>NC_141382.1:38184756-38743476 GCF_017979445.1 Akebia trifoliata
TACAAGATAAAGAGTAATCAACAATTCTGGGAATGACTTACTGAACAATCTTAACAAAATGAGAAAAACTAGCTCACATTTCCAACTACTCAACGTGATGAGTGCAACTAGAAAAATCAGGAAACACTAAACAAGTACCCTAAAGACTAGGACGTAATCAAACATAATACAAAAACTTAACTAAATCCCTAAACTTTCTCTTTAGTTATAATGATTTAGATCACAAAATTTTAAAAACTTAAAAAAGTAAAAAAAAAATGTAAATTTTTACCATTATATTTGAATTTGAACTTTAAAAATTTGGTGAGTGCATTTCAAAAGTCTTGAGTAAAGCCATTTTCTATATTTTAAGAGAACTGCTATTGGCACACCGACTTTTGTTAAAATTGCCTAAAATGTGCACTAATTCTTTGATAATTTACAAACGAATTGGGATTGTGTTAGTAAAAGTTGGTGTGGTAATATAATCTTTATAAATTAAACATGAACTAGGGAGCGAATTCTAGAGGAACATGTTTTTTTGTGTTGATATGATCATTCATGTAGGCCCAATTTTTTTGTAGAATTTTAAATCTTATAAAATTATCTAGACTAATCTAACACTTTCATTTAATATATTTTTAACTTTATCTTCAATCCATCATTCTAAAAAACATCACTTTTACAATTTATCAAAAAATTGTTATTTTTTTTATCAAAAAATTCTATCTTACTTTTTTAACTATTCGAATCTTTTAGAGCACTTAACTATTCCTCAAGACATGCAATCCCACCATTCAAGCATCAGATAATTTGTGGGATAAATCTTGGAGGGTGGCCCTTAAGAAGGAGTTACCTCCACTTCTCAAGGCTTTGGCAATCTCACAAAGTTTTAGATAGTTAAAAGTTCCTTTTGATTTGAGATGATTTGCTTTTAAAAAGAAAAAAAAAAATCAAAGGCTTTTTGTACAAGTTGAAGTTGAGGGAATTCGGGTAATTTTCTTTAATCTATCAAAGAAGAATGACTTCAAGGGCATGTGTCATCAATTTTAAAAATATAGGAGTGTCTCTAATATTTTCCAAAATGTGTAGGGGTATGGTTAAAATTTAAATCTCTACTATCGATAAAGCTAACCTCAGACCATTACGTACACCGCACCTGCATGTCGCTGAAAGGCCACGTGGTGAGATTTACGATAGAGGAGGTGAGGTTGACACGTTGCAACTTCTATATTTATTGGATCTTTTACGTTACTTTAAAATAATAACTGAAACCACGTGTCAGCTTTCGCAGTTGTTTGTTCCTGACATTCTGACTTATAGTGGCTAATTGACACGCGTCACAATATGGTGATGTCGTTATACAGATCCCGTTGTTGTCATTGTTTGGGATCCTTTTACGAAACTTTAAAATAACAACTGAAACCACGTATCGAATCCTTACATTGACACGTGTAATTTTATAAAGATATTTACACTATCGACAAATATTCTGAATCTGACACGTGGAGCCTTTTTGGAAACGGTTTTGAATTGCACGTACTGAAGGTAGACACGTGACAATGACGTGTATGGATGGGCTGCGGGTTTGCATACGTGTCTAAATATGCGACCAGCTCATCAAAAGTTACTATGAGAAGTGTGCAGGGAATCAACACGTCATTAGATAAATCTCTCAATCTCTGAATCCTACTTTTGATGCGTAAGCATACCCAAAGGGAATGATTTTTTTGCTTGCAACCCAACAGGCGTTTGACATGTGACAATACCATCAACAGCAATAAAGAGAAATTTAACTCTACTGTTCGCACGTCCTCTCCCCCACAAATTTCAATTTAAAGATTGAAATCGAAAATCTCCATTTTCAATTTTTTTATTCAAATTGATAAGAGTCGAGCCTAAAATGAAATCGAATTAATAGGAATTGAACTATTAGATTACATCCAATATGTAAGCGTGGATATTTGAAATCGATTTTTTATATATTATAAATGATTTAAAGTGTTCTTTTATTTTATATTTAATGCATGTTATATATAGTTTTTAAATTTTTCCTATAAATTTAGCTATTGGAATTTAAAATGAGTTATCTTTATTAAAAATTTATTATTTTTACATAAAAAAATTTTTATTTTTCAAAAACAATCATTAACTTATATTTTTAATATAACAAATTATAACTAAGATAATAATTTTGTATATAATATGTTAATTTTTTCAAAAGAAAAACGTTTCTAAAGATTTGAAATACATTTTTTTCTCATTCGATTATTCAGAATCGAAATCGATGAAAACCCGTGTTTTTTATGGTTCTAATTTCACTTATTTTGGAATTGAACCCAAAATCAAATTAAATATAATGATTATGGTTCTAAGTTTCTTAGGTATCGAACCAAAACTGTCCCATTGATATCCATACATTGAGCCCACATGAATTATCATATTGTGAATCTAACACCACAACCTTCTATATTTTATAAAATAAAATTCATATTAAAAAAAAAAAAAATTGAGTTTGATTAACGAAATTGAAAATGGATGACTACCGAATATCCAAACTTAAAATTAAAATTCAATACTGAAAAATAAAGTTACTTTTTTCATTTTTTTAAAGTACATATAATTTCATCCTCTACAACCTCGTGGCATCAAATCATGTTTTTGAATGCCAAAAGGTGATCGGGTCAAAAGATTTTCATTTTTCACCGAGGACAAGAGAGAAATTTTCACTTTTATTGTTGATGTCATTTGTGCCATATATCACATGACTGTTGGACCGTGAGCCAAAAAAAAAAAAGCACTCACCAAATGAGGGCGACTCCCAAATTCAAGTAGATGAGATTTAAACTCTTAAACTCTCACATGTCTACAAATTTTTAGAAGGAGGTCATTATGACAGTAAATATGAAAGAACTCAATGAGGAATTGTACTACTCCTTCGTTAAAAGATAGGGAACTACTATGGATATTTAAGTAGATATTCAGGGAAGTAACATTAACTATTGAAAATTGTGATGAGGGAATGATGAAAATTATCTTCAAGAATGCCTTCCTTCTTATGTCTCCCTTGTACCAGTACTTAGTGAAGAATGACCCTAACAAACTAGAGTTCTTGGTCCCCATGCACGAAAACACTCGGTGATGTGTAATAGAGCACGAAAGGAGTCGACTATGATTCATGCAACAATTGGGCCAGGAAAATCATGCAACAACAACTCAATTCAAAGGAAAAGAGATTGAACCAAGGAAAGAACAATAAAGGTCCATAAGATTGTATGGAATTCGTTTTCAAGGGAATACAAATTCCTCGAGAAAAATGAATTCCGAGGTAAAATGATTTCAACTATTTGATTGCACCTAGAAAAATATCAGAAGTAGAGATGGTGTTTAGCATAGTTCTAAAACTCGAGTCAACTTTACTCAATTGGATTTCAAGGTGACTCAGTGCCAAGACTTCATGGAACCAACTGATCATCACCTAGTCAACTCGCTAAGTTATTCGACTATATAACATTTATCAAGAACACCCATGCTTTTCAACCTTGTTGCAATTCCTCCTTTAAAAAAAGTATTTATTTTTAAAATTATCTTTCTTTTAAAAAGATTGATTATAAATCATAAAAGTATTATTATCCTACAATGTTGGATGCAAAATATCCAACACTATCGAACATTATTAAAAGACAAAAGCACTATTCACCCCCATTGGTAATATGTAGGATAACTGCTATCTAATTATGTTATACGTAAAAAATCAAGAATGAACTATCTGCGTATAAAAATTCTAAAATCGTGTCAAGTTCTTTTTTATTTTCATAATTAGGTTACGAAGGAGCACAAAGAATCGCGTCTCCTACAAATATCCAACTAGTGACTTCGTGTTATTTGCAACTTACTTATAAGTACATTCATAGTCTAATTAAATGTTAGTCAAGGATTATCTAGTAAGTAAATCTATTTAACTAAAATTACAATATAAAGAGAATGCGAAATCTTTATTTTCTTTCTTTCTATTTATACCAACATTCAATCATATTTTCCATTCTTTCTCAATTTCAATTACAAATAAATATTTGAAATCATAATTTTTTTCTCTAAAAGTTGATTTGCTTGAAGAATTTTTTATAGGTCTTAGTTCAAAGGATCTCATACCTGAAATTGAAAATAATAAGGACTAGATCCATTCTTTATTTCTTTATTTAGAGCCTCTAAATGAAAGTGTTTAGTGGGTCTACTTGTGTTAGACCCACTGAATTTACTTTCTTTGGGTGCTCCAACAGACCAGTTAAAGGGTGCATTTAGCATGTCAAAGTTAAAAATTGAATTAACTAGCCTTAATATTAGCTAGCCAGCGCATCAATCAGTATGTTAAATTCTATCAATTCTATATTCAATGATATTTAAAATAAATAAATATTAAAATATGAAATAACATGTTACATTGAAAATATAAACAAATTTGTTTATTAGCCATGCGTTAAAGCTATCTAGTGCCTTTTAACAACTATTTTAACACTATTTTTAGTAAACCTACACATCAAAAGTAAGCAGCATTAATAGTTTTACCTGAAGAAGTGTTAAAAGTAAAACCAAGTACAACCCATCAATCCATGTTTAGCAACAAGTATTGACCATTATTCCATTTCTTCAAGTCCAACTCAGCCACGTTTCAACATAGTTTTAAGTCCTCTGATCGAAGAATGATTTTAAGGATATTTTCCCAACAATCTTCAGTGTAATAAGGATGGTGAGATCCCATTACTTGAAGCGAAAAAATCAAAAGTCTATTAGGTTGAAAACTCGAAAGGATGGCCTAGACAAAAATTAAGGTAAAAAACTAATAATAAATGAGACCTGTTAAGTTGAAAATCCAAAAGGACAACTTCGGAAAAAAATTGATACAAAAGAAAAAATAAAGTAAAAGTCTACTAGGTTGAAAACTTGAAAGGACGGCCTAGAAAAAAACTGAGGCAAAGTGAAAAGTATGCAAGGTTGAGAACCTAGAAGAACAGCTTAGACAAAATTTATAGCAACACCCAAAGAAGGGTGAGAAGCAAAATCAGAAGGATCTTAAGTTGTGCTCTACATTTCTCTACAAATTGGGAATGGCTCCAAATTGTCCTGAGGTAGACCAGGGAAAATACCTAACTATACGGGCAAACCACTTAAACATTTGATTTTTGGAAAAAAATTAGTTTTTTTTCTTCTTTTCAAAGACTTTTTAAAGTTTTTCATATTTATTTTTTACATTCTCAGAACAATGTGATTATTTTGGACAAGTACTAATCAATGCAAGATCATAGTTTGATCAGTTATCCCCAGGAGTGCACGAGTGCAAATCTTTGAAAACATTGTTAAAGACTCTGCAAACAAGCCTGAACTGCTACAAAAGACAACTATTTAGAGTACTCAGTAACGAGTATAAACTATCTATCCAGAATTCTATCATCAGAATACTTTGAAAAGAATATAAATTACATTCTCAGAAGGCTCAAACTGGCAATTGATTCATCAGTGTCCACCAAAGTATATAATTCCCCAATTTTATGATTTCAAAATATTCGCTTCAAACATTTGAAGACTGTGAAAAGAGTTATACATACTCCAAAATGAACTGAAATTATTGTACACTCCGAAAAGAGTATAAACTACCACATATTTCGAAATAAGTTTAAAATACATGTAATACCTGAACGAATTAAAATTGAAGAAGAGATAACTATGGAATTTCGTGTTACATACAATCTTTACAATTCATTGCAAGCAACTCTTGCAAAGAGGGACAACTGTTGACACCTCAAAATTCCACAACTGAGATTCGAGAGTCCAAGAGATTGAAAAGGGCCAAAATTGATAAAACGAGAAGAGAGAAAATTTCAAAACCAACCCAAAATCCATTTCTCGACCATCCACGACTTCTTATTTATTTATTTCTTCTCTCTTCTCTCAAACTTCCTCTAACCGAATCCTTTTATTTATTTATAAAATTATTATTTTCTCCTCCCTCCATTTCATAATGCAAGTTAGATTAATGTTACAGGAAATTGTGGGCTGATTGTCCGGGCACATGGGGCAGCCCTATCTCTACCAAATCTTTCACCTTGGTGATCACCCACCCGTATTTGCATCCATCGTGACATAAAGTTCCATAAAAATAAAGTAAAAAGAATTGGGTTTCATGGCCAATATTATGCAGAGTCAGTATTTAACTTCTTTTTCTAAATAAAAAAGAAAAATGGTTCCCATGTTGTGATCCATCTCTTAAGTTAATAAAGAAAAGACATTTTCATTTCATATTTTAAATAAGAAAACTACGACCAATAATCTTTTATGACAACATCTGTTCAAATTGTAAGTTTAAAAGCTACTAAGAGTCATGAAGGTCTAGACATTTGAAGGCAGCCTCATCAACAGTTTACCACTCATAACAGCACTGTAAATCAAGAAAACAAAGCAAACCCTTCGTAAGTTATAATTAAAGTGCACTGGAGTAGGGATTAGTGGCATAATGGGAATGGGGTGGTCTTACCTCTTAACATAATAGTAACAGAAGTCTGCCAATATAAAAGTCTGAATAATCTCTGAAAGAAGGACCATTGGTAGCCACAGGTTACCAATTCCCTGGTAGAATATATATTTTCCACGAGTCTCAATAACCTGCAAATGAGAATATGGAACGTATTAACGTAGAAACACAACTGACAGCAACTACAAAAATTTACTTCCCAATATTAAAGCTGCCAATATCTTATGGCCCATATGAAAATTTCTCAGGAATGAAAGTTAGTTCCACTAAGGAATGTGTGTCAGAAAAGAATGAAAAATCTACATTATGCAAATATATTTTTCAGAAGGAAAGAGTTCTTGCTGTGTATAAGCATGCAACAAAGTTTCAGATAGGAAGATTCGATCTACTGTGGAATTAGAGAAACTGACAACAGGAACAATCTCTCTCGCCCTGGTTTGCTACTCTCCCTCTCTTATTTATGGGAAGATTACTTAATTTGAAGGTTCATTTATTAATTCCTAGACCTATTTTGGATCATACTAATATTCCTTTATAGGCAGGTGTCAGGTCTAATTATCCTACTACATTCAAGTTTGAGAAAATTAAGTTTTTTCCATTGAAGGCATAGGTTTCATTTAAGGTGTAAGTTGAACTTGAAAGCTCTTACGAGAAGACTTGAAGCATGGAACAAGGAGGTGCTTGGGAAGGTGGATTTGAAGGAAAAAAAAAGGATTTTGAAAGAGTGTCAATTTGGGTCCCAAAGAATAAGGAATAGAGTTGTTGACAAAAGAAAATTTAAAAGGGCAAATTTTATAGTAGAATTTCAAAAAGCGGCTTGGATGGAAGAGAATGACTAGAAGCAGAATCTATGATTACGAGGTTGAGGGGATAGTATTACAATATGATTTGCCAATCATCATAGAAGAACAAATTTTATTTTAAAATTGAAGGTCACTGGTGGGTAGCTGGAATGTCAGGATATGATTAGGAGGGGGATTTGAATTTCAATGAAACCTTTTTATTCAAGTACCAAAATACTAGGCCCTTAGAGAGGGAGTTGTGGATTTCAATGACACCTTGCATCCAAGTGAAAGGATGTTAAGCCCCTGTTAGATAATCTTCCTTTTGATAATACATCGAAAAAATTTAGTTTGATTTAAAGCGGTCATCCTCGGATCGATTTGGTCTGCGCAATGAACCTTTATCAAACTTAGGTAAATTTTAGGTGGTATTCTGATTGCTATGGGTATAGATTTGAGATTGCAATTAGGTTCTCCAGGCTTATCTATAAGATTGCTCTTGAAAAAATATGACTGTTAATTAAGAATTATTGAGGTATTTACTCTTGCACATGGGGTTTGGGAGTAAATGGATTTCTTGGATTCTGAGATGTATTTCATCACCTACGTCCTCTATTTTGGGAGTAAATGGATTTCTCTTTTCCAGATTTGAATATTGTTGCCTTTTATTGGCAGCAAAAGGATATAATTCTTGGACTTCTATTTAGATGGAATCATATTTGTATTGAGGAAAAGTAGGTGGGTTTCTTCTCTTGTTTTGCTTTGGTTTGTTGGTAACTTGTTCTTTGTTCTACATTCTATGAATCAAAACTATACAGCATACTAACTACAAAATAACTCACCTGAATTATCCAATGAGCGCAGGCCCAGAACCTTGCAATACCCAATGCAAAAACATAATGTGCTGTAAACGGCTCAACCATCTGAACACACAATTTAACCAAAAAGACACAAAATTATTACTCCTTTATTTGAATAGTACTAATTAGAACGAACAGTCTGTGGGGCCCAAACCTTTGCATTTTGCATCAAACGAAGCTGAGGCACCACTGAAACAGATTCTAAGTACGTACAAAAAGCCCAAAGCATTCTGTTGATGCGATTATGAATTGTATAAGGATGGATGAAAAAGGCAAGGATGGCAGCAGGAACCACCTGCAGGAACGATTATTTATGTAAAGGAAAGTAAAAAATGTAGGACACAATTTCTTCAGATTATAAAAAGCGCCCTCCTGCTTCAAATGTTTTGAGTGAACCAATCAATTGAATTGATGAGCGCAAAAATTCAATGAAGAGCAGATACTACAGGCCTTTATGTCATGCTTAAAATGGATGCCCCATTATATATATAGGGTAAATTACACTTTCACCCCCATATGTTGGCATAATTATATGTCAACCCCCTAATGTTTCGACAATTGCACTTATCTCCCATACAATTATCTAACGGGTTCACTTACCCCCCTTCTGTCTACTTGCCATCTACCAAACAGTTAAAAAATGATGTTACTTTTTATAAATCAAAGACCACTTTACCCTTCTAAAATGTTATTCTTTTTTATAAATAAAAATATCCCTGTGATAAATTGGTTTACTTGTGAATGCTTAGATGAGGACAACATGGAATTCTACCAAACCACAGGAGGTCAAAGTGTAATTTACCCTTATATATATGGATAGGTGTAAGCGTGGAGGAGGGGTTTTAATCTCAGATCTGTGGCAGTATTAGACACAGACTTCACGACCGAACCAAGGTGGCTTCTACTTAAGCTACAGACACCCCACGAGTAGTACAGGGGAATGGTCTCAACAAAACGGGTTGATGGTAATTGTCTACCTTCACAGTGTCTTACACATGCCACATATGCAGGCTGATCAGGATCCATCATTCGATCAGTTTCTGATGTCTAGGTAGGATAAATCATGGATATAAAAATGAAAATTGAAGTGCATAATAAACAAGGTCCCAAAGGTGAATAGTAAAACATCTCTTTACCATATAGTATATTTTCATGTTGTCTAGTTCCTTGATATAAGTAAAATTCAATTTGAAACGCATCATGTATATAACCCAAACTGTTGGGATTAATGTTGCAAAATCAAGCACGGTATGAATGTCCGCCTCCATAATGTAGCTACAAAACAATCTTACAGCTAAGAATATAGCAGTGAGCTCTTGGGTCTTCAGTGACAGACCTAAAATAAAAGTATTAAGAGTCAGAAAACTGATTACTTGAAGGACTGAAGAAAGGAACAAATCCAACAAATTAATTGTCCACTAGAGAACCTACGTTAGATTCGGACTAGTAGGGAAAAAATAACAAGTTTGACATATCTTGAGAAATAAACAGCTCTTTTTTTTTCTTTATGTTCTAAATGTAATTAGATGTTCCTTGCAAAAGATTTCATCACAAAATTACCAAGATTTTAAATTTAAATTTAGGTTTATATTTCAGTCAGCTTGGAATGAAAATATTTCAATAAGTGTGGAAATAAATTATAATTTTAGATATTATTGGAATATTATATAATTAAAGAAAAATATAGAAAACTAAAATTTAGGAAATGATAAAACAAGTACAAAAGCACACTCATACCTCAAAATACTGCAATCAACAAGCATTTGAACTAGCTAGTTTTCTAAACATCATAACCTTAATTGTATGTCAAGTGGATCCCTCCACCTCGTAATATAGTTAAGATTAGAGTTGATTTTTGTTGTCTGGCTCATGGCCATTGCTAAAGGCTCTTCTTCTTTCTCAGACATAAATCAGATTGAGATTCATTCTATACTTATGGTGGTGAAGACTTCAAATGATTTTGGCACTGATAGAATCTGTGTTTCTTCTCAAAGGGTGTGGGAACTGGGAATATCCTGTGATATATTGGAAGAAAAAAAAGAGAGCTGCTAGTGGAGTATATTGTGCTCGACCATGAGTTCAACCTGATTACTTAAAAATCATAAATTCAGCAATGGGAAAAAATGACTATCCCTCTTATGCAAGCAGACTTTAGTTATCTATTTTCATCCGAGTCTTTAGTGGTTGCTTCAAAATTCCAAAACCTACCAGTGATGATTGTAAAGATTATAAGGGATTTCACTTGGTTTAGGCCTAAGCTATAGAAGAAAACTGTAAGGTAAAATCGGGAGGATTATGCATTCAGAAAATTGAAGATATGAAGCAGACATCATGAGTATTCTTTAAAGGTTTATTTAAGGCCATTTAAACCCTTGGATGAAATGTATCACAAAAGATTATCTCATGAGGGACAGCGTCGAGATTGTAAATATGCCCTCCAATCGTTCATAGGGATAGAGAAGTCTCCTAAAAGTTAGAAAGATTGCAAAAGCCAATATCCCCCAAATCATAGGAGATAACAAATATCAAGATCTGGAAGGATCCTTGGTACCCCATAGAATATTGCTAGAACTTGGTTTTTCTTTTTCTTTTTCTTTCTATTTTTTACAAAAGCGAACAAATATGCCAGAGTTAAACTGTTGTAGACATCATCTATGCTGGTCAATGGGATACCCCAACTCGCTTATTGGTCTCCTTCATCCTTGCATTTGCATATATGGACTTTGAACATGACTTGTTCTTTGACAACATATGGTGGAATTCAAGGACACATGAAGAACCAATTCACTCGCATTTCAGTACCAGATTTTAAGAATAGAGTGCCCAACACAGTGGAATAATGCTGTAATCCACAATAACCATAGAACTAAAACAGAGAAATAAGGAAAAGCACTTAGTTGCACAAGGACATGGGTTGGGTGGTTCACAGCTAAGTTCTATTTCGGCGGGAACCAACAATGGAGAATGCTCGTTATTAAAATTGAGAAAATAAAAGAGAAACCTATTTCTCAAACCATCACAACTCTCACTCAACTCACACCTTCCAATTGATCACCTAATTGAAACCTTAACTGAATCACTAAAACCTGTCAAAAAAGTCCAGACTTTTGAACATCTTCCAAAACCCATAACCCTCAATTGCAACATTGGACACCCTCAAATTACTTCGAGAAAACCTCTAATCCCCGGAGTTACCGTTTGAACAACTTGGAGATACTCGGGATCCCTCTCCAACCACTAGGTGTTCCTAAGATACCCCTCACCCAAAAAAAAAAAAAAAAACCTATGGAACCCTTACAATGCAATTGGAACCTCTGTATAGTTTATGCCTTGTTCCTAAACCCCTTGTTATAGAGGAAATCCTGAAACCCAGTCACCACTCACACAATAATTAAGAAAACCTAGTGCGGGCAACTATTGGATAGCCAATCCCACTCAAATTTTAAACTTCTTCAATTTGGCATCTTAATTCAAAAGAAAACCAACAATTCTTTCGGCATATGCATACCTAGACGTTATTTGATTGCAACATAGAAATTCTCCACATCTTCTGTAGAATTCATGTTCCCTCTACTCCTCATTTTAGTGAGCTATTTACCCAAATGGACACAGAACATGCAATGGAGGTTAGAAAGCAAAGTTCGCCTTCACTTGGCAGGACGTTCAATTTTATGGAACATTTTGAAATATATCCGATCGCTTTAAACTTGAGAAATCAAACACATCTAGCGTGAGTCTAACAAGATTGCTAATTTTTGCCACCTCAAAATGTACCAATCTCAACAGAATTATCAGAGATGATGTTAATGGACGAAGATATCGTCTATTGTAATCTTTCTTTCCTTAATTACTAAATTTGAGATGATTTTTGAAAACTCAACAGAATATAAATATTGAGAATAAAATAACCCAATTCCTCTTACTAAGAATTTTGATGATACAATAGCTTTTACAAATTTTTAAACAGCTATAGAAGCACAAGGGAAAGACTACAGAGTTAGAGTGATGTACTAATGCTTTAACAGATAATGTGTTATGGATCCCAACTGTGTCGGTGATACACCATATCAATACCTTTTCCATAGCAGAGCACTACCAAATAAGAGCACCCTCCTTATGAAACCACTCCCCTATTCTTCGCTATAAGTATATAGTAGATGGATTTACTATTTTATTGATAATTTAGTTACTACTAGGTGGTTATTCAGTAACAATTATGTAAGTCATAGTCCTTGAAGAACTTAAGCTTGAATACAATGGTTCTTAGGGAATTTAATGAGGTCCCAACTCTTTCTAACAAGTCATCTTCTCTACATATGTTTTTTTTTGGCATAATAAAACCTATTTGATCAAAGAATCACACTATTTGGTATATATCAAAGTGTTTCCGTTTCCATATATTTATAGCAAAATAAAGAAGACATGACTATTGAATATCTATGCATGATAACATGTTTCCACCCATAATTATAGATGTTATAATGCTAGAAAGAGTCCAACCATCAACATATCTTTTGACGAAAATAACACACTATTCACAAAAAAAATTAAAATCCATAAAGATATTATCATGAAATCCCCTATTAAACTACATTTATAAATCCCCAAATCCTATATTTTGTATCAAACCCCACACTAAACAGTATTAATGAACCAAATAACAAACCACCATAAGGCCACAAAATTAAACTGCAAGCCCACAAAAAAAAAAAAAAATTGAAAAAAAAAATACTTGTTTAAAACATAAAAATACATTTTTTTTAATACCCATTTTAATCCCTAGAGGTACAAAACGTGTTTTAAACACCAGTATTTCAAAACAAAAATGTGACTATGCGTAGATTCTTAACTCCAACAAAATCAACAAACAAAATATACTATTAGAACTACAAAAAAACCCATAGTTGATTTCTAAATACTACATCAAATACAACAAGTCAACAACAATGAAACCTCAATTACAATGAAAAAACAAAATCCATCGAAATTTCAGAACCATTCAAAACTTCAAAGACAACAACAATGAAAAACGAAAATCCAATAAAATTTCAGAACAATTCTACACATCAAATACAAATTAAACTAAGCCGTAAAACAAACTTACAAACCAAATTTAAAAATAAAAACAGTAAAAAAAGGTAAATTTTATACCAGAACACGTCTTCTGGGTAGTGAGCTTGTAAATCAAGATCATGATTCCTATAGCGTGGCTTGCTTCAGAGCCTATGAAGAAGTGGTTGTGATCATGGACGAAATACTTTAGAGAGATTAAAGAACAGATTGCAGACATCACAGCCATGAAGATCTTCACCTTCATCGATTGCCTTCGAACCCATCCGAACAACACGTTCACAGGCGATCTCTTCCTAATCCTCATAATCAATCGATCGGTCGATCGATCGATTTGTAACAGAGATGGAGAGAGAGAGAGAGAACGGAGCGACACGAAGAGAGCATGCATATAGGTGAAGGAAGGATACTGGCAAATTTAAGGAGTAATTTAGATATTACCCCCTAGGGGTTTTAGTGTATATTATAGATACCCCTGATTTTTTTATATAGTCCTTTGACCTTGGTATTCTGTTTAAGAGTGATAAAATTTTTCCAAATTACCCTCTTCTTCAACATCTTGCAAAAAAAAAAATTCTCTTGGCTTCTTCTAAAAATCCGTCCTCTTCGTTTTCTTAAATCTTTAGTATAAAAATTTCGATTCATTTCCCAATTTTTGAATTTTATTTTTGGGGTAGGGGGAGGTAGTGAGATAAACTAGAATAGAGAGTCAGATCCGAAAGAGGTACATTTATTGAATAGAGCTTAACGTTAGGTTTTCCCTTTCAAAACATCTTTTTTTAAATTATCTAAAAACTCATCATCTTCAACCTTTTAGGTTAAAAATTATGTTTATTTCCTTATCCTTGATTTAGAAAAGTGAAAATATAGAAAATTAATTGATTAATCAAATTGCACAAGAGAAGATATCAATCTTTCTTGACATCAAAAGACAATATTGAAGGAAAAGGTTTTTCTTTTGGTTATTATAAGAAAACAAAGGTAGGATGGTAGTTGAGGATAAGGGCATTTTAGTCATTTAACTATCTTCTCACTAAGGACCATGGTCAATTTGTCATGAGTTGAAAAACTCAGGGGTCTTTCAAATATTCACCAAAACACGGAAGGGCATGTCTAAATTACTCCAAATTTAATTAAGGAAATTTCTAACCACAATTGACGTTTGATGGACAGCATCAAACAAACGGTTGAGATGTGTGAAAAATTAGTACTTGTTCTTTTGATCTATTTCTGTTGGCTTCCTAATGAAATCTCCTCCCATCTCAACCGTTCGTTGGATATAAAAACTCAAACGTAATTTGAGATTATTACTTTCCTCGATTTAAACGCAGATGATTTATAAATTAACTATCACCAAATGGATTATCAACACGTGTTCTTTAGAGATTCCGATAGAATTTAGGCAGATTTTCCTTCCCGAAGATGATGTTTTTGCAAACCCAAGGTTCGGCGACTCTGAGTCCAAATTTGGACATAAATTTGTGGAGGAAGATTCAGTAGTCACGTGTGTTTATACCACTCAGTATATACAAGATCTATACCGTTGTTTCGACTCAATAGATTAAAGAGTACAAATCTCTAGGATCATACTGTACTACATCTTGAAGTCAATGCTGATGGATACATCAAAACGAGCATTCAATGTTCATGTTAGACATCAAATAACGCTGCAAGGCATGACCAATATTTTAAATGAAACCAAAATTCTAGTCGATTGATCGAATCGGATCAGACAAGGTTCAATTCGATCCAACCCATTTTTATTGATGGGCATGTTAAAAGTGCAATAAATACACTTTGGAAATTGGATTTTGTATTGAAAATGCACTTAAAAATATATATGTTTTACCAAAATACCCTTAAATTCTTAGTCGCAAGGTGTATTTATTTATTGCACTTAAACACACATTAACAAAAACCATTAAAAATGTAAGATTGAGTCATGATAATGTGACGTCCTCTCTATCACACACCTCCGTCCACATAACCGTAAATCATTTGCCTTGGGATATACAAGAAGAAGATTTATGATTATGTGTATCCCAAGAAAATGATTTACAATTTTGTGATTGAGTGGGGACATCAGGTCAAATTATCTATTTAATAAATGTATCGGTTTTAGATTTAAATTTTTTATACGATTATCAGATGGGTCAGATTTTAGTTAGGTTTATTTTCATAGTAACGTAACCTCAATACAACACAACTCAGCCCATTGCCACCCCTAACATCAACAATCGATTTCAAAAGAGACAGTATGGACAGTTGGACCATCGATCTAAAATAAATTGACAATTCTTTATGAATGAACAGTTCTTAACCAATTAGATCGATTATTATGAAAAATCCGGTTAGATTGTCTGTCCAACCCGATTTTGAAACACTAGGCATGGCTTATGGGTGTCTTTTAGGTAGGAGGGAAAAGTTTAGAATATTTTTTTGTCACAGGGACAGGTATATGTTTTCTGGAGATAGGCTTCATTTGGGGATCTCTAGAGTTTTTTTTTTTTTTTTTTTTTTTTTCCGAATTGGTTCACTCAATTTGAATCTAAGTTCATGTTTTGCCCCTCCGAACCCATTTGTATGGGTAAGGAGAGAGAAGGCGTCAACCTACTAAGTTGGTTATAGTTTGTTAGTGTTGATACGTGACCTAATTTTAAAACCTGCTTTCACTTACTAATTATTGGTCACTACTCTTTCTTAGCAAGAAAGAAAATGTATTGTGAATTAAGATAATTCAATTGATGTAATTTTCGAAGAGATTATTTATGATGAATATTTGAGATATCCCTACGTTTTAAAATTGATGGCAAATCACCTTGATCTTCTATAAATGCATATAAAATTACTAAAATATTTTCATCTTCAACCTTTTGTCAAAATACCTCAAATTTTACCTTAAAACTCTTGACTTTTCCTAAAACACCATTTTCTTCAATCCTTGATTTATTTGGCAAAGTTATTTAGGATAAAAGCTTTACTCATTTTCTTCTCAATGATTGGAAGAAGAAATAGTAACAAAGATTTCGTAATTATCAAGTAGTCCAGAGAATAAATGACAATCTTGTCACCAAAACCCAAGGTTGAAGAAGAACTTTTGGATAAAAAAATTCAAGTGTTTACTGCTAGATGTTGAAAATAAAAATATATATATATATATATATCAATTTCTATTACTCTCAAAACGACCATAGTCAAGGGTGACATCATAGTTAAAACATATAGATATATCTGAAATTTTCACTAAAATTCCTATTATGTCTAGATTATCCATCATAAATCCTTAGAGGTGACGCGAGTTCATTTTTTATTATATCATACATTAGCTGAAACAAGTGTGCTTTTTAAGAGCCATTCCCACACTAGGGGTTGATTATCATCATCATTGAAATATTCACTTGTACTAGTGTGACACCTACCAATTGTACTACAATGCATATAACATGAAGAACACTGAACAAAATAACAATTTTCTCAATTTTTTCACTGGTTGGTTCGATTTATTCATTTTTCAAAGATAATGGACTTTCGAAGGGCAACATCTCTGTCAAAGGAAAGCATTGTTTCAAATGCTTTTGATTCATCTTCTCAATCAATTTGCAAATCAATAGAGCCATTAAATGAAATAATTCATTCAAATTCTTTCCTTTCTTCTTCTCAATCAAAATGCCAATCATTCCCTTTATTGGAGATCAATATGTTCTATTTTTGTAATCAATTGATTGTTTCCCCCCTGCTTGCATAAATGAATGGATCAGAAGGGGGGCTTTTTTCTCGTTCCGGGCCGGGCGGGAGGTGAAGGCCATAAGAGAAGATTGCCCTCCCGGTAAGGAAGAGGGGAAAAAGGTGCTGTCATCTATCTCGACCAGTTTCCCGAGGCGTTGGAAATCCAGACCGGCTCAGAGAATCACTGGCGTGGTTTCCCCCCCCCCCCTTCGTTTCGCCAACAAAGAAGTCATCCTTGACTCATATTACATTGACCCTTCCCTGCCGAGCCGCCTCTCTTCGCCATTCGAAGTACTACCTCTGCCTTCCCTTTCTATAACATACCCGGGCGCCCTCCTTTCCAATCACTAAGAATAAATCAATACCAATCAAAGGCTGACAAGTTCTATTTTTTTACCATGTTATAATGTAAGATACTAAAAATAGTTTTCCAATATTTTATGATTAGATGACTCGGATGATCACAATGATTCACCCACCAATTTTCAAGGCCCACTTACCATATGTTTTTCTTTTGAAGATTTTTTATTTTTTTATTTTTTTTTTAAAGATCAATAGGGTTAAGGCAGACCTAGACCAGCTACAACCTCATGAAGGGAGCACTTCTCCAGTCCTGAGCTAAACAAGCAATAAGATTCAAGGAAAGGGAACCATTATCAACTTCGAAACACCCTCCACTTCTAGAACATCAACAAGAGAATCAGCAGCTGTATTGGCTTCAGGGAACAGGGTTAGATATCAATTTGTTAAAATCATTCAATCAAATTCTTGAATCACTTTGATCAACACCTCTCAAAAAATCCATATTTATCAATATATCTAATCATCATTCATATATTTTTATTTTCTTATTTATTTATTTGATCATTGAGTTTGTCCATTTACTTATTTGCTTAGTTGTCTCCAATTTATCAAAATAATGCACCACCTCTATGATAAAAATGGACCATACAAGTGTGATCGTGACCGTTAAAAACACGAATACAATGGCCATGTTAAATGCTGACATGGCAGCACTTGAAAATATGGATTGAAGTTGCTTAATCTCAATCGTGGTTTCAAGTTTCTTTTTTATTTTCTAAATTATATCTCCTTATATGTTATACAAAAGCTAATTATTTAGTTTTCTTTGCATGTTTTGTAGGCACGAGAGGAAATGCTCAAACTGAGTGCAAATATTTTGGACCGGGAGTGAACAAATAAGATTGTCATAGGATATGTGTGGCCAATGGTTACAACACTTACAATGCTATATGTGTCACTGACCCTTCTTCCAGTGGAACTCGTTGTTGTTGCCTTGTCACCTAAGCCTAGCGATCTACGAGCATCATCACACTCTTTCGCTCTCGATTTGGTTTAGATCTTTTACAGATGAGAGTTTTTGGTTATTAAAAACCTTAGGTAGATGGTGCTAATCCCCATGCACCCCCTCCCTCCCTCCCTCCCTCCCCTCCTAAACATGGTTTTTAAACTCGTCCGAGATCGAGACGTATCATCTGAGTTTACTCGATATCAAAGCTTAACAAGACCAACTCACAAAGTCATTTTTTGACCGAGATTTACGAGTCACGTTCAATTTTTTTATTTGTCTCATGAGACGTCTCAAACGTATCGAAAAACTTGTCTGAGACGACTCAGTATCAGAGCTGAACAAGACGAGACGAGATATCGAGTTTAAAAATCATGCTCCTAAATGAGTGTATGTAAGATGTCGCATAACATCTACTTTAATGTTATAATAATAAATTTGATTTATATTGCATATCCAGACGCGAAAGTGCTTGGGTAGGAACCATAGATACTTTCATCGAGATACAAGTCAAAAAGCATCTATGATTCCTACACACTTTCAAGTCAGGATGTGCAATATGAGGTAGATCTCTTGAGGTCACTCCAACACGGCTCTCTTAGGAAACATATTATTTCTTTAATATTAAAAAAAAAAAACTCTAAAAACATTGATTTCATATCTAAGAAATATTCTAAGGGCATTGCAGTTATTAATAATAAAAAAACAAATGGTGTTTGTTCAAAAGGTTTTAGGGACTTTTGGTGGATCCCATGCATTTCTTATGATGTGGAGCCCCAATAGGTTAAATGATTATTGGGATTTCGAACACTTGACCTACCCTTCCCCAACCCCTTGGGGTTAACTCTCGGGATATTCCTTTCAATTGATGTATTTAGAGATTCCCATAGTGTTTTGAGTTCCACAGTGATAATATCATTAGCAAAACTTTGATATAAAAGTTTAATTAGTAATTTTACATCTTAAAAAATAAGAAAAATAAAATTTAAACTATTATTTATTTATTTATATTAATATATTAAATATTAAAAATGCCTCATTTTGAGTAAGGCCTCAATTCATATCAAACCGGCTTTGCTCTAGTGATTGGATTGTCAACTCCTAGTAAAATGATGTATTTCTCAGTATCAATCAATACAATCTCTATAGATAAATTGTTTTACATTTTCAACAATATAAATACTTCTAAGATTCCACCTAAAACTTCTAAGGGAATGATTTACAAAAGAGTGAGTATATACTTATTAACTTGGTAAAAGTTTTATATCTTACTAAGAGTCATTGAGCTCACCTTGTGGCATCCAAAAAAAAACATGATACAATGCCACAAGAATATAGACTGAAAAATCTTATGAACTTAAAGAAAAAAAATTAAGAACTTAAAAAAGATTATTTTTTATCATTTAATTTTTTATTTTTATTTTTATTTTTATTTATTTTTTAATTTGGGGGGTTTGGTGGGTGCCCATCCATTTTCAAAACCTTCGATTTTATTTATTTATTTGAGGATGTGAGTTATTCCATGAAATCTAGAGGACTATGGTGTTGAATTACCAATTTAGTAATCCATTTGAGTTCAACAACCCTTACTAAGATTCCGAATCTTACTAAGTTAGTAAGACAAGAGGTTTCTCTTTACAAATGTGCAGCTATTCCCACTAAAAAATTGTGGGGTGGCGTATTTTTAAAATAGCTTTTTTTTTTTTTTTTTTAAAGAATTGCTGTCGATTTTACTAGTTGGAATATTACACTGAAAAAATCAACTTCCAATTTCTAATGAACCAGACTAATCTTTTTAGAAATTCCGATTGGACATGGTCGAAGTGTTGATTTGGCCCGATTTGTATAACATTGTGCAGAACACTGCATTTCACACTGTGTTGACGTGGAGGTGTGCACAAGACCGTAGATGCTTTCACTCATATCCAACAATTCAAAAGATCCATACCTGGAAATCCAAGTCATTTTCGACAATTTGATCTTGATAATAAGATGATTGCCAATCCTTTAGAAATAAGATGGCTCCATGCAGCTAGTCAAATAAATTGTCGCTTAGATCCGAATGATATACTATTTTGAAGATAGGACCACTGAGATTGTCCAAGCCTTAGCAGTTCCTCCCACAGAGGGGCCCATTCCTAAAAACAGCAACAAGCTTTTGACATGGGCAGGGCTGGTGGGAGCAAAAACCAAAACCTCAGCTAGAGGACAGGAAAAATTGACTTAATTACCACCCCCAAGTTCTTGACAGCAACAAAATTCTCATCACTTGCCCCAAAGAAATTCTCAAGAAAGAAGAGGAAGAATGGAAGGGCAACTTAGTAGGCCACTTTCTGATACACAAGTTCTCTTACGCTATTGTGAAGAATGCAGTCAACAAACTCTGGAAACCGAAAAAAAGCTTAAAAACCTTCTCAAAAGGAAATAAGCTATATTTGTTTAAGTTTGGGAATGAGGAAAACTGACAGAGGGTACTCCAAAAGGGACCTTGGTTTATTGCAGGAAGAATCATGGTCCTAAAAGAATGGACGAACAAGATAGAGTTAGAAAAATTGGAAACAACAACCATCCCTACCTAGATTAAGCTCTATGATCTCCTTAACCAATTCTGGCACCCGGAAGCTCTAAGCTACATAACAAGCGCGATAGGAAAACCCTTGTTTATGGACAGTGTTACTGAGGGCCTCTTGAGGCCGTCTTATGCTAGAGTCTGTGTGGAAATAAGTGCTGCAAAGGACCTTCCCAACAAGATCTATGTGGAAGTGGAGGATGAGGCTCAAGCTGAAGTCTTCATTGAATATGATTGGATGCCACCTAGATGCCCTTCTTGCTGTACCTTTGGCCACATAGAAGGACATTGCACCCAAATGAAAACCAAGATGGAGGGTGTTCCAACCACAACAATTGAAAAGGGGATCTCGATAAACATAGAAGAGGAGCAAAGAGATAAGGAGGACTGGACTACCATCCCCAACAAGCACAACAGGAAAATCAGCACCGCCCAATCTAATACAAACCAAGGAGATATTCGAAACGAGAAAGGTCGAACTAGGGAAAATGATGTTAATTTACCACAGCAAAAATTGGAGTGGGAGGAGCCATCACCCACAGGGACCTACATTAAGGAGAAAGGGGAGACCAGCAACAAGACTCCTAAGAGAGAGAGGGCTGATAAGAGAGCTCATGAGGAGGGAGAATCCCAAGAGAAGAGAGACATCAACAAAAGAATAACTAAAACCTCCAACACGAAGTATAACACTCCTTCCAACAGATTTCTAGCAATTCAGGATGATGAAGACAACACAAGTGTTAAAATTCAGAAGTGGGGAATCAAAGATTTCAACAAGCTGAAAGTAGACGAATTCTCTATAAAGCAAGCCAACATGCTCCCTTCTCTACAACACATTAAGGAGGGGATGGACACAAACAATTCTCAGTGAAGTGTGTCGCCTGGAACATTAGAGGGATGAACGACCCTCTAAAGCAACAAGAGGTTAGAAGATTCATTAAGAAGAACCAAATAGACATTATGGGGATCATGAAAACAAGAATAAGGTAAATCAATAAAACTAGCACTGCGAGAAGGGTGTAGCTTGAATGGGAAATGGAAGATAACTACGCCAATACTTTGAAAGGAAGGATATGGATCGATTGGAACAACAGTATGGTTCAGATGGAGCTAGTTTACAAATCAGACCAATTGATCACTATGAAACGGAGCCACAAGGAACAGTATCAATTCCTCATGACTGTGATTTATGAACTAAACGACAGGCTTGAAAGGAAGCAGACTTGGAAGGAACTAGAATGCATAGTAGCCCACACCGATCTCCCTTAGATAGTCATGGGAGACTTCAATGTCATTACTTCCCAAGGGGAGAAGATAGGTGGTAAAAGAGTCACAAATGCTGATGTTGAGGATCTAAAAGAGTGCCTTCAGAAAACTAGCCTTATGGACCTTAAAGAAAAGGGCTGCAAGCTTACTTGGTCAACAAGCAGGATAATAGAAGAATTTTCTCCAAGTTAGACAAGGTGCTCACCAACATTAACTGGATAGAGGCGTTTAACGGCTCCGAGGCTGAATTCCTCCCTCCAGGGATCTCAGATCACAACCCCATGGTTGTTTCCTTGGGTGTTATTGATGCTAAAAAGCTTAGAATTTTTAAAATTTTCAATTTTTGGGCAGAGGACAACTCGTTCTTGGATGTGGTAAAAAACAACTGGGAGGGTCTTGTGAGAGGGAACCCAATGTACAAGGTGGTTCTCAAGTTAAAAATATTTAAAACAGTCCTTAAGGCTTGAAGGGCCAACCTTTTTGGAGACGATAAGAAAAAATCAACACAGACATTCTAACATCTTCAAAAAGTGCAAAAAGATATTCAACTTCAACCCATGAACCTAACCCTGACAGAATAGGAGAAAAGAGTTGTTAAAAGCTATTATGAGGTTGCAAGAAGGGAGGAGGCAGCAATAAAATAACAATCTAGAGTAAACTAACTTAAGTTAAGAGACTCTAACACTCATTTCTTCTACAAATCTTTGGTGGCTAGAAGAGTTAGAAACAAAATCACCTCACTACAAGACAACAATGGGAATAAGTTGTAGAACAAAGAGGGGCTGGAAACAGAAATCCTTGGTTTTTATAAGAAATTGTATGGGGCCAGATCTGAATCCAACATGGGTTTCAATGAAGTTCATTTGAAGAAGCCAGATGCATACTCAACCAAATAGTTGCTTCATCCTGTGAGTGAAGATGAAATCACTAGAGTTATGTTCTCCATCGATGGAGACGAAGCCCCAGACCCAGATGGGTATTGGCTACCTTCTTCCACAAGACATGGAATATCATCAAAAGTGATATTATGGCTACTATTCAATTCTATTTTCAAAAGGGCAAGTTGGTAAGAGAAGTGAATGCTACTAACTCTCATCCCAAAAATTGAAAGACCCACCACCATTGAAGAATTCAAACCCATAGCTTGCTGCAATGTGTTGTACAAATGTATTTCAAAGATTTTAGCTAATAGGCTCAAAAGGAATCCTGAACAAGCTAGTCAATCCCTACCAATCAGTTTTCATCCAAGGAAGATCTATAAAAGACAACATAATGTTTTCCCATGACCTTGTCAAAAACTTTCACAGAAACAAGGCCTACACCCCCTAGATGTGTAGCCAAAGTGGATTTGAATAAAGCCTATGACTCAGTGGCTTGGGAGGCGATTATCTACTATCTAAAAATGATGAATTTCCCCTAACAACTTCATTGCATAGATATGGGGATGCATGTTCATGCCTATGTACTCAGTAGCAATAAATGGAGGGTTGAAAGGCAATTTCCAAGGTAGAAGAGGAATCCGCTAGGGAGATCCAATCTCCCCTTACTTATTCGTCCTAATAATGGAGTTGCTGACAGGCAAACTCAAGGACGTCGCTAGAAAAGGACACATAGAGCTGATGGAAAAGTGCAAAGCCCCGAAAATTAGTCACTTGATTTTTGCAGACGATCTCATGCTCTTTTTCAAAGGTACCCCAAATCTACAGAAGCCATCAGGGAAGTACTCAAGTGGTTTAGTAACACAACTGAGCTAAACATGAACCTCTAGAAAAGTAGCTTATAGTATGCAAGGATAAGTACTAGCGACAAAGTAAAAATTAGCAATACATTGCAAATTGCTCAAGCCTCTCCCTATTAAGTATCTCGGACTACCCCTCATTTCTTCAAGACTAAAGCTAGTTGATTGTCAACCTCTTATCACCAAGATCACAAGTAAGATAAAGTCTTGGAAGGCAAGATTTCTATCCCTAGCTAGGCGGATGAAACTTATCAAGTCGGTGATTAGTAGCATGTAGGTCTACTGGTCTAATGTGTTGATGCTGCACAAGAAAGTGTTGAAAGGGGTCAAAAGTATATGCGTGAAGTTCTTGTGGGATGGTCCAAGCATGAGCAACAAGATGCACTACATCAGTTGGAAGAAGATAACAAGAGATAAGGAAGATGGTTGGTTAGGTCTCCGTGATTTGGATATAGCTAGGCAGATATAGGATATCGCATCAAACAAGAGAAGCATTTGGGTGGAGTGGATCAAGAAAAATATGATTAAAGGGGATCCTTTCTGGACAATGCCCATAAAACACAACAAAGTTTCTTGGATGTGGAGGAAAATTCTTCAACTAAGGGAGACTGTCCAAGACTAGATTGTGTATAGAATTGGTGACGGCAACGATACTTTCATTTGGCAGGACCCGTGGGTAGAATGGGGGGTAATTCTAAACACCTTACAATGCAACCCTTATGAGAATAGCTTGCACAAAGAAGCTAAGGTTAGCACCTTGATTTTGAATGAGCGATGGTGCTTGCCTTACCACTTTGCGGCCTCTCGGGGGGGGATGTGGCAGCAGATTAATGCCTTGGACTTGGATTGCATTGAGAAGGACAGAGTTATATGAACCCCTGACCCCAAAGGTAGGTTCACCATGAAGTCAGCCTATAAAAACATTAAACCTTCCTCTCCTCAAGTCAAGTGGCATAGTTTGGTGTGATTCCCAAACAACATTAAACGACACAATGCTACCTCTTAGCTATGTCTTAGCAAGGGGCTTGAGACCCAAGATAGGTTGAAAGAGAAAGGCATCATTCAGACATCAAGTTGTTGTTTTTGCAGAAACTCGTCGGAAGATGAAGACCATTTATTTTTAGGGTGCGAGTTTTCTTTTAAGCTTTGACATAATATCTTAAGGAGGTCCTGTATTAGTCACTCGAACAAAGACTAGAGAAAAGAAGTTAATTGGGCGTGCATCAACTTTAGTGGTAAATCTATGATATCCAGTGTGAAGAAACTCACCTTCAACGCCTTCATTCACCACTTATGGGTCGAAAGATGTAGAAGACTTTTCCAGAATAACTACAAACCTCTAGAGTTTCTAGAGTCCTTCATTGTAAGAGATGTCCAGATGAGATTCCAAAGCTTGGCAATCAGCGTCAAAGATAATGCCCACTCGAGTAATTTCATGGCTTCATGGAGCCTCATGCCGAATTTTGAGGCTAGAACCCTTGTGAGGTGCAAATGGGCAAACCCCAGAGGAATTCCATGTCCTAAATACGGAAGGATCACAAAATTTGGATCCGATAGACTCTCTTTATTGATAAATGTTAAAATAAAGAATGCAGATATCGAGACAATTTCTCATTAAATGTAGCAAGAGGTTTTGACTTATTATTATTAAAAATATAATAAAAAACACTTTCCTTACTAATTTAGTAAGATTTCAAATCTTACTAGTTTTTGGGCCCACATGGATTATCACATTGACAATCGACTCGATCATCCTTCTATATTTTATGGAAAAATTCATATTCACAAAAAAAATATTTAAAGTCCTCTTAATTTTTTAGCTTGATCCAAAATGTTGAAATGGACGGCTATCGAACTTCAAAAACTTATTATAAATCAACGGTGAAAAATAATATATATTTTTTCAGAGTTCTTAGAATTTCGTTCTTTAAAAGCTTATGACATCGTATCATGTTTTTGGATTCTAAAATGTGAGATCACAATTCTTATTAAGTTTTAAGTCAATTTTCAACAAATAAATGATTTGTTGAATTTGTTGGACAACCCAACAAATTTTAGACTATCTAAACTAACATTTGTCAGATATTTGATAAAATATGCTCTTTATGGTAAAACGCATTGTTGGAGATGCTCTTAAAAATGACTTACCCTAAAACGGCCCAATAAACTCAAACCCAACTTTTCCCCTACTCATGCTTCCTCCATGTGGAGGGACAATCTCTTAATTGTCTGCACTTCTCTGGAGTCATGTACCCCTAACCCGTCCTTTTGTCGGGGTGGGCGAGGGAGGAATTTAAATGAAGGAATTATGTAGTTGTCATTCATGGCATCTGTCACCTTAAGATATACATAAATCATATTTATGATAGGTGGACCAGCCAATCTCTTTGACTTTTCTTTTGGAGATAAACTTTATCTAAGCTGAAATTGGAAGGCTCCATGCCAATCTCATGGATGGATGGAATTAGAGACCAATTAGAAAAAGTTAACGACTATTTAGGAAAGCATCTGATACCATGGTTTTAAACCTCGTTCAATACTTATCAGTATTGTCCCCGAACAAGATGGATAGACAAGTCAAACGTATCGGACGATATCAAAATCATGGTTCATTTGTCTCATTGTTAAACTAGACGACTCAAATGTAACAAGTTCAAGACGACTTGGTCTCGTTCATGGACGAGACGAGATGAGACGTTAAATGAGTTTTAAAACCATGTCTGATACACATAGTCTTGAGGAGGATCTGTACTGCATTTAATTGGAAGGAATTCAAAGAGAACATGCCAGACCCATTTTTAGAAGTTGAGGGTAGGGAAAAGTAAAAAAATAAGAAGCTATTCTCCCTCGTAAACAAGAACTTGTAGAAATAATTGTTAGGAAATTGGCATAAAAGATTTTCCAGAAATTACTTTACTGGAGGATTAATTATCATTGAATTCGTTCGAAGAGAAAATGTGGCTCTGGACTTAGTAGAATGAAGGAACGTTAACTCATTTTGTTGGGATGAAGCTTTGATTATGATTTTGCTTGAGATTGAGTGGAATGAATGAACATAATTCATTTTGTCGATCCCAAATCGTTAGAATAAGATTTTGATAATGATGATGAGATGTGGCTCTAAACAGAACAGAATGAAAGAATTACATAATTCTTTACATCAACCCGAAATCTTTGACATAAGGCTACTCACCTTGTCTACAATATTTAGATCCACAACATAAATCACATTAATTATTTAACCTATCTTGAACTATTCTTCCTTAAAAACCACCGACTTCATTTACAACAACCTCCCTCCTATCTGTCTTCCACTTGCATCAAAGCACACCACAATGTCAATAAGAAAAAAAATCACAAAAAAGAAAAGGAAAAAAAAAAAAAAAAAGAGAGAGAGAGCTACTATTGCCACACCAACTTTTACTAATGACACACCAATTCCTATATAAATCACCAAAAAAGGTGCCAACGGTTGGCGAGGCTTTAGTAAAAAATGGAGTGGCAATAGCAACTCTCAAAATATAGAATGCCAAAGACCATTATATTCAGCAACATATGAAATTTTCATTCTATAATGGTATCCAATCAGATGCATAAGGTGATCAAAACTAGATAATAACAAGGCCATTTTAAAAATATTGCAATATCACAAACTTGGTTGTAAAGTTAATAATTTAATTCAAGTGTGATATACAATTTTTTTCCTTCTGCAAATAAAGAACAGCACTACTTAATATTTACAAATTCATCATCTGAAGATGCCCATGACTCTCACGTAATATCCTAACCACAGTATGCCCCCAAGGGGTGGAGAGCTGAGACTTATTTAACAAGCTGAAATGTCCAAGAAAGAGAACAGGGCTGTTGCTGCACATCTTAACCCAACCACAAGTGTCGGATTTTGTGCCAATTTATGTGGTTCAATCTACATTCCAAGTGTTGGAGTACAAGCCAATTTAGGTTTTCTGAGTTACACAAATAGTCATGGATCACATCCCAATTATACCAAATGCCCAAGTATGAGAACAAGGAAATACACATCAGAACCATCATTGTTAATGCCCTCAAAACCTGCATGTAATTCACATTGTTAGCCTTCAAACAAATGTTAATCTATCTACATTTTTCTACATCTAATATTTATAAAATTAATACGATAATGTTAAATGCTCAAATTGAAACAGGGAAGAACAACGTATATGAGGCATTATGATGTAGGCCAGTACATTAAACAGTTCCTCATGGAGGGAAATATCTGACAGAGACTATTGTCATTCAAATTTTAGCAACAATTTCAAATTCAAAATAGTTCGAAAGGGTGGTGAGAATAAGAGTTTCGGATGGTTGAGATTTGATAATGCTGCACATGTCCTATATGAGACATGCAAAGCTCATGTCATACCACCTTCATAGAGGGAACCTTGCCCTAAAGGTTAACAATTGGAAAAATGTTCTTGTGGCTTGTAACATAATTCCCATGTGGCATCATCTGGAGTTGTATTAAGCTCCATTGAATCACTTGACTGACTACCCAATCATTTTATAAAAAAATTTTAACCTTTTGAAGATTGAGAAAAGGTAGTCCACCGGGATAGTCAACGGGAGAGGGGTATTCCCGTTTAACCATCATATTGGATACATAGGGAAAAAAGACGTGTGCAGGGTTTGCGTTCCAAATAAGGTTGTTAGCCAACGGATATTAATGTGTCAAGATGAGACCAAATTTAATGCAATGAAGAAGGAGGGTTGTTGAATGATTCCTTCCTTAATTGGAGAAATATTCCGGATTTGCAAGGATTGAGGGGCCAACATTTATAAATAGGACCACAAAGGAGAACAAAGGTACGCAATTCTTGAATCTCATACTGTTACTCTGCTTAATCACAGATTGACTTAAGCATCAGAGAGTTTTTTTGACAGGGTGGCCGAAGAACCTCAAGATTGAAATTTTTCCAAGGATTTGAGAAGAGACTTCAAAAAAAAACCACACGGAGAATTTTATGATTTAAAAAAAAATATTCAGTGAATTATGTGACTATGGTCCCAATGACTAAGGATGAACCTCCATCTTGCCTCATCCCCAAAAAGAGGCCCAATGGACTCAAACCCCACCTCTCCCATACTCATGCTTCCTCCATGTGGAGGCATTGACCGCTGCCTCCCTCTCCCTCACCTTCTCAGGGGCAGATGACATTCATGTCATATGTCACCTTACGATAAGCATAAGTCATATTTATGGTAGATCAGCCAGCCAATCTCTTTGGCATTTCTTTTGGAGATAAACTTTATCCAATCTGAACTAGAAGGCTTCATGCCAATCTCATGGAGGTAAGGATGGAATTAGAGACCAACTAGAACAATAAGGAAAGCAAAGCATCTGGTAAACATAGAATTGAGGAGGATCTGTACGCCATTTAATTGGAATTGGAAGGAATTCAAAGAGAACATGCCACACTCATTCTTAGAAATTAAGGGCAATGGCTGGGATAGAGAACTATAACTAGGAACCTATTCTCCCTGATAAACAAGAAGTTGTAGAAATAATTGTAAGGCAATTGGCATAAAAGATTTTTCGATATATTACTTTAGTATAAGGTTATATGCTTGTGGTAGAATGAATTGCCATTGGATTCATTAGAAGAGAAAACGTGGCTTTGGACAAAGTGTAATAAAAGAACATAATTGTGTAGTTGACCCTAAATCTTTAGGATAAGACCTCGATGATGATGATAAGGATGAGAAGATGTGGCTCTGGACATAGTGGAATGAACATGATTTTTTATGAATAAGATTTTGATTATGATGATGATGAAAAGATGTGACTCTAAATAGAGTAGAATGAAAGAACATGATTTGTTTAATCAACCCTAAATCTATCTTTGGGATAAGTCTTTGAAGATGACGCTTATACCTCCTCTCACCTTGTCTGAAATATTTGGATTCATTAGTTATTTGATGTAGGACAACTACAATTCTAGTCAGAATTTTAGTAGGATTTTCTATTTCTACTTCTAGTAAGATTTCTATTTAATAGTTATGTTAGGAGTACAATTTCTTATTAATTTCTAATTTATTTTTATTATTTAGGCTATAATTAAAAGTGTTTAGAAGTGTCCAATTTGAGTTCTAATAGGATTATAAAATTACTATTATATTATAGATAGGTTAGGAATGTTAATTTTTGATCTTTTAGTAGGATTTTAAGTTGTTATGATGGAGTTAACTATATAAGGAGCTACAAATCCGAAAATTAATAATCAATCAATTCAATTATCTTTTCTCTTAATTACTTTATTTAGTTTTTTTTAGTTGTCTTGTTTATCAATTGAATCTATTAATTCAAATTGATTTTGAGAATTCCATTGAACACAACCTATTAAGTCTATTGATCCACACACTTCCGCTATGTCATTATTTAACCTTATCTTGAGTCATTTGTCATTCAACACATTTACAACCCCCCCCTGCTTTTTAGAGCCTTCGACTCGCATCAAACCACACACAATGCCAATAAGAATAGTCATAAGAACATGTATCACAAAAAACAGAATGTCTTTTCTAGTTTCTTGCTCTAAAATACCAAATCTTTCTTAAGTTATTGCATTGGGATCCAATCCTTGGCATCTCTGATAGAACCAGTGAACCAACAGGACTCAGCATCTTAGATAATTGTCCCAGTACCCTTTAAAAGGTACAGAACTTAAAGAGCTAGGAAGTTCAAGATATATGCCCAGATCAAAATTTCAAACTCCAACAGACTGCGAACCCTTAAAAGGAGTTCTTGAGAATGCCAAAGACCATTATATTCAGCAACATATGCAATTTTCATACTATAACGGTATCAAATGCCTAAGGTAATCAAAACTAGATAATACTAAATCCAATTTTCAAATATTCCAATATCCCAAAATCCATTATAAGTTTAATTCAAGTGTGATCCAAATAAAGAAAAGCACTGCGTAATATTTACGAAATCAATCATCATCTGAAGATACCTATGACTCTTAAGTAAAATCCTAACCACAGCACACCCCCAAGGGGAAGAGGGCTGAGACTTATTTAACGGCTTGTTTGGAAAAACTTCTTAGGAAAAGTGAGATGAACAAGGGAAAGTGTAATGTCCAAGAAAGATAAGAAAAGGAGAAGAATTGATGCTGGAAGAAACCACCGCCAATTTGTGTTCTTTGATCTACATCCCAATTGAAGGATTCCAAGCCAATCTAGGTATTCTGAGCTACACAAATAGTAAAAGATCACATGCCAAGTGTAGCAAATTCCCAAGAATGTGAACAAGGTAATACACATCAGAATCATCATTGGTAATGCTCTCAAAACCTGCATGTAATTCACAATGTCAGCCTATATAACAAGGAACCTCCATGTATGCTACAAACAAAAATTAATCTATCTACATTTCTACATCGAATATTTATAAAACTAATATGACACTGTTAAATACTCAAATTGAAATATGGAAGAAAAAAAGATATGAGGCATTATGATGTAGCAAGTACATTAAACAGTTCTCCATGGAGAAAACAATCCGAGAGAGACAATTGTCATTCAAATTCCTAACGACAATTTCAAATTCGAAATAGTTCAAAAGGCTAATAAGAATAGTAGTTTCGGATGGTTGAGATTTGATAGTGCTACATATTTCCTATAACAGAAAAATTAACATCATATGACCATTACTTCTCAAGGCAGCATGTTTGACAGAAATGTGTAAAAGAAAATTTACACTTCTACAAGTTCCTACAATTTGTAAATTAAAAATTCATGAACAAGAAGCTATGCGATTATGGAAGGAAGGATGAGACGGCTATTGTATTAAACTAGTAGGATTATATTACATCATCTAGAAGGAAACAAAAGCTATTTCTACCATATCAATCAACAATTATTTAGAATTTCAAAGGTATTCCCATGAAAGGTAGCAAGCATAAGTGGGAGAAAAAAAGATTGTACCATGTCTTGAGCCAAGCGTTTAGTGGAAAGATTTCTGTCAGCATGCTCAAGGGAATATCTTAGCATGTCCAGGACAGTCAAATCAGTTTCTGGGTCATTTTTTTCTGCAATTCATACAAGAGGATATGTTACATAGTTTCTTTAGTTGGTTAATGATAGAAATCAGAGATAGAAATAGTTGAATAAGTTCAAAGGGGTAAAACCTGAAATGTCAAAAATTTGTTTAGTTGGTGGAATACCCAGCAACTCTCCCAAATGGATGCGAACATGATCACGGTCAGAGCATGAGAGTAAATCACCATGTGTAATAACGACAACTGGTTTGTCATCTGCAACACAAAGTGAATGAAAAACCCAAAACAGTAGATTTTGACACATCTCTATTGTGATCAAGGTGTGCTACAAGGGCTTTCTTTGTACACGACAACAACAATAGTAATAATAAAACTCAATATTATGATTATTATCGGTATTGATAATTATCTTAATAAAATAGCATTTCTGTAATTATAGGTAAACTGAAATGTAATTTAATTGGATTAACCCTTTCAGGAAGTATGTTTCAATGCAATAGAAGGGTGTCATTTTATTTTATCTCAAGGGAATTCAGATACAGTCACAATTATGTCCCTGCTCCAAGAACTCCAGTGCAACTATCTAAAAGTTAAAGATGAAAGCATGAGCAATGGAAAACTAGTAATTACTGATTGCCAAAGGTCCATTAATTATGAGGGAGTGATTAAATATAAGAATAAGTGAGGAATAAGATCAGCTAATAATATCCTTGGTAACATCATCATCACATCACAAGCATATCAACATCAAATGAGTTCAGGTTTGGAGACGCGATGGAACTTTCTCTGTAATGGGTTTGAAGAAGTGTTAGAGATCTCCATCGATAAAAAAAGTGTGAAGATGTCCATATCTGGCCTCCATTGTCAGGAGGTCTAGAGTCCCATCTAAGATCACCAATTTTGTGTGGTTGGCATCTATAGGTAAAATCCTTAGGAGATGTCAGATGAGAATCAAAAAGAAAATCACCACCAACTTCTAATCTATGTGCAAAGCAAGTAGTGGATCCTTGGGACATTTGCTTTTTCTTTTCTTCTTTTTTGCATTGCCCCTTAGCTCCTCCATTTGGATTTCAACAGTGTCCATTTTAGAAATTTGTTGTGGTTCTTACACCTCTGCCTTTTCTCTAAGAAGTAGAAAGCTTTGGAGGATACTTCCCTGTGTGGTATGTTGGGTAATATGGAAGGAAAGAAAACAGAGATTCTTAAAACAAACAAAGATGACCTTTAACATATTATTATCTCTATCAAATTTCTTATATTTTGTGGTGCTCTTTATATAGAGATTTATAAGGAGTTGCATTTTGAATAAATGAATTTTTCAGAAGAGATCTTGTACTTCACGGGGGAATTAGCTGCTTCATCTCATTTATTTGCCCCCGTGAAGTCATTGAGAACTCCAAAGCCATTTGCTTTACGAGTACTTTGTCTATTTGTTTGAATAAATTCTTATTAAAACAAAGTCTCCATACTTAAAAGAAGCCTGGAGAAAAAACAAAATAGTAATTGATATCATACCCACTAAATATATTGAGATGCAATATGTTGACCTCAGGTTGTCAATGTCATGTTAACATAACTATTTTCAGGACACCATAGGGTTGAAATACAGACAATAAAGTGCATCCAGAAATAAAAAGAAGCTTCACCTAAAGAAACAGGCAAAAAAAAAGTGTTTGAAACTAATAACCTGTAAATAAAGGATAACAATATATTGATAATGGGAAGCAAATATCGATGCAAAACCATAAATGTAATCTGAGATTAATATAAAATTATGAGCGAACAGCAGAAGTTCAGAACAAAGCAACATTTGCATGAAGTCATCAACTAATGTAGAAGAAAAATAAGGGGTATCAAACAGCTAAAACCTTTAAATGACAAATATGGGCAGTAGAAAGTTTCTACAAGCAAGCGTGCATACTGCGCATTATCTTCACCCTCCATGGATTTAAGAATTGAGGGTCCATCAACAACAAATATGACAAAATTAACCATCCTCGTCTCTCTGGAGTAGTAGTCAGCCTGCTGTGTTTTGCATTTCACAGTTTTCCTCATACCTGAAGTATCAGAATCCCTGTTTAGCAGAAGGTACAAAGGATTAGAATCCAAAACTGCAAATTCTTGACCTCGAAAAGGTAATTTAGTACAATTGTATGAAGTTTATGAATATAACCTGATAACCATCTCTCCATGACGAACACCCACCGTCAACCAATTCTTGATTATTTCTAAGTTATCACATGAATTTTCTAACAAACTAGGTGTGTCATACAGACAAAAGGAAGTTGAATCTCTGGGAATCATATATTCCTTGAGAAAGTGGGTACCATCTCCAACAGTTGAATTATCTGCACAAGTATAAAGAGCGAGGATATTTTTCTATGATCAATAAACAAAATAATATAAAATTAATTTTCAGAAAAATCATTTTTTGTAAGAAAAATGTAAAGGAAGCATTTGGTCACAGCTAACACTAGTATTTAATGAGAGAAAAAGGAGGACCCACATGATGATACTTGAGCCCTCTCTGATGTAAAGTTGCTATCTTCAAAGATCCTCGAAATTCTGTTCACAAGACTACTTTTCCCAGATCCTCTTGGACCGAGCAATAGAAGTGTTGTCGCCTTAGGTATGTCATAATCTCTCTTCTTCATGCCACCCACCTCTTCAATCCAAGCTCCGGGCACATAGCTGTATTAGATAGAATTATACTATGAGCTTTACAAAGAAGAATCTCAATTTTTATAGATCCAAAATAATGAATTTTCTCTCTACTACAACTACAATTTTGATATGGAGGTATGCAAGGAGCCGAGATCCTACAGTGTCCCGTCTCTATAAATTGGAACAGTGTCTATGTGGCACAATTTGATTAGGGAATAAACACATTGGGCTGTGTGAACAGCCTGATTAGGAGGCCAAGGCATTTTAAACACCAATTAAAACATGCCACGTAGACACCTATCCAATTTATTAGGAACAGGACACCGTATTGGATCCTTGGTATATCCAAATTTAATGATTCTAGATATATAATAGCCACCAAAAAGACGACGTCAGTTTAAATAGTTCAAACCTAAAGCGACATACGTGCGGAGAAAAAGTAATGGACCAATTCAAATGAAGGTATTCAATCAAACTTGAAGAAAATTTCTTCTCGAATTGGGGAGAATGATGTATCTAAATATAATATGCCATCTAATTTAAAGGATGACAACCAAACTTTGAGCATGAATATAAGACAACACCATATGCCAAGTATAGAGGTCTTGACTCTTCAAAATCATATTGAACCCTTAGACAACCATCGTCCAAGATGCATAACTTTCCACTCAATATCAAATTGACATAAGTCAGAAAATAAATTGGAGAACTCTTTCTGAAATCTAAAATGGCCATTTATGACTTCTCTCATCTCAAAACAAAGTTTTAGGTTTGACTATAAGGTTAATGGCATGATCTAGGGGTATTACATTTGTATTTGTGTTAATTCAAAAGAATGGCGAAGATTTGTTACTTAGACCTTCATTAGAATCATGTTTATGTCATATTTGTTTATCCAATTTTTAGTTTAGATTAAAAAGTATTTTTGGTATTCTACTTTTATAACTTACTAGTAGTATCTTGGAAATTTTGTTGGGAATGATTAGTATAAAAGAGAAAGAAAGAGGGGACATTTATTCTTTGGTTCAACCCCCATCCTTGTTTTATCTTTCTTTTTTGACCTTTTCCACTAAACATTAACTTTTTTCCAGCTCTTACATGGTACCAGAGTGAGGGTGAAGGTTTTAGTATTTATTTTCTTCTTTCTCCCTATCTTTTATCTCTTTTCCCATTCTTCAAAAATCTAGGATTTTCATCTTTTTGGGAGATCTAATTTTCTTCTTGTTTGTGCAAAAACATCATGGTTTTTTGTGTGCCTTGTGCTTGTATTTTTACATATTGCCCTTATTTACATGTAAAGGAATGTTCTATGGCACAAAGTTTGCATGGCTTGCCGAAAACACGTAGTGGTGATTGCTAGTGCTTAAAGAAGTGTTGATGTTCATGCAAAAGAGTGAAGTAATGACATTTTGGTGTGATGCCACCCACTTGTAAGTTGTAACGTGCTCCTCTTCCTCTTTCTCTCTCTTGACATCAGAAAATATTTTCCTTTATTTTTGTAATTGTTTGAGTGGCCTGTTATCACTTGTAATATTAAATGGCTCTAATGGGCCAAATTTTCTCATATGTTCCTTCCAAAGAAAGATATCATTTTTTTTTCATCTCTAAAAGGCTACCTATGGACCTAATTATCATGAATGGATCAGAGATAACGCTCAAATTATGACATGGCTTTGGAACAATAGAATCCTCATTTAGCTTAAATGTGATGTTTCTAGATTCCATCAAGCCCCTATGGTAGGCCCTTCACGATACTTATTCTTCTGAAAGGAATATCTCCCATGTTTATCAGTTGTTTTAGGAGATTTGTAGCTTTCAAAAAGGAAAGAAGAACTACATTCGATTATTAGTTTAAGTTGGTTGAAGTGTTGGAGGAGCTGAACGTTTATCAACAGCTTACCCCTGAGTCACTGATAATAAGGAGCAATGGCAACCACGTTAAGTGTGGACTATGGCCACTTGGTATTCTTGACTTCCCCTTAAGTATGATCACCAATTCTTGGTGGTCACACAATTCCATCGATTACAAAAATCCACACTAGTTCATACTTAAAGTGTAGATATGCCTAAATAACCCTTAATTCTAATCTATGTAAATAAAGTTACGAAATTTATTAATTATTTCGCAACCCTCATTTTCTCTCATTGTGTACTCTAGGATCTAAGGTCAAGGAAGACAATGGGTGAAAAAAGTGAGTCTGGTGAACTCTATTACCTTAACTATGATCCATGGAACAAGATTACATTCCGATTTGTCTTCTCATCAGTGGCATTGTCATCTTAGTCATCCAAATAACATTTAAATTAGTCTCGGAGATGTTGCAAAATATTTTGAAGTTATAATTTTCAAGTTTATTCAAGTTGCTTACTATGTTATATGGGTGACGTTCAAATTTGAAATGATGTCTACTATCTTTATATTCTTTGCATGAAAAGAAGCGAACTTTCAAACTGATCCACAAAGCTTCTTCCAATAAAAATAAAATAAAAATAAAAAAATCAAACAAACAGAGGAATCATAGATGATTGGAAAATAAAATAGCGAATATTTTTGTGCAAGTGAAATTGTTGGAAATAAAAGAGGAAAAGGAGCAACCATGAATTTAAAAAAAATAAAATAAAATACCTAAGAATCTGATTCTTAGCCTCTACAAGACTTCCAATTCGCATTCGAAAGTTATTGTAACTCTGCGTGATTTCTTCATTAATTCTGAGTTTCCTCCTACGAAGAATCTCGGAATCGAAATAATCGGATGAAGCGCAACCAACCAGATCATCAAAGACATCGGATTTCAATCCACTACCTTCAGTGGATTACAAACAAATTATGATCTAAGAATGAGATTAGCTCTGCAAATCTGAAGAAAGAGAGAGAGAGAGAGTTACCTTGAGATAAAGAGTAAAGGGATGTTGCTTCACCACCACCACCCATACTTGTCTCTGTCTCCTACTTCTTCTTCACTTGCTCTGTTTCTTCTCTATTTTTTTTTTCTTTTAAACTTGAAAAGGAGGAGAAGTGGACTTTTCTTTACTATTATAATGATAATGAAATATATAAACCATAAAGGCGGCGCAAAAGAGTCCTACACCACACCAAGCCGTTTTGTTTGGAGTTCCAAACACATACGTGTCGTAAACCAAGCCTTGCACTCATCCCTATGTGTTTAACTCCACTAAAAATGTGCCATCTAGACACCGGACGTTGTAATTAGGAATGGGACTCGTTTTGGATTACGACACTTAATATAAATTGGATGCCACGTCCCTGTAATCACGTGGTTAGTTTTCAAATTATAAAAATATCTTTTTACCATAAATTATAAAATCTTAAAATACTTATTTTTTTATTTACAAAATACAAATCCTCGTTAGAGCCAAAAACAAAAACAAAAAAAAAAAATTATATATACATATATCAATAAAATTGCGATCCAATATCCCTGTAATCACGTTGTTAGTTTTTAAATTTTAAAAAACAATAAAATCTTATTAATTAAAATTACGAAACACCAATTCTTTGAAATTAAGCTGTCGACTACATTACTCATAGATTAGTGTGTTATAAGTAAAACTTGGTATTTTAATTGAAACTCTCAACAAAAAATATTGCTTCCAAGACACCCAAAAGTGAAGAGATTTTTAGCTCACAACATTTTTGTGACGATGTTGACACTGTGTGCCATGTCAAGCCTAAGAGCAACTCCAACGCAATACCCTTCCCTTTATCCATCATCTCCCTTTATCCATCATCTCTCAATCTGAAAATTTCGATTCTAACGCAAGACCCATCCCTCATTTTTTGGGTCTAGACATTTTCCATACCCAAAAAAGATACTCCCAATTGGTTAAAAAAATTTAAATCTATATTGAATTTTTAAAAAAAAAATTATTAAGCAATTTAAGGGTGGTACTTACAAGTAAATGGTTGGGGTCATGATTTTTAAACTCGATATCTCGTCTCATCTCGTTCAGCTCTAATATCAAGTTAACTCGGACAATACGTCTCGTTCGACATTGAGACAATGATTTTTAATCATTTAAAAAATCTAAAAAATTCTGAAAAAATTTAGAAATGATTCATATTAAAAAATGAATCCAAAAAAAATATAAAATTAAAAAAAATCGATTTGGAGGTGAAAGAATAGAGGGTTGAGGCTTTAACTCGTTTGTCTCAATTAACTCGAACAAGATTTTGAAAATCTCGTCCGATACATCCTCTTTAACTCGTGAGTTAATCATTTTCTATGTTGTCTCGTTTGTATCATCTGAGATATTGAAAAATATCGTCCGAGACAACTCATTTATCTCACGATACGTGATCGTCTCAAAATACTTTGTGAGTTGATCTCGTTCAACTTCAATACCGAGTTAACTCGAGCGATACGTCTTGATCTCGAACAAGTTTAAAACCCATGGTTGAGGTGCACATCACATGGATACTCATAATACCTAAAAGACTCATTTATAAGTATGGGTAGAGGGTGTTGTGTTGGAGTTAACAAGGGTAGTTTTGTAAATTAGGGATACATTCAATTCAGGCAGAATGGGTGGATCCTGGATTCAGTGAGCAAAATTCAATATGGCACAAATGCTCTACCTTCAAACACTTGACATGTTCTCTCCTTCTAACTTCAAACCTCAAGAACAAGAAGATAAAAGAGGTTGAGGGCATGTTTTATTTGCCCTTCTTGACATATATTCCATTAGTTAGAAATTTTGTGGAGTATTTTCAAAACTTGGAGGATACTAAAAATTACACATGGAATTCTCAAAATACACCCCTTGTTAGATGCATGGGAAGGATGTGCAATCCCAATAAAGAACTTTGTGGGAACAAAAAATCTCTCCCTTAGGTACGAGGGATCACGATGATGATGATGTCAAGCGTTGGTTCTCAAGAAGTTTATGGGACAATTTTTAATATATTGAAATGTTTGATACAATCAATCAACCATCATTCTAGACCATCTTTGTATGCTATATTTCACTTCACAATCAATCAACGAGCTTAAAAAAAGAATTACTACTCATGCCTTTGCAAACATCTACTCCACTCTACCTTTGATCATCATTTTCCCACCCTTACCGCCCAACCAGATAGTTAAAGCTATAATCAATCTGTAACAATGGATGCCATAGATATCTTTTTATATACCTGCCATTTAAATTTATTCTTATACACCCATCCAAATAAAAATAAAAAATAAAAAAAAATCTCGTACACCCACGACATGAAGATCAAGGGACTAGAAAGCCATTGGAAACCAAAACCAGCCCATAGAGAACAAAATGGGATAACCAGGATTACAAAGAAAGCAAGGATAAATGAATGAGACTGCCTCTACTATTTTTTTTCCCTCTATTATACATTTCTTGTCAATAAGATTTATATGATACAAATCAAAATCGTGTTGTGGTAACCTCTCTAAGCTTCTCTCACTGCCAATCAGAAAGCTCTTTAGCTTTATACAGAGAAAGAAAAAAATAACTTGCCAGGCTTTTACCCATTTTCCTTCTATGCCAGATATCCCTTCTATCAATTTGCTTGGTGGCGTTTATCTACATTGGTTCTCGTGGATTAAGTTACAGATGAGGGGAAAGCCACTCCTTAATCCAACCTAACGTAGCAAACAATGTTGTGACACAGAACTCCATATAAAACAATTTCAGCACAATGTCACAGAACAATACCCACTCCAACAAAGATCAGTAGAGTTATCATACCTGGAAAATCTCGGGTGGTATAATGACAAGGGGAAGGAGCAAGAGAAACCGACTAACCGTCTCGAGACCCAAATGCTTGTACTCATGCAGAGAAGGGTCTTTTTTTCACTTGTCTGCCACATTGAAGGGATAAAGTTAAATTTGGATCAATATCAATCAGTAAGGAATGACATATGGCAAAGCAGAAACATCTGCGGACTCTATCCGTATAGCTTTCTCCCACACTTGCGGTGTCTCGTTGATGACCCCAGAAGATACCAGCCTCGACTTCTTCAATTGGAGGCTATCATCATTGCTGAAAAGCCATTCCTGGTCATCAAAATCAGACCATTCCCCCATTTTAGGCACCGAAAGAATCTGGCTTAGATACTTGGAATCTGGATGTGGAGGTTTCATAGTTCCTTCACCATTCTCACCAGCTTGTCCAGTGGTGAACAAGGATCTCGTAGTGTTGAAAGATGGCTGAGCTTCAATAATGCCATTGACCTTGTGATCCTTACTATCCACCTTAATGTTACTCGGTTTAAGGTTATTTGGCCCCCCATGCACAACAGAAGCAGTTTGGCATGGTTCTAATTTCCTTCCGTTCTCCGTGAATGGGTGAGAGGGAAATGTAGGCCTTGGCAACTTATTGGGACGAGCGAGATTGTCTGTAAAAAAAAACTGCAGTATGAAACCATTGATAGCTAATAAAAAGCTAAAACAAGGCTAAGTGTACATGATGAGATTATTATACCTCAGAATGATGTTCAGTCAATTGGAATCAAATTATAATTAAAATGGATTTTGAAATCATGACAACAAACTACCAAGGACTTGGGGAAGACTTGGTATTTGGTTCCGCACCATAGAAGTACTGCAATGATCTTGCTAACATCATTGAATTCTTAGTAAAAATGTAATCCAAGGTTTGTTTACAACCATAGTACTTCCATGATGCATATGAGAAAGAGACTCACCGTGTAAAAATCCATTTGTCTTGAAGTCCTTCCTTTTACCAACATTTTCCTCGGGAACAGCACCCTTGTTGTGGTCCTTGGTAATGTGCAAGGGTTTTGTACCGAGGGTTTCTATAGGAGGGGGGTCCTTCTTGACACTTTCTCTTAGTTCAACCTGTTTGTTATTTTTGTGGATGCCTTTCTCCTCTTTTTCCTTCTTATCATGGTTTGTAGCCTTTGCTTTGCTTTTCTTCTCTCCATTTTTGTCTTTGTGTCTATCCCCTCGCTTATCGTCACTCTTCTTATCTTTATTCTTTTCTTTCCTTTCCAACATCTTCTCACCATCTTTATCCATTGATCTGGCCATGCCTTCAGGTCTTCTTTGATCCATTCCGGTGAAGTTTTGTACCATTGTGATTCCCAAACCTCTCTCCTCATATCTATTTCTCTGTCCCTCTGTCTTTCTATCATCTCCTTTATTGCCCACAATGTTTTCTTTCCCTCCACCTCTATTGTCAATAACCTTCTCCACCACTCTGCCCAATGTCTCAGCCCTCCTGTGATCACTACCAGGAAAGTTCTCAACCATTTGATTTCGTGTCCCTCTGTCTTCATCTCTAATCCTCCTGCCCAACTCCTCCATAAACTTCGAATCCTTGATCTCATTGACATGTTGGCTGTTTTCACCAGGCTTCTCTCCATTGTAAGCCTCCGGCCGCCCATCAGTTTTCTTCTCATCTGAGGTCTTGTCCCTATCCTTGTCTTTCTTCTTGTCCTTGCGCCTTTCCTTTCTATCTTTCTTTTCTCTATGATTATCTTTGCTTTTCTCTTTGTCCTTCTTTTCTTTACCTTCTCTCTTTTTGTCCTTCTCCTTTTTCTGTTTTTTCTCTCTGTGCTTTTCCTGAAAATCAATATCCAGTTAGGAAAAGCAAATCGAAATATAGATAAAAGCATGAGTTACTTCCCATAAAATACAAACAGAATGATCATTTTGCAGCTCAAGAAAAAGAAGAATATTACCACTGACCACGAAAAAGGAGACAGACAGCTCAGTTGCATAACAAATCATCTGTTTAATCAATTTTTGTGTTTCTTTAACAAAGAAAGTGAATGAAGAACAAAAAACAAAGTACAGGAAAATTTTAACCCATTAAAACATCCTCAAGGGGGAATTGAAAAGGAACTGAGAAGGATGGGCATATGAAGAATCTAAAATGAATTTGAGGTTCAGTTTGTCCAAGTTAAGCATAGAGACAAAACACCCATACTGGGCTAAAGACTGAAATTATACTTGTGAGGTCACAGAAAATTTTAGCAGTACTTCAAAATTTAGGTGTTCAAATAAATCACAATAGCTAACTCCAATTATTCAAAATCTGTGAATGTGTGCGAGACGGGCACAGCCAGAAAAACTTATGAGATGGTCTCATGTCAAACAATTTTTATAATAGCAAGACAGTTCTCCACAATGGAATGGAACAACTTGCTCTCCAAGTTAAATTCATAATCAGATACTAAATGACATATCTAGTGAATGCCTGCAAAAGAAACTCTATAACCTGCAATTTGTCTTGCAGACACTATCAAATATTCAGATGGCCTGACTAACCCATCGGTTGCCCAAATAACCACCTCATGTTATTAACAACCCTATGTTATCCATACATGTACTCAAATAAGAAGAGGTTTCCTTAAGATTAGCTAGCTTCTTTTACAGGAAAATGAATTTCATTATGGACTTCAAGAATGTCTTGTCCTAAAATGTGAAGATTCATAATTCAGGAATAAGATTGACAAGAAAGGACCAATTGCTATACCGAATGTGGTAGTCTGCTTGGCAGATTAATTTTTTTCAACAACTGAATGAAAATGCAAACACAGAGAGAGAGAGAGAGAGAGAGAGAAACATTGTCCAACAGATTAAAATTCCGGGTATCGTAGCCAGTGGTATAGACAAAAATTAAATAGATTGAAAGGAAATGGAGACAAAACTAGGAGAGATTCATACCATCAAAGCTGCAAGGCTCTTATAGAAGGCCTCGAGTCTTTAAGGAAAGACCATTTTTTTTTCCTCTAATATTTATGCCTTATCCAAATAGGCATTAAAAAAATGCTTATACCTTAGAGAAGATGCAAGCCTCTGTTTCTTTTGGCACCTCTTGACAAAGACATACACCTTGTGAGGATTTGTTGTATTTCTTTTTCTTTATTTGTTTTTGTAGTATAATTACACAATCTTCCTTGTGATTATAAAGTTGTCCCTGTTAAAAGTCTAAATTTTATGAAGGCCCTTTACTAAATATAAATAGGCTCTAATCTCTACAAGCCCTAGTAAATTTGCAACTCCCTCAATCCCTGGCTTTTCTTTCTCTCTATTTCTTTTTTTCTCTCTATGCCACATTACTCCACTTCTTTTAATGTTTGAGTTGGGTTAAGCTTTTCTAGTTGGAGTGTACATTCTGAGTGTTGCTTTTCTTCTTGAGAGATTAGAACTTCGAAAGATGGGCATGGAACTAATTTAAATTTATTTTGCTGAATTTGGAATTTGTATTGGAAATTTTCCTTCTTTTTTTCCTTTTTCTTTTTCTTTTTGAGATTTTCCCTTTTGTTGAATTCTTTTGCGAGTAATTTATTTATCTAAAAAACTAGTACGGTTGTGCCTCAAGGTTCTAGCAAGTGAAACTTCTCATCTCAAAACTTGGCTCTTAAAAATGATGTTTAGCACAACTAGATGTTATTGTATCACTAACTTGAAGAAGCAGGTTGAATCATACCTATCTACATGTGCATGTGAGGTAAGTCATACCAGGCAGGTGACTATTTCATAATCCATAACTTAAGTACCAAAGGGTTTTATTTATGATAAAAAAAAGTGCCAAAGGCTTTTGAAGCCGACTCTAATCGATGTTCTCTTTAATTAGGTCCTTCGCATACTAATACTCTTTCATTTAGATTCGTTTAGAAATCAAGCTATCACTCATTTGACCAAGTTGCGAAGTTAAAAAAGCAGGCATTTCAAAAAAGCATTGTGATTATCCTTTATTCAAGAAAGAATGCAAGATAGAATAACAAGTTGATTCACTGCTAGAAAGCAAACAAGGAAAAAGCATAACAAAACTACTTTCTCCTGACCAACAAGCTCCTACCTAAAAAAAACTGAAATCTTTGAGGAGCTTACTCCAAGGAACATGAAGAGCCGAGATGCAAATGATAACCTATGCCCTGGACTCTTCTTTCTGGGATAAATCAGATTTTTATTGAAGGAGGACAAAGTGTCCTCAAGAAGAAATAAAAGGAAAAAACTTAACTTCTCCTATCACTTATAATACCCCACCAAAACATAAAATCTTTATAGGGGCAACCTCAAAATCACTATTTTGCTTAAACCAAAGAATGATAAAACGCATGATGTTACTTCCTGCAAAGACTTTTCCTTTCCCTCAAAGACTCTTTCATTTCTTTTTAACCAAAGACCCCAAAAAACAATCTCCTATTATTCTTTCAATCCCCAACATTGCAACGACATCAATCTCCACAAAATTCTCATTCTAGAATTAAAGGTTTTGGACTACTAGCATTAGACACCAACAAGGAAAAAATTCAACACAGTAACAAGATGGATAGATAGGGCCAGACAGATCAGGCGAAGTTACAATGAATAAATATATGTTTAACAGATTCGCCAAATTTAAGTAGGGAGCCGATAGCCTATTTCTGCAATCTTAAATGTCTACCAACTCTTTCCAGGACTAGATCCTGAATGGACTCATTCTTGTATCATGTATGATCCATATTTTTCATCCCATAAGGAATTGCTAATGAATTTGTCAATTTGCTTCTTAACATGTCCAGAGATGAAGAATAGGGAAAGAAAATAAACAATGATGCTAGAAAGTATGCACTTGACCTGAATTGATTTCCTTCCATACAAGAACCTCAATTTTTTTCTAGTTTGGGGACAGATTCCCAACACTGAATACTTTGCTTTGCTTTTTGAGAAGTTGACAGCTAAACACACCAACCGCAAAATAACACAATAAATCGGAAGATACGTTGACAAACATATGGGTGTCATTGGCAAATTGCAGATGGGACACTAACATACCTCTTTCCTTGACCATAAAACCTTACATTACTCATTGCCTTAGCTACAAGGCAATAAAGGGCTCCAACCACAATGTTGAAAAGGAAGGAGATAGCGGGCCAGCATTAATCTTCAAGAGCTCTGGAAAAAACAAGTCAAACTTCCATTCACCCTGATTGAAAAATATGATGAAAAACACATTTTAAGATCCATTTGCTCCACGCATAGCCAAAATCCATGTCCCAACTTCTATTTGAACTTATATTTAGCTTCTCCAAATCAACCTAGCAAATAACTTTAGAGCACCTTAGTGGATCCTATAATCAATGCACTAGTAAAGATCGTAACACCATATTTTCCCTAATGAATGCTCCCTCTTAGGGGTCAATCATTGATGAGAGAACCAATTTCAGTCTCAATGGCAGCATTTTGCCATGATTCTATATGTAGCCTACTAGAATAATCAATCAAAGGTACGATATGACTTCTACCCCTTTTTCTTCGAAATCAAAGACACAAAAGCATTATTTGAACATTAATTAAGGAAGGCCACTTCCCCAAAGTCACCGACATAAGATCATTTCTTATGATGTCCCAATAAAATTTGAAGAAAGCTGTTGAAAATACGCTAATCGTTCCTTCTTACAAAGGCTCCCTCCTACCATAATTGTTGCTACAAATTAATCCGAACCAAAAGATTATCCAAAAGTGGTCTCACCCTATGTTGTTCAAAGTATGAGTTCTTAAAAAATTCCACAACCCCTCAAATATGATCTTCACCTTTACGAACAAGCTAGAAATTATATCTGTCCAGTCGCTATGGGTTGTATGATGGAAAAAAAAAAAAATTGGTTACTATCCCTTTTCTTTCAACCATTCCACTCTCGATTGTTGACTCTAATTAATCTCCTCAAGATTCACAATTTTTTGGAATTCAGCCTTCGGACTAATTCATTTTGTTTTTCCCTCAAAAGTTCGATGCTCATCTTCTTCCTTCTATCCAAAATGGCATTTTCCTCTAGAATTTTTTTATTTCTTTAAGTCTTCCTCCCAAAAAATCTTTGTTATAGGCCTTCATTCAACAACAATTTGAGAAGCTTGAACGTAAATCTAAAGTGATGCCCAGATCTCCTAGAAAACAAGGAATTTCACAACTTCCCAATTGACTCTAAAAGGAAATTTTTTTTTTTTTTTTTTTTTTAAATCTAGAAATTCAAAAAACGAAGTGGAGTGGGGTGCTTCATAACCTTACCAACCTCCAAACACTAGGGGGGTCAATCAGATATTGGCCTTAGAGTAACCATCTGAGCAGTGAATGATAAATGTTGCTCCCAGGAACTTTAGGTTAGAAACCTACAGTCTGCTGCTCAGTGTGAGAGATTCTTGTTTATTGATCCAACCATCCAATTAAATCGACTATCCAAAAAGAGAGATTCCAATGGGAAATTGAAGTTCACATGCTACCCAAACTCTTTCATCCTTCAATCAAACAACAACCACCTTTATTTTCGAAGAGAAGTCTGCCTACAATAAAACCTCTCCCCTAAACACCAACTGAAAACCAAAATCCTATCAATATCATCCGACTCCTCCCAAAGTTGGTTTATTTCCGACTAAATGAAGCACCGTAACAAAAACACTCATGTGAAATTCTCACCCATGAACTTAAAAAGAAGGAAAATAAAAGGCCTTGATTAAATTTACTAGATACAAGAACATGCTTGAGCCCCTAGATATCTGAAATTTACTAGAATCCAATTTGGCTTTCTTGTAAAACCAGGTTCGTATTTTCCAGCCAGATAAGGGATTTTAGAACTGCTCTTTTAGACCGATACCCCAGCCTTCAAAATTCCAAGAAAGTAGTTTCACCACCATCGTTGAACATTCAATCTCCACTATTTCATCAATCACCTGAAACCTTAATGGGGTACTGACACAAATACTTTCCCAAACTTTAATTTTTTTTTTACTAACCAACTACCATTCAAGTATCCAGTATACTTGGAAACGTCAACCTAGAACTAAAACTTAATACACACATCTGAGCAGCATATTAGAGCTACAGAGATAGTGCAATATCTAATCGCATGATCAGCCCAATTAATGAAATGGCATATTCAATGTAGTGAAACTATCATGAGGCACATACAATAAGTAACTCTAGATTATCAGAAAAATTATAATTTAATCCAATAATGAGTAACAAAACAAAATTCCTATATCATCCACTAACTTCCCGAAATTAAAAACCTCGGATGAAATAATAAGAATTCACAGGAAATAAACATATATGAAGCTAGTAAAGGTATTGAATGTAAGAGAGATGGGTAAACCTTCGTGACAAAGTCTACGCCATCAGTCCTGGCCTTCTTTTCATACCCTGGTGGAGGAAATGGAAAGCAGCGAGACATTGCACAGGATCACAAAATCGGCAATTTGGGCTCTTTTGATGAGCAGAAATGCTTCACTTAGTTTCCAAAAGGACCAACTCTGCTCCTGTCCATGCACCATGTCCCCGCGGTCATTTCCAGCTTCAGTAATGCTTCATGGTCCGTCTGGGCTCTCCACAGATCAAAATTTCCAAAAACCAATACCCTAATTTTCCTATTCAACTACTGGACTACAGATATTGAGCAGATCTGTATGAAATTTTGATGCCGAATTGATCACTCAATTGATCAGATCTACTCCAGTGAAACAATAGTTAATCCAAATGGATTTCTCAAGAAACAAAGAACCTCGTCCACTGCAATCGGTAGAGAAATAGCACCACTATCGTGGAGATTCCTCTATGCCAAATATCAGTCTTAACCTCGAAATTCTTGATCTTTTTAATCAGCAGGATCAAAATTACTCCACATCTACACAAATTTTAAAGTGCAATCCTCTTCCATGATCAAGAACACCAAATTTACCATCTCTTTAAATGCAAAGACTCAACCAGCGAAAACGCCCAGAAATTCAACACCCGAACAGCTGAATCCACAAAACCGATGAGAAATTCTCGAAAGATCCAAAGTTGTTCCCATAATACACAAACCCACTTGACTGAGATCTCAATTATAGATAAAACACTCGCAATCTGGATTCTGATATTAACCTTAGTAATTGAAACCCACAAATTAAAAGCGTTCCAGCGATGATCCGACCCAAACCCTAGAAAATCCACAAAGAAAGAAACAGACTATCACACACACCCCACTTTGACAAAAAACCCTAATCAGAATTTCACAGTACCGTTAAGAAATTAAAGAAAATCAGCGAGAAATCATTTAAAAAGAAGTTGTTGAAGCTCGATTCAGAACGTTAATGGTGGAAATTTTGTTGGGGTTTGCAGAGAGCGAATCAGAAACTTATAAAATTCGTTTTTACAAGAACACATTCAAGGATGAACTCTCTCTCTCTCTCTCTCTCTCTCTAGGTGTTATGAGTGAATCTCTCTATGAGACCCTAAAATGAGTTTTTTAAGTTCGGAAGTTATACGCAGTGGAGCAGCGGTGCAGCCTCTCTCTTGTCGAAGGCAACCCTGAGAAGGGTAGAGAGAAATCTATTAAGGAGTGGGCAAGCCATTATATAGCTCAAGACTAATAAATAAATATATAGTCTGTGCATGTGAGTTGTTTCTCATTTGTTCCCTCTCTACACATGCCACTTTCACCAAATTTATTCCCCTATTGTTTGGGATATAAATTGGGCCGGGCTTCCAGGGTTGGGTCATATTTGGGCCATGTCAATATAATATCGGATCGATTTACAAGTCGATCCGTGGCCCTTTCCTATTGTGGGCTTCAGACCAATTTTTTAATAATATTAAAAAAAAATAGAGGGAAAAACAAAAAAAATTAATTTTATTTACAATGAGAAATATCAAATCTTTATTTTTATTTTGTAGAAGGACAAGGAATTGCATGAGAGTACGAAAGATAACATCTCAACTAGGTTGGCATCCACTCATCTTGGACTGGCAATGATCCGAAATATCTCTGATGCCCGAACCTATCCGATCCAAAAAAAAAAAACATGAAAAAATAGATTTTCAGATTGAAATCTTAAATCCGATACAATTTCGGTTCGAATTCGCATGTACCCAATCCGTTCTGAAGAAAAATCTGATTTGAACATATTTTAATTTTTTTTTTGCTATTCTTAATTTCATATAAATACATATAGATAAAACGTTTTAATTTTCCTCTATATTTATAATTGAAAAGTGAATTTTTAAAAATTTATATTTTTTGAACATTGATAAATTGAAAATAAAGCATGTGTTTGGATCGGATCTGTTTCGGATTAAGGATGAAATGAAACAGATCAGATTCGATTCACATATTCATTAATCCAACTGGATCGGATACATTTTTTTAAAAATGGATCAATATTGGAATGGTATTGATCTGGTACTGAACCAATCTATTGCCAGCCCGACTCACCTATCTTTTATTTACATAATTATACTTTTAAAAAAAATACATAATAAAATTATTTACAAATTTAGATATCTTCAATCATTTTCCTACTTTATGAATTTCATGGTCTCCTTAAGAGCGTCTTTGATGATCAAATTATAAGTCATCTACTCAGTCTTGAACCAATCCATCGAGCATATATAGCACTACAATATTTTTGGCATCATACAGCTTCGATAGTTATCAAATACAAGTTAAATTGTAAAACAAAAATTTCTAATAAATCATGGGTCATAATAGAAAAATTAGGTAACCTACATTCTTGCCTCTTCCATTGTGCCAAAATATTAAAATCTTCAACATCATCTTCATCAATGTTTGGTTGGTCTAGATAGCATTGTTCACTATCAATCTCTCCATGCTCCATCGTGTGATCGCTACAAATTGGATCTAGCTTCATTATTGAATCCTACATCGGTATTTTTATTTAATAAGGTATTTTTCAAAAGGTAATGCTTTATATTGATTTGATTTATTTTATATTACAAATGCCAACACCATTATCAATGTCATGAATGCATTCTCTATTAGAATTTATAGTCATCTTAATTTAAATTAGAATCGATATATAATTATTCCAAAAATTAAGGGCGTGTACGATACAACTTCCGCGACTGGATTCTTCTGCTTAAAAAAGTTGAATTTTGCTTTAGAAAAAAGTTGCAACTAAGAAAAATTGTTTGATACAACAATGTTGAAGTGTTGTGTTATTTACTAGATAATTTATGTTTGATACAGCTGTTGGATTCTGTTGTATTCTAATAAATGATCAGAATGCTCTTAAGTGTATAATAAAGCATTAGACTGCCCTAAAATGAATTTTAATTAACGGAATCATCATATAATTATAATAAAATATTAAAATTTAATTATTTAATATTTAATTATTTTCAAAAAATGAAAAATAATAAAATGGAACATAAATAGTATAAATCTACTAAAATTTTAGTAGCATCTCCTCTAAAAAAATGATTTTTGGACTTAACTATGAGCTAACCCAGCTGTTGAGTGTATAAGCCTAATGTGTAATCTGGATCATGGGTTTTATCTGCTAAAATCAAAACCCCAAATTATAGGAGACATGTATCAATGAACTTTATGTGGGTCCATTTATGACTTTTAGGGATTTATTTTGATTTCTAAAATTTGTAAGGACCTCCTTGAAATTTTTATGCCTACAAATGCCCCATCAAAATGCGTTGTCGGATGCGCAGTTGACGATATCACATCATTGATGCTTTTGACTGTGAATGAGTGACTTCCACATATTTGAGTTCTTTTATAGAGGTTGTTGCTTTTTCAATTAGAATCGGGCCCGTATTTTCTGTCTTCTGCGAAATTTGACTATAAGAGTGGTGGAAATCCCCGAACTTGAAGGGGATTATCCACGTACAATTTTGTATTGCACACCTTTGACATTAATTGGAGCTTTTCTTAAAAAAATCTCCTCAAATCCCCTCGTTTTTGTCTTTAGGAATATTGTTAAAAAGAATTTGCCTGTTGAAATCTTAGGGCCACATGTTTCACCATTAGTTTCTTTGCTTTGTAAATAAAATAAGAACTTGGAAATTATGAAAGATGGGAAACATGATGATCATGCATTTTTACTCAACAATCCTTGGTGTCTTTGAGATGCATGGGATTAAACCCTAAAATTATCCAAAATCAAGACTTGTGATCTTGTATTGTATGAGATCAAGCCCCCACAAAATATCCAAGCTCAACAATTGTGTATCTAAGATGCATGGAAATATATCCAAAAATGTGCAAACTCAAACTTATTCACCCGAGTTGCATGGAATCAAACCTCCCAAAATATCCAAAACTTACATTTTATTGTAGCTTGGAACTTGGGATGCATAGTCAAGACTTTGCATTTGGGATATATGGGGTAAAACCTGAATCTTTCATTTTCTTTAAGCAAGCAAAGCGAGTTAACGTTCCAAAACAGTCTGGATGTTTTAATTGGTAATCCAAGATTGCAAAACATCTCAACACCATAGATTCAAATTCCAGTCACTTTCTCCCCAAAATCAATTTTTCCTTCCTCTATTTGTTTATTTTTATTTTTCAACTTCAAGCTACCATTCTCTTTAAGCTCAAAATCCATCTCCTTTATCTCAAAATGGTTTTGAGAAGTTAGAATATAATGGATTTTTATACAAAAAGAGGATTTATTTCAAGGGGTTGACTAATATATTGAAGACAAGGGTTTTCTTCAAGAATTTTGAACTAAATTTGAAGATGATAAAGTTTTGGGCAGAATGATCATTGGAGTTTAGTAATTCTCAGAGTATTTTCTGTGACTCGGCCAAAATCTCGAGTCAAAAACATCATAACTTTTGAGTTGATTCGTAAAGGTAGTTGCAACGATATTAATGACCGAGTCACTTCAAATTGAATCAAACCGAGTTGGTGTGGACTCATAATGGGTCACGTCAACAAAAATTGGCCCAATCAAGAATATATATTTTTTGTTATTTTCTTGTTTCCTTACTCACTTGAACCTGTGCAAACGGTTGCTTTGGGACTTTTTTTTTTCTTTAAATTCTTCATCATTTCTTTTGCTTCATCCAAAATCCTTTTGAGGTTATAAAAGCTGACATTGGCTTTGGTTAAAAAAACATGAACGTGTAAAGCTCTACGTGACGGACAGTAGAAGCTTGATTTTATCTTCATCAATGATGATTGTAAGAAGTCTGATGACCAACCGACATTAATGGTGACGAGGTCCAACCATGGTTTGATCAGTTGTAAAATGCATGATCACTGCTTGGCTTCGATGAGCTAAAAATTCTAGCTTTCACAATGCTCCATCTTTAAGGTGGCAATGTTAATCTCAGATAGGATCATGATGCATAATGGTGGTGCTGCTTTGGGGGTGCTTTAGATGTTTCATAACAATGAAAGCACCATGACGTGCAGTTTTTTTTTTCTTTTTCTTTGTACTTCTATTTCTAACATTTTTTTTGTGTTTGTCCATAGGAAAAGTTACATATTTACTTTGGTAAAAATATCACTCGTCTTCATTCTTCTTAGAAGAGTACATCAAACCTTGTAGCATGAGTAGTATCTAAAATGATGTTTGTCATCTAGGTCTTGGAGCAACTGTTAATCAATCGTACTCGAGGGCAAACATTGCAAAACTTGCTGGAGGTGACACATGCATATATGTTTGTTTGTTATTATTTTGAGTATGTTGTATTAGTCGTGTTCGAAGGTAGACAACTCTATGAACTTGCAGGGAATACCACGAGAGCTTGTAAATTTGCACTTGTTGGCCAATCCTTGGAACAGGTATGTACTAGTCATGCTCGAGGGCAGACAACACCTACTAGTGTAAAATTAATTTAGGACATAACACATTAGATGTACACTGGTTGGCTAGTACTTGGAGAAGCTATGTATTGGTTGTGCTAAGAGACTGGCAACACCAACTGGTGTGAGACAAGAGTTTGTAAAAATCTCAGTCAGAAACTGTTAGCCCATCCTCCATCTGCTAGGAGGGCCTCAGCCATTCTCTATCTGTAACTGTTTACCGATTCTCCAACTACCGAAGGACCTCAGTCATTCTCTATCTACAACTATTGACTTATTTACTACCTACAGGGAAAACCTCAATCATGCAAGCAATTGTTGGCACATTTTCCATTATTGGAAAAACCTCAGTCATGTAAGAAACTGATTGACTCATTCTCCATCTGCCGAAAGAACCTCAGTCATGCAAGTAACTATTGAATCATTCTCCACCTACCAAGAGAACCTTAATCATAAAAGTAATTATTCACATTCTATATCTATCAGGAGAACCCCAGTCATGCAAGCAATTGCTAACCCATTCTCCATCTATTGGAAGAATCTCAGTCTGAAGAAAATTCTTGAAATAGCTACACCATCTTGCCTTGGGTAGTTTTTGATACATTAATGTTATGTGTCAGATGTACCATCCTTTTTTAACGAATCAATACTTCAACTATCAACTATCGTCTCTTATTGCTTTAGATGATCTCCTATGTACTACAATGTGTTGGGTCTATCTCTTCTTCAACAGATCAACACTTCAACTTTATTTATTAATCGTCGGCTCTTCTTATTTTGGGTAGTCTATAACCCCCATTGTGCGTCGGATGAACCATCCCTCTTTCAATGGATCAACAATTCAATTATCAACCATCGCTTCTTCTGATTTTGGACAATCTATGATGGGCAATGTTGTATGTCGATTGTACCATACTTTTGGTGGATCTATCAATCTACCCACCAAAGAATGAAATTTGTCGAACTCGCTACATTAATGTTTTCATAGTGATTTTCGATGTACAATTTATTTTGTGCATTTGATGTACCATCTTTCTTTTAGTGGACCAAGATGGGGATTATATATGACAACTCCTTTGATAATTCTTCTTAAATGTAGTCTGATATGGGATCAAACCAGGACGTAGTTTGACGTTTTTTTTTTGTGGTGGCTAAACCTAATCTGATTTTCGCAAGTTGTGTACGTATCCAATGTGGGATCAAGCTAGAATGTAGTTCAATTTTTTTTTGTTTATTGTAGCTGAACCTAGCGTAACTTTGCAGGATGCCTACATACTCAATGTGGGATCAAGCTAGAACAAAGTTCAATTTTCTTTTTGGTTTATTGTAGCTGAATCTGTTGTAACTTTGTAGACTGACTACATACCCAATGTGGGATTAAGTATGAGCATAGTTCAATATATTTCTTTTGAGTTGCTTTATATGCAAAGATCAGGTTGGAGATCTTCATCAAAGACAGTAATTGACAAGTCCTTTGTTAGCTAAAGTGCATTGTAAACGATTAATCGCGTTTGTGTATCTTTTGAGATGACACTTCCTTTTTTAAATCGTTGGTCACAATTCTCTGAAGTTTTTAAGTACTTGACGCATATACAAGTCTTAGGACTATCCAAGGTTACGCATCTTGATTATCTGTCTTGATTGCAATGTAAACTAACACATGCAATTCTTTCTTTTTTTGTTTATTGCTCTAACTAACTTTTCTTTTCTTTTTATTACCTAAGTGTTTTTTTCTATTAGACGTTAACAAGGTTGAAAGATGAGGATATTTTTTGTGCATGTGGTAATCGTCCAAGTTTCATCTTCAATATAAACAGGTTGTAACAATTGATGAGTAGATCGTAACGTTGCACGTGTAAACTACAACATTGATGAGCATGGTCTTCTATTTAAAAAATGTGTGGTTGTGGAGGTAAAGGAAAAATGATTTGTCCCCAATTTGATGATGCCCCCAATGTGGATTGAAAATCATGGACGCCAAAGGATTCCAATGAAAGTTGATTTAACAATGACAACACTCCTTTATCTTGAAAGAGTAGAGTTAATATTGCACACAAACTTATCAAACGTATTTGATCCTTAAGCTTGAATGTAAATGTCATCATGTTTGTAGCAGTCGGATTATTATTAGTATCTAACTCAATCTTTCCTTGATGTACCAAGTCCATAATGTTTTCCTTTAAAGTGCAACAATTTTTAAGAGGGTGACTGATCATTCAGTGGTAACAACAATACCTTGGATGATCATCATGCCCTATTTCTCAGTCAGATCCAATTTTAGCAAGTTGTAGAACATGTTGAGGATATCAAACTCGTGAGAGGGTATTCCTTTATATTGAGTTCTTTTGATATTAACAAAATCGTCCATGCATCTTAGGATTTGTCAATTTTAGGTTTTCCATTTCTTTTCTTTGTTGATGGTTTTGTAGATGAAGTGAACATAACATCTTCTTCTTAAAATGATATTTCTTCCTCTAACTCAGATTTTTTAGAATGATATTTTATTTCATGTCATGGGCTCGTACGGCTAGCTCTTCGTAAGTGTGGGACTTGATCGATTTTAAGATGTATAGTAGTTCGCAATGCATCCAGTGGATACACATCTTGATAATAGATGACTAGGAGGGCCAATCTATGTAGTTAAGAGAGAGATTCCTCCAATGTTGGATATATTCTATAACTAGTTCATTCATTTTTTACTTGACAGTGGTGAGTTCCACCATACTTACTATTCTTATAATATTGTAAAAGTAGGTGAGGAATTTTCTTTCAAGTTGATCCCAATTGTTTATCGAGTTGGGCTCCAAGTTGATGTACCAATCTAACTCATTATTACAGAGAGAACGAACGAACTATTTCACTATGAAATCGTCGTTCGTACCAGCATTGTTGCAGATTTCGATGTAATGAGCAATGTACTATTTTGGATTTTCTTTTCCTTCGAATTATTGAAATTTTGATGGTGGCAGCCTGCCGAAAGACGCATTTATTCGATATGTTGAGAATAAGGTTTTGAGTAGACCAATGAAGGTTGTGGCACGCCCTCATATTGAGCATGAATGGTGTCAATAATCATTGCATGCAATTGTTGGACATATAACAATGCGACAAATCCCTGTGGTGGGTCTTACGTAGTATTTTGCAAGCTAGAATGATCCCTTTGTTGCTCATCTTTGCGCGGAGTCATGTATGTTTTAAAAGTGAATCTTAGAAGATGTGAGGGTCCAACGCTTGATTCAACCAAATTTTCCTTCTATTCCTAACAACTAACTAGGACAGCAATTTGAACGTGTCTTTGTCAACTTGTTGATGGTGTTTGCCATCTAGGTTAATTACGCTTTCACCGTTAGTACTTCGGTTATCATCACTACTCTAACAGATGTGTGAATCTGTAATGCAAAAGTAATTTAGATATCCAAACAATCCCTTACTTGACTTTGAATCAAATCCATAATTCAATAAATCATCTTCCACAATATCTGTTCACGTCATTTTTGTGGCATGGTTTTTAGAGTGATGATGGAAAGACTTAACTAGGTAGGAGCTAGCAGTCTTCGTCATAGTTCGCCTCACATGATTATCGCAATTGACAACTTGGGTAGATTCAAAGTTAGAGGAAGTGATTTTCTTACATTTCTCTACAATAACAATTGCGATAACATTGATGTTGCGAGCTCTCATTGTTCTTGGTAGTATTTTTGAAATTGACTGAAAGATGAGAGGTTGAGATAGTCCCATCCGATGTGCCATAAATTTATCGACAATAAATTTCATAGATTTACCTCGAGATTCGTGAAATAAGATTGCAAATGATTTATATTGATTTTGATAAAATGATATATAGATCTCAATGTTATCTTCTAATTAACAGTCAAATACAAAAGTAGAGATTGTGTTATGTGTAACTTTCTTCTCTCTGGGCTTCGCGCGTGATCGACTGAGATGTTACTTTTATGGTGATTTTGTTGTGCTTGATATTTTGTAGAGTCTTTGTGTGGATTTCTTCTTTTTGGACTTCGCACTTTGTCGATTGAGAATGTGATTCTTGTTTTGTAGATATTGGATTGGTGTTTGATCTTTTGGGGAGACTTTTTATATATATTTTTTCTCTCCAAGCTTCACGCTTGATTGACTGAGAATGATTTTTTGACTTTTAAAGAAAGGTTTTTATACTTGATTTTCTCTAGAGGTTTGTTGTAGATTTTTTTTATTCTGGTTTCGCACTTTATCGGATGAGAAAGATTTCTTGGTTGTCTGGAGGCTTGTTGTAGATTTTCTTATCTCTAGACTTCGCATTTTATCGGATGAGAAAGATTTCTTAACTTATGGATAAGGGCTTTTAAGTTTGATCTTATCTTGAATAGGACTCTGAGTCTCTCGTGAAAAACTTCGCTTCGTCTCTGGATGAGGGTTTGAGAACTTCTGTATTCTGACATAAAATGATCCTCTAATCTCTTCCAAGGCTTTGATATTTATAGACTTAGGGTAAAATGATATTTTCAAATATGCCCCTTAACTTAACCGGATTTTACATAATCAATTGAAAATGGTATTTGATTATTGATCCAACCTATTTTAGTGGGTTTAAGACTTAATTATGGGCTAACCCATTTGTTGAGTATATGAGCCTAATGCGTAATATGGATCACTTGGATTTGTTGGATTATGGGATTTATCTGCGAAAATCCATACCCCAAATTGTAGGAGCACGTATCAATGAGTTTTATTTGGATCCATTAGTCCAATTATGGCTTCTAGGCATTTATTTTGATTTCTAAAATTTGTAAGGGTCTCCTTGAAATTTTGATACTTACAAACATATGCTGTATATTGCAATCCAAAATCAAATAGAACTCAAAATTTTGACATATCAATTGTTGTCGTAGTCTGAATTGCTAACAAAGGGTTAGACAATGCAAATGATTTGCAACATAAAAAATTTGCATGCACGCATCACCTAAATTCTTAAGAAATGTCAGCAAATGATTTGCGACGCAAAAAGTACCTCAAATCATTTGCAAAATTATTCGACTTTAACTTAAGCCTATCCAAATTACTAAAATACCCCTTACAAGGAAATTAATCAAATTATACAAATACACTTAGACTACTTGGTAAAAATATATGCACATAAATTTATGAAAAAATATTCTTCCTCCAAGATACATTAACTTACAAAAATACCCCTCATAAAAAAAAACTTTTAAATTATAAATATATCCCTCAATACTTACTTCAGTAACATGCAAATGAATTAACAAAAATACATCTCATCAAAACATTTACTTGCATCTAAAATTACAAAAAAACAAAAAAAAAAAAAAAAAACCCTCATTAATTTCATTACAAAAATATCATAGAGTATTTTTGTAAATTCACACACATTTTATTGTAACAAGTAGTAAAGGTATTTGTATAATTTAAATAGTTTTTTTGATGATGAGTATTTTTGCAATTCCAATATGTAGCTAGGTTACTATAACTTTTGATGGGGATACTTTTTAAATTCATATGTATGTTAATGTTGCAAGTATTGAGGGCATATTTGTTTGTTGAATAATTTTTTTAATGTGGTTGAATAAGTTAAAATTGTTTTCACATTTTATTTTAATAAGAAATCACGACAATTATAGCAAATATCAATCAATCACAGAAAGAGATTCACAAGAGATATCTCCATGGTTTCCAAAGCAATAGCAAATCTTTCATCACAATTCATTTCCATTGCAAAACATTTGTGGATGCAAATGATTTGTAGTGTACCAAACATGGTCAAAGTAGTTATTAAAGGGCCAAAAGGTACTCAACTTTTTTTAAGAGAAGGATTACTTCTAGAGCATGGTTTTAAAATTCGTTTTGACGTCTCGTCCATGAGAGAGACTGAGTCGTCTCATCCATGAGAGAGACCAAGTCGTCTCAGACAAGTTTTTCGATATGTTTGAGCTGTCTTGTTTAACAATGAGAAAAATGAACAGTGATTTTAAATCTCGTCCAATACGTTTGATTTGTCCACCCGCCTCATTGGTGAACGATATATAGACATATTGAACAAGTCGTCTTGGTCTTAGATGACATTTAAAATCATGTTCTACAATATAGAAGGAGGAGGGTACTCTCTATCACTCCCTTAAGGTACTAATGAAAGTAGTTAGTCCGATAACAATGTTATAAGATACAATCTCTAGTAGTTGAGTTTCAAGCTCTTATTAGTTTTGTTGTCTACCCATTTTCCATAGGTAATTGATATCTATCATGACAAGACAATTGCTTAAAAAGGGTTTTAAAATATTTAATTATTATTGTCGAATTCCAATTAACATTCGATGATTCGAAATTAGTTTTGTGATTAGTTAAATTTTGATAAGGAATTATCATGTCTAACATTAAATACATGGAATTCCATTGATGTTTAACATCAGGGGTGGATTTACATTGGGGGCAATGGGGGCACTTCTCCTCAGAAGAATTTTCAAAGTCCATGAATATACATGAGTTATTAAGACATATAACAATGGAGGATAAGAAAATCCGACATTGTTTCCCCCATAAAATTTGTTTCTCTATTGGTTGTTTCCACAAAAATTTGCTCTTGGTTGCCACCCTGAGAGTAAAATCTAGGCTCTGCCTCTATTTAACATTAATATAGAATTTTATATACGTTATACTCAGGACTTTGCAAAACTTACAAAATTATTAATCTATCTTAGACATTTGAATTAAGTACATGACAAAAACAATATACATATAGAAAGGTTTTCCATTATAGCTAGGGTTGTTAATTGAGCATGTTGACCGCTAGCCCGGCCCATCCCACCAACAAGATAAAGGTTGGCCTTCATATCGAACCCATAAAGGTAGTGTCAGAATCAATAATTTCCAGCGAATCAAATCTAGGTTGAGCTAGGGCCTAATAGTCCCCCAACCTAGTCTACTACTTATCTTATAGGAAATAAAAGTAAAATGTATTGAATATTATAACTTAACTCTCATTTATAATAATTGTAGGTTAATAAGATATTAATTTCAAAATCGATTGTATAATCTTCAAATAAACATAAAATTAATTTGAAAAATATATTTTTCATTAAAAATATTGAATTTTAGTCATTTTATTTGGCACTTAGACGTGTCAAAGATCACCTAATTTATAAGTAGTCCGAGAATGGATGCATCATGTTTAACTAGGTTAAGCATCTTTCTCAAAATATTTCAGCTATAAATACTTTATTTTTCCTGTCTATTATGCCTCGAATAAATTCAATGAGTAACTAATAATTGTTTATTGATTAGGAGAGATGAAAATGAGAGTCCAATTTTTATTGAGTGCCTGTCTTCCTTAAATGGGAAAAATGCATTAATCCAATTTTGTATCAATGCACTCTTATATTAATTATGAATGCTTAAACATGTGATGAGTCAATAAAACATTCATAGATCATTAAAAATAATACGATTGGCTATCAAAATAGAATAGATGTATACATCATCATCATCAAAGCCTTCTCTCTAAGAATGAGGAGTCTAAGCTCCTCCATTCCACTTTCTCTAAAGTAGTCTTTTGTCATTAAATGTTTGTTCACATCTATTTTCATTATATTCATCTAGGTTCTTTTGGGTCTTTCTTCTAATATTTTAGAATTTTCAACTCGAATATTTCTTTCTATGGTTGTAATTTGATCTTCATTGAATATGCCTAAATCATCTCATTTACTTCCAGGTCTTTTCACTCATTCTTTCTATTCAATTTGTGTATTTTTTGTTAATGCATACATTAATGATTATATCTTTCTTAGTCTTTTCACTTATCCATTCTACTCAATTTATTTAATGATATTTTTTTTTAACTACTCAACTTGAATATCTAATGATGTTTTTTTTTTTTTTATTAATTTTTATTTTTTAATTTTAAATTTGATAATTCAATAGTATTTTTTGTGTATTTTGGAACTTTCTTGTATGTATATTAGCACTATGTGTGTTGTGTCTTCTTATATGTATATGTCTAAAGAATGAAAATTAGTGTTTATAATGTAGATAATTATCAATTGATGTGGGATACGTAGTTAATGTATGTAATATTTTTGGGTTGTACTTATAGTTATATATTTTTTTAGAAATAATATATATATATATTCGATTTGATATGGTGATTGGAACTCTAGTTTTTTCTCATACAACTGTCATATAAGTAAAAAAAAATTCATAAATTCAATTTTTAGAAAAAATTCTATAAAAATTATTTGGAAGAAATTCATATCATATTTAAGATTTGAATATTTTAATTTTAATTTTTCTTTCCACTCTCAAGATTTGATAAAATCTAGATTCAAAATCGAGGGCATGACAGACGTTTCCCCCATACTCTGCTAACGTGGCATGTACATAGAATCATAGATTTATTTTCTCAGGATGCACAACTGCACGTCTTCATAAACATGTGCAGTTATGTATCTCGAGGAAGAAAATCTACAGTTCCGTCACAAGCCACCACGGCAGAGTAGAGTAGGGTAGGGTGGGGAGTCAGAAAATCATTTTTCTTTTGAACATGAGTTTTTATTACATGAAGGTCCCTCAGTAAGATTTCTAGTTTGACTCAAACGGATTTCTCTCTCTCTCTCTCTCTCTCTCTCTCTCTGCTCAGTTTGAATTGAGTCGCAATAAAAGGGAAAATGTTCTTCAGAGGAGAAACAGAACAGCAACAGCTACTAGTCGAAGAAGAAGAAGATTACAGATATTCGAATATGTATTTGTATAAGGAGGATGTACGGTCATCCTGTTCACAAGGCCACAGAGAATCTCTGCAATTGGAGACTCTTGAAGGCGGAAGAATCTGTCTCCTCTGCTTCAGCAATCTCATTTCGAACCCTAGATCTCCCACCATACACGTATCCTACGCACTCTCACAGATCTCCCTAGCTATCTCCAACCCTACTTTCCTCCAAAACCTGCGCACCTTCCACGCTCACCTCATTCTCTCTCCACTTGTTCAGGTTCTCTCGAATTTCGATGACGAACCAATCGCTCGTCAAACGATCGATCTCATCTCTCATCTCTGCGATTCCGAAGATCCTTCGTTTCCTAGAGATCTCATCGCTCAGATCGCGGATCGCCTCTCGTCTGGTTCGTTGGCATGGAGTCGGCGTCAGATCTACACGGTTCGTTTAAAAAAAATCCTTAAATTTCATTGTTTTTTTTTTCTTCTTTGAGACTATTTTCATTCGATAATTAGTTCGATCTAGTCTGGAAAATTTGTGAGAAACACCTTTGTTTTCTGTCTTTGTTTTTCTCAATTTCCATTAAACAGACGTTTGAGATACCAGTAAAACACAGATTTTCTAGAAAATAGTATTTTGTTTCTAGGAAAAAAAAAAACTCCCGTTATATTTTATTTTATTCCTTTTGAGACATTTCGGTTCGATAATTCAATCGATTCTGAAAAACTGTTCTCACCTTTTCAATTTGAAACTTTTTCGTGTGTCTTCATGCGTTTGAAATTTGCCGCGAAATTCAACCGTCGCAGAACCAGAACTAATACTACTAATACTGAGTTCCTATCTTGTACAATAGGAAGTTGGATAGCTAACCACCTCCGCATAATCTTACGGTCACGTGAACAATCTTTTTAGTTGTCATCTTATGTTAGATTAGACAAGTGAGAAATGCATACTATTGTTTAAAATTATTATCATGATTGTGAATGTTTTATGCTGGATAAATTGACATTTGATCATATAACATTATTATATAGATTATAAGTATTTAAAAATTAATTATTTTCATGAAAAATGTAGTAAAACTGAAATTTCATACATTCGACCCAAAATTTTAAAATTTTGTAGGAACCAATTATGATCTCATATGTGTCAATTTGATAAGCAATTCACAATGACTTTCTTGCTCTTGACTCTGATATTAAAATAACTCTCTCAATTCGTCTCATTATTTGGGACAAGTTTTAAAATTGTAGTCTTTCATCTAGGGGTGAAACCATGATTTTCTAGCAGTGGGGGCAAACTATTATTGCATGATAAGGTTGAAAAACATGAAGATCAGTGATTATGAGGAGAAAATTCATTGATTTTTATTAAAGATTGAAAAAAAAAAAAAAAACATTTAGATCATTTTTTATTAATATATATGAGAAAAATTAAGTCAAGAGATAATGTCATTAGTGGGGATAACTGCTAAATATTAGCCAAATAGAAAGAAATTTTAAAATTTAAGTGGTAAAGACAAACTCAAAATATAACAAATTCTAAAAATGATAATATAATTATATATATATATATATGGGTCAGGTTCAAGGGCCATGTGAGAAAACATGTAAGAAAACTTTCGTTTTTCAAAATAAGGGTTAGAGGTTTTGGATTGAGCTGATTTTTTGCAAGGATGGTCACTATGATGAGAAGATCATCCTCACAAAAAATCAGCTCAATCAGAAACCTCTAAATCCATCAAAAGTTATTTACAAATTAGTGATAAAAATTGAAAAAAAATCGACGAGCCACATTCTAAATCACTTTTAATGGGGTTAGAAGTTTCAGATTGGGCTGATTTCTTTTTTTTTGGATGATCTTCCCATCATAGAGATCATCCTCACTAAAAATCAGCTCAATCTAAAATTTCTAACCCATATTTTAAAATTTTATTTACCGCCGAAAGTTTTCTTACATGTTTTCTCACATGGCCCTTGAACCTGACCCTATATATATATATATATATATATATATATATATAAATAAGAACAAGTACCCCCATTACCCCTAGGGTAAATCCACCCTTGCTATCATCCCAACCGTTTGTTGGAGAAACTAAAACATGATATGACCATCGATACCATGGCTTTGCGCTTTTACATACACTACTTTTACCATAATTCCAAAACTCGAAAACTCAACTCAACTCAAATGTCCACTGAGTTGAGTCAAATTGTAGACTCATGAGTTGATTTGGAGAAGTCAAATAAAAATATGTTACAGTTTTAATATTTAAATTAGTTTTTGTATTTTAAAATAAATAATAATGATCTTTTATTCTTCACTAAAATTATAAGAATAACCACAAAGTGAATGAAAAGAGTGGTGGAAACCTTGGTCACACATGCATCTTTACACAAAGCCATCCCGTTTTCCTCTTCAGAGAGCTTTGATTGGTCTCCCTTGCTTTAGCGTTAAACCAGCTGTAATTTTGGGAATATTAACATAATCCCACATGGTTGCTTGGCAAAAAGAGAAAAGGAGAAAAAAAAAAATCAGGATCAAATAAGGCGTCTCATTCCTAACTGAACCATTTTCTACCTGGCATGCAGTCCAATGCATTTAATCTCTAACCAAAATGTGCCATGTAAACACCGTTTGTTGCTATAGGAACAGGACAACGCTCCAAATCGTGACTCCAAAAAAAAAAGGTTAAGAAACTTGAGATGACATAATGATACAATTTTAAAACTCTATACTTTGTCTCTTCTTGCTACCCATCGATGTTCAGTCGACTTGGTTCAAGTCATCTTGTCTCAGATTAGATAAACCATTTTAACTCAGTTTACAAATATTTACTAATACATTTATATGCAAATAATTATAATTTTCTCTAATAAATAAGATCGGTTAGAAGATGCTTAGTCACAAGATAATATTTTTATTCATATTAAAAATATTTTTAAATCATAAAAATAATTAGTTTAATAAAAAATTTAAAAAACCAGTTGAATCAGCTGAGTTGTAGTCAATGTGACTTCGGTGATAATTTGAAATATCGTCCATCAGCTCGATTTTCAAACGAGACAATGTGCAGAATAATTCAAATTGAATATGCCAGTATGATCAATAATGTCTCTAAACTAACATAAAATCCCCCACTTTTTCTCTCAAATTCAGCTTCACTGCTTTGGGGTTCTTCTGAATCGTCAGAAAGATGATCCCTCCTCACATATCAAAGATAAGGGATCCCTCATTTCCAACCTCGTCACCGGTCTTCAGTTGCCCAGGTGACCAACAAAACAAAACTCCATTTTCAGAACCATGCATTTACTATTATGTACATGAATGAATATCTTATCTCCTTTTCCTCCTCTTTGTCTCTCACTTGATACAGCGAAGAGATTCTTGGAGAGATCATGTTTGTGCTGTACAAACTCTCTATACTCGAAAACGTGCCTAGAGGAAATAATGATGATTTTCTAGCCTTCTGCCCCAATCTCTTGTATCAATCCTTGGAAGCCTTAATGAAGACCCAAAGTGACGAGGTCCGTATGAATTGTGTAGGTCTGTCTTCTACTTCTCCTTACTACATTAATACAGTTAGATGGGTACCGTTTGCTCCATTAAATGATCTGTAAGTAAGATCAAGTCAGATAACTCATTATCATTGGCTCAGTTTAGCCGATTCCTACCCCATACTGAGTCCACAGCTTATACCATGACTTTAGATGAGAACAATGATTTCATTATTCCTAGTTGCAGAAGTTGGTACCATTTAGTTACTCTAAGACACCTTCTTCCACTATTAATTAAATTTGATATACTATAAAATATAATTTGAACATTAACATATAATACTACACTAAGATCAAATATGTTATGAACATCACAAAATTGGGGTAAGTATCGGCATAGTGGGTACATACTTTCATGGCCATGACCCAAGACAGTTATGATGCAGTTATTAACATCTACAAAGGCCAGAAAAGTATATCTGATGGTGGTATCAATGGTCTTTCTTTCCGAACCCAGAACAGAATATCAGGACAAATGTGGCGTTGATATGCACAATATCAGGATAAACTTTTCTTAGTCAAAAAGTAACCATTATCAAACAATCTAAACATTCAATTTATTCTCTTTGTTTGAACGGATCAAATAACACTAGATGTTATAGGCAAAAAGCAATTTACATGTCTGTGTTACCCAACTGTGCAGGATTTAACCTTGTAGGGGTTTCCTTATGTGATTCTCCTTGTTTTGATATAGTGCTTATGGAATAGAAACTGAATAATAGTATAGTATGTGTATTAATCTGTGTGTGTATGTTTGTCAATGTGTGTGTGGGCATGTGCGTGCGTTCTCACTCATTACAATGTAACAAATGCTCTAATGTTTACCTTCTCAGCGCTGCTGACAGTGTTAGCTCAAAGGGGATACTTCGAGAGAGCATTCACATATGACCAAACTGGCAGGAACTTCAGAGAAGTAGATTTCATGCAAACAGTAGAACATGCAACAGATAGTACTACTCCTATGATTACCCTGTTTGCTGAGGCCATCAAAGGCCCTATGCTTTCTTCCGATACCCCAGTCCAGATTGGCGCAGTAGACCTTATCTTCTATTGCTTGTCATGGGAAGGCACCACCACCAACCACATCAAAGTCCTGGTTGAAGAAAACATTGCTGATTATGTATTTGAAATACTGAGATTGTCAGGTAAGTATTTCCCATAATAAGGAAAACATGAGGTAATAGAGGAAACATCCAAAAGTGGTTGACCAGTAGACATGGTTCATATCAGGGCTAACAACACACCGAGAAGTCAACCATTGGAATTGACCCACAATGAGATTATCCCAACCATCCAATCTACATACATTTTTCTTGATCGTTGCATTTTTTTAATTTCACAAAAGAAAAAAGCCACTAGATTGGATTGTTAGGATCATCTAATCCAGGCAAGTTTTGGTAGAATTGTATAATTTAAAGAAAAACAAAGCTCATTTTTACCGGGCTTTTCTAGATGACTTTCTCATAATCTTAAAAACTGAAGCTCATTCATTAGACTGCAATCCCTTTAGCAGCTGATTACTGAATTAGTCATGTAATATGGGCAGGACATAAGGATTCTATCGTAAATTCCTGCCTCAGGGTTCTGGGGCTTTTATCAGCAGCTGAGCAAGCCTTCAGTCAAAGGCTCGCTATTGGGTTTCCAACTCTGTTACCTGTTCTGCATTATGTAGCTGAAGTGCCTTTTCATCCAGTCCAATCTCAAACATTGAAGCTTATTTGGATTTGCATCTCCAACTGTCCCGGAATAGTATCGAAGTCTCAAGTTGAAGAACTGACTCTTGTCTTGACGGGGATGTTCAAAAGACATACAAGTGGTGAGATGGCCATAATTCCGGAGACCTTTGCAATGGCTTGCTCAATCTTTGTAGCTGTCATGAAATCTCCATCTTCAAGTGAGGTCTCATCTCTACCAGCAATAGTCCAAGAAGCATCGAAAAATGCAATCTTGTCTTGTCTCTGTGGCCCCCAAAAACATCCTAACCAACTTCTTTTATACTCCTTGTACCTTTTAAAAGAAGCACACACATATGGTCACAATGTAAACTGTATTATAGAAGTATGTGAAACCCATCTATTACCATGGCTTCAAAGGGTGATCAATGAACTGGAAGAGGAGGATAACATTTTGGGAGTCCTTGAAACTTTCCATTCGATACTTCTTCAAGGATCTGATGCCCAAGCCAGGAAATTTGCGGAGATTCTTGCTTCGTCATCTTGGTTCGGCTTGTCTTTTGGATTTCTAGGATTGTTCCCAACGGAAAAGATGAAAATGAGAGTGTATTTGATGCTCAGCTCAGTCGTGGATTGTCTTTTAGGGCATGACTCTGGGGAACCCATTAGAGATTCGGCTTTGTATCTCCCATCAGATCCACTCGATTTGCTATTTCTACTTGGACAGAAGAGTTCCCGTGATTTTAACTTAATTTCTTGTCAATCCGCAGCTCTGCTGATATTACATACTAGCTCTTTATATGATGAAAGGTACTGGAAATCTTAGAACTCTCATTTTAGTTCTCTTATAACTATTGCAACTCATTGTAAGAACTTATGATTCTTCTTCCCCCCTAGACTCGCAGAAGAGAAACAGGTGTTGCCTTCTATAGAGCAATATATTCTCGTCAACAGTAGCAATTCCTTAAGCAGAGTGGCTGATTCTGTGAATTTGACACAATTGGTGCATCTATATGGCCTATATAGAGGTAAGGCTAAAATGGCATATCAGATACCCTACAGTTCCGAGGCCGAGAAGCTCTTGTTTCATCTAATAGTCGAAAAAGAGTGGGATCTACTTTCTGCGAGAATTCACCCGGTAGCACTGAAATGGTTGTTTCAACAAGAGAAGATCAGCAGGTCCTTGTCTAACCAGATCTTGAACTTCTGTAGATTAAACAACACAAAGAATGAGACCCAAATTATTGTACACGGAACTAACAATCAGATGATAGACATGCACACAATTGCAGAGTTGGTTACATCAGGAGATAACTTTGCAGCAAAACTTCTTGTATCTTTACTGAAGCAACTCCAAGATGAGGAAGGCCAAGAGGACAATATCACTTCAGTGTTGAATCTCATGGAAGTAATCCTCAAGATCTTTCCTTCGGCTTCAGATCAATTATGCTTGCATGACATTGCCAATGCATTTCACAGTCTGTATTATTATTCGAGCTATTCTTCTTCACCAGCAATCTTCATAAACTGCTTGTTTCTGATTTTCAACATTCTGCGATCAGCTCAGGCTGAATCACTCTTTAATCATGAAGCTTGGCTGTCTTTGACCATGAAGGTAATTGACTTGACTTGAATCTGTTTCAGTCAAGTTTGACAGTAATTTAAAGAAGCTAATTGTAATATTGTATCATCCATGTTCTTTTTGTAGTTTCTGGAAGTTTCGATTCCTATAATGGTTGCGGATACATGTAACCAAGAAGTGCTTCTATCAATTGGCATTCTTTCTTTAATCCTACACCATTCCACCAATCAAGCACTAACAGAAGCTTCAAAAGCCATACTTCTGAATACTTCGTTGGTCTCGGCTGTTAACAATATAATCCATACAGTCTGTCTAAAAGGCCCGGCTTTAACTGATCATGATGAGGAAACAAACACTGGAGAAACATTAATTTTTGTGCTTTTACTATACTTTTTCTCTTTGAGAAGGTGAGTCTTCCCATTTGATAACATCGTTTCAAAACTCGGTTTGACGTATCGTCTCATCCATGGACGAGACAGAGTTGTATTGGATGGGTCAACACATCTCGCACGAGATAAACCATTTAACTCGGTTTAGAATGATCTATTCATACATATATTTATAAGAAAATAATTATAAATATTTTCATCAAATAAGGTAGACTAGAAGATGTTTACTCATAAAATCATGTTTTATTTATCATGATATAGGTGCCAACTAGCTTAGTTGGTAAAGTCTTTGAGTGATGATACCAGAGACCTGGGTTCAAATCCTGCTAGCACCGAGTTACTGAACTCGTTAAAAACAGGCTTACCAACCAAAAAATATATTTAAATTCCAAAAAATATATATATAAATGTACAAATTTTTTGTTGACTTGACCGAGTTTTACTGTCCAAATCATCTTGTTTATCTCGCAAGATTTCGCACAGTTGATAAGCCCAACTACGTGCTCAGGCGAGTCATATTCTCGGTCTCGAACGAGATTTAAAACCATGTTTGATAACCTCAAACTGTAACTCATAATAATTCTAAATTCTAACATCTTTCATCGCAGTCTGCATGCTCTTCTACGACAAACTCTGGACTGGCAATATTTCCTTGAGCCATCCAATGGAGCACCACTACTTTCTGTGATCTGTGTTCACTGTCACGATTTATGCAGATTGATACATTTTGGTTCTCCACTAGTCAGGCTAGTTGCTTCCCATTGCTTGGTGGAATTGCTAATAGGAATCTCAGATCAGATAAATAGAGAACTCGATGAGCTAAATTGCTCTCTGAAGTACCTAAAGTCTGTGATGGCTGTACTAGAAGGCCTGGTATTTGACAGAGATGTTAGAGTAGCCATAAACTGTGGTCTTTGTTTATCCATAATACTGGGGTGGGAGAAGTTGGGTGTCGAGGAGATAAGAGTGATTGCAGATAGTAAATGGTCTAGGCTGGTTGTGGAGGAGTTAGCATTGTCTTTGGCAGCACCGAGTTTGGCATCAAGATTATTTACAAATCGGCACAAGGGCGCAACACATGTAGCTGTTGCATTGTTACGACTGAACCAGGTTCCGGGGTGGATGAGATCTGTCTTTGATTGTTCTTGCATCTCTGGAATAGTTAATAACCTTTCGGCTAGTAATGTGAGTGCAGAGATGACACAGTTATTTCGTGAACTACTGACATCTGATTTTCTAACAGCGGAGCAGATAGCAAGTCTAAATCGTGGGTTTCAGGTGAGGATTCTTAGGCATATTTCATGCTCTTCTGTTATTTATTCTCCTCAATAATACTGAAAGCAAGGGTGTCAATGGGTACCCATTTAACCGAAACGAACCAATAGGAATTGGAACCGTTAGGTTCTATCCGACAGGTACCCGGAACCAATTTATTTTTTCATTTCTTTTTCATACTATAGATGATTTAAGGTATTCTTTTATTTCAAAAGTAATGCATGTTATATAACATCCTCCAAATTTTCATATAAACTACGGGTTGGAACTTAAAATGAGCTATCTCTTCTACATATTTATTACTTTTAAAGAAGATAAATTATTATTTTTGAAAAAAAATCATTGACTGATATTTTTAGTATGACAAATTAGAACTAAGTTAATAATTTTGTAGATAATATGTTTTTTTTTTTAAAGGAAAAAAGTTTTATAATGATTTGAAATACTTTTTTTCTCATTCAATTCTTGAGAACCAGAACCGATGAGTACCTGTGTTTTATGGCAGTTCTGGTCTCATTTATTTAGGAACCAGAACCGAAAAACATACAATGCTTATGGTTATAAGTACCTTAGGAACCGAACCAGAGCTGACCCATTGACACCCCCTAACCAAAAGGTGTTGAGGAGCTAAATAGCTGTTATTTACCCATTCCTATATTTCTTTGCCGCCCATGCCAAGCTAATCTTTTTCTAATGTTGTGATCCAAAAATACCATGAGAAACTATAGTTAATATGTGAAAGAAAGATGATATGAACATTAACGGGGATCGAATTCATCTTCTCCAAATATTGCAGGCATGCAGAAAACATGTTTACATGGACAGTTCGCTAGAGGACAACATAGAGGAGAGTCTCGAGAACGTGATTACTGTCCCGAATGATTTACGCAAAGTATGTAAGTCACTAATTCACCTCATATCATCTGATTCTTCTCCGAGCATGGCTTCCAGAGGAGTCCAAACTGGGAATAGAAACTTGCTTGAAGAAATAGAAATGTTTCTGCAGGAGTCCTCCAAAAGAGAATGACAGCGGAGTAAATCTTATAAGTTTTTCATCAATGAATATATAGCATCATGGTTGTTTCTAAGTCACTTAAGCTTCAACCCCAAATAAAAAACTGAAAAATATTAATAGGATAGAGAAGATAATCAGAGTTGAATGGAGATGTATGATTCATTTTGCCAAACCCCAACATTTTGAATAAGGTGTAGATGATGTCGTGACGATGATATTCACCAACCCAATTCTGGTTACTCTAATGGACAAACTCAACTTCTAAACTACTAATTCCACGTTTTTTACTCTAATACATGCCATTGGCTTGACAACAATATTGAGTAGGCATATGGGGAAACAAATAATGTACAGTTTATGGAATATCAGCTTAGATTAACAATGGGTATAACATGTGCAACTTGTAAAATTGTTTCTACTGTTAAGTAGGAAGAAGTTTCTGAACATCCAGGCAAGCTATGGTACCATCTAAGAACCATGACAATTCAACACTGCCCATCTCTCCGTCTCCTCCATTAGAGCTGCTTTGGTGATCATTTCTGCCACTCAAATGTTCCCCAAGAAATTTGTTTTTGTCTTTGAACCTTTTCATAAAGTTCCATAACATACAATTAAACACTCCATCAATGGTTCCCAACTAAGAGACCCCATATTTCCAAATTAACTATAAGAGATTTAATATCCAGATTAACCTTAAACAGTCACTGTTATTATAAAGAAGATCAGATTAATAAAAAATTATACAGATTTTCAACATTTTTTTTCATCTTTAGAGTGCTATTTGATTTACTAAGACTGTTCTGCAATTTATGAGTAACATAGATCTACTAGCAAGCAAGGCATTTTGGATCATTATCAACTACATTGATACTTATGATCTTGGGTACAGCTACGAGTGTTACATCAAGATTCAGGTAAAATCATACCTCATGACAAGAGAAGAATTTGCTAAAAGTAAGTCTTCATTGTCTCAATTAGATTCAAATCGCAACTTCAAGGACGCATATTGAAATATTCACATAGAACCACGTTGTCATTGGGTCTAGTACTCCATACCAGACTTAAAAATATTTAAGCTTTTAATTTTATTGAAATATTCGTTTACAAAGACGCTTCAATCAAATCTAGTTTAACTCACGAGAGCTTAGACTTTCTTCCATTGTATTTACACACCATATCGATCAAATCTTGATAAGTCCAGACTCTTTTCTCGCTTGATTTTTGTCCAAGAGAGGAGTACATCTCTTCACAACTTCTAAGGAAAAACCCCTTTCTGAAAGCAGTGAGAACCAGGGGATCAGTGTTCATTTCTGCAGCTTTTTCTAGTAAACCCATCCTTCTCCATCGTTCAAAAGTCGAATTCCCATCAAAACCACCCACACTAGCATCAAAGAGGACTCCAACAGTTACTATGTCAGGTTTTAGTGACCTAGTTTCAATTTGTGAGAGTAAGATATCCAACTGCCTAAAATCTTTCATCTTCAAATACATTAGTGCCATAACATTTGTAACTGTTATATTCCATGAAATTTTGGCGACTACCATTGCTTGAATGATGGATTCGATCCCTCTCCGACTCGAAATACAAGCATGGGAAAGGAGCCGAAGACACCAAACAAGATCATTCACACCATTTCTCGAAGCAACATCAACTCCCAAGTCCTCTAACCGAGAAAACATGTGGTTCTCAATATAAAATCCAGCCATTTTCCTAATCATACCGTACTTAAATGGGGTTTGTGAGTTCAAAACCCTTTGATAAACCTTTTCCATCTTCTCCAGAAGCCCTAAGTCCACGTAAGCCTCGAGCATTGCAATTAAAGTTAAAGTTTGCAAATTCATCTTCTTCGAAAGCAGAGTTCGATCCACTCTTTCCATTCTTTTGAACAACCCTCCTCGAGCAAACTCCACGATGAGTAAGTTATAAGTAACACTGTCGGGAAAACATCCCTCCAACTCCATTTTCTTCACGCACTTACCCATCTCATCATACATTCCATAATTCCCGTAAGCTCGAATAAGCCCATTGTAGGTTTCGGGTATCGGCTTCAAATTGAAATCCACCATTTCCTTTAAAAAAATTAGGGCATCTTCAAACTCCCCTTTATAGGCAAATCCATGAATTATAGAATTATATAGTTTCAAAGACAGATTAATATTGTTATTCTTCATCTCTCTAAGAACTGAGACTGCTTCTTCCATCAAACCCACTTCACCTAATAACTCCACAATCTTCTCATAGTTAATCTCATTAATTCTTGACTTGTTTAAGTTCTTCCACAAATCAAAAACCTATAAAACAGCACAACACATTTCTTTCTTTTTGGTAATTTTCTTCAACTTTTTATGAATTATTAAATTAACAAAGAAACTAAACAGAGGAAGAAAAATTACCTGGAGAATCTCTTGGGGTTGAGAAGTTTCTTTTAGGAATCTCATTACTAACCATAACTCTTTTTCACTCCAGTTTCCTTCACTTCTGAGGATTTGAAGAGGACTTGAGTTGTTTTGGAGCTTTTTGAGTAAGGATTTCAGTCTCTGGTTCTCATGGAAGGTGTCAACAAAGAGGAGTGAATAATTTGTGAGTTTTGTTGAAAATTTTTGTGGTGTTTCTTGGTGATAGTGATTTTGGGTTTTTTTTCCGTGAAGTATTGGAGGAGACAGAGAGGAGGAAAGTGGGGACTTGAAGGATGGCTTCCTGGTAATTAGGTTTTTATACAGGTGGTTGTTTTGAAATCTCCAATTAAAGCTGGTTTTGTTGAAATCCAGGGAAACAATGGCGTTCATGTTGCTTGCTCGCTCTTGTGGCTGCGTTAACTTGTTAACAGCGGTGGCAATCTTAATACGACCCGCGAAGAAGACTCGAAATAAGTGGGTTTGGGTGACGCCTAATTGGATTTGGGTAGGAATAGTGTTGATCCATTTAACATGATTACCAAATGGGTCGGGTATGGATCAGAGTGTCTACCTTCTTAACCCGTTTTGACATAATTAGTTATTCTATCATTGATGTGTAGTTTATCATAATTATTTACGATTTTTTTTAATTATTCATTTTTTTTTTTTAGAATTTCATTTAATTTATTTATAATATATTTTTTCAATTTTTATAAAATATAAAAAGTATTTTAAAATATTTTTTAAATAATTAATGGTTAAATTTTTAGGTTAAAAAACAAAAATACTTTTCTTACTAAATTATTTATTTATTTATATTTATTTCATTAAAATATAAAGAGGTATGTACCATGTAGTGTGTGATTCCCAAATATGGTGTGATCCATGTGGGCAAACCAAGCCTTAATAAGATTTAAAATCTTACTAACTAAGGTTAGTGTGTCTCATGTGATAATAAAAAATACTTTACTTAGTAAAATAAAAATAAAACTAATAATGATGGAAAACATTTCTTCTTCTATGGTGGAAGTTCCCGACATGAAAGTTCGACTAACAAGGGAGAGGCAATCAGTATCTTAAAGCACTATATCTTAGAAAAACTCTTTAGTTACTGACTTAGTAAGGAAAATTTTTCGACCAGATCACCTTATGGCATCCAAAAAATATAATTTGATGCCGTAGGGGTTGTAAAGGACAAAATTTCATGTACTTTGAAAATAAAAATTCAAAAGAATGGAGTTTTTCACCATTGGATTTTAATTTTAAATTTTGGTAGATATTGATATATTGTTGCGTGACTTAATTTTTAGTAATGATATTTTATTTCTAAGGTGGAAATGGGACTTACTATTTTTGCAAATAAGATTATAATTTTATTAAGAATATTGTTGAAGTGACCTCGAGTCTCGATGAAAAGCTTCTATGGTTCCCATACACTTTCATGTCAAGAAGTGTGATATGAGGTTCCAGCTTGAAGTCACTCCAGCACGACTCTTTTATTAAACAAGTTACATGGGTTGGATCAGGTTTACCTATTTAGGTTTGGGTTTAGTAAAATTTCATGATACCCTCACCTCAACACGACACGACCTGACCTGACTTATTGGCACTCTTATTTGTTTGCATTTCTTTTAGAGTTATGATATTACCACACCATTAAATCATGATTACATCCCACATGTGGATTACTATATCTATTATCTATTATCTATTATCTATCATTGAATTTTTCATTTTTTTTTCAATGAAAGTATTATTCACCAAATTATTGAACTATTTTGAATAATTCACAAATTTTTTAGTCTGAAAACAAAAAAGCACATTTTTTGACGAATTTTTATAAAACTCGGTAGAAAAAAAAAATGCCATTATAACTTGTATGTTTCAAAGTGTAAACTTGTAAGTAGTGACGTGTAATACAAGTCGACTTTGAAGTGGATATGCTTCAAAATTTTGGAAGAATCCATATTTTTACATGATAAATGTCTTTTTTATCTTTAAAAAATAATGACATGACTCTCTACATTTATTTGAGATTACACTTTAAGTTTTCAAATTGATGATTTGTCCCTTGACTTTGGTCTTTTTTTAAAAATAAATGTAATAATAACCTCAATGTCGTCACTATCACCATCATCATTATTACCATCATCAATTTCATCATCACCATCATTATCATATGGCCGAATTTTTTATTTCGAATTTTTGAAATGAAACGAATAATACACGTATGAAATATATGTTGCATATTTTTCATTTTTCAAATTTTAGACTAGATTTTTGCAATCCAAAATCAAATAGAACTCGCATTTTTGTTGTATTCCGAATTCCTAACAAGGCTTTAGACTGGAACCTCATATTGCACTTCCTGACGTGAAAGTCTATGGGAATCATAGATGCTTTTCATCGAGATATGAGTGAAAAACATCTATGATTCCTATCCACTTTCATGTCAAGAAGTGTGATATGAGGTTCCAGCTTGAGGTCACTCCAGCATTACTCTTAAAAGAAATTAAAACGAGAATTAAAATAGTCCTCATCTAACCATTCAACCGCACATTCTTGAACATGAACCCGTTTTTTCACAGGAATGCTTATATTTATAAAAAAGAATAACATTTTAAAAGGGTAAAATGACCTTTTATTAAAAAAAACTAAATTTAACAATTTGGTTGAGGGCAAGTAGAGGAAAGTGGGTAAGAGTCCTTTAAGTAACTAACTATAAGGGAGGTAAGTGCAATTGTCAAAATGGTAGGGGTTGACATAGAATTAAGCCAAATCACAAGGGATGAAACATTTTGGCAAAACATTTTTCAAAACATGGGTTAGAAATTTTTGGTGAGGATGATCTCCTCACCGTAGAGATCATCCTCACCAAAAATCAGCCCATTCCAAAACTTCTGACCCATGTAGGACAAAAATGGTTGGCAAAAATGTTTGGTGCTCAAAGGGACCCATATATATATGGGAAATGTTCAGCAACAAACATTTTGGCAAAACATTTTTCAAAACATGGGTTAGAGGTTTTGGAATTGGCTGATTTTTGGTAAGGATGATCTCTACGGTGAGGAGATCATCATCACCAAAAATCAGCCCATTCCAAAACTTCTAACCCCATCAAAAATGGTTTACAAAAAATGGACGGTCCACGATTTTTCAACTTGTAAACTGGGGCTAGAAGTTTTGGAATTGACTGATTTTTGGTGAGAATGATCTCCTCTCCGTAGAGATCATCCTCACCAAAAATCAACCCATTCCAAGACCTCTAACCCATGTTTTGAAAAATGTTTTGCCAAAATGTTTGTTGCTGAACGGGGCCCTATATATATATATATATATGGGTCCCGTTCCCCACCCTAAGCTTTACCCTACACTTTAACAAACGTGTTTTGTCCTACATGGGTTAGAAGTTTTGGAATGGGTTGATTTTTGGTGAGGAGATCATCCTCACCAAAAATCAGTCCATTCCAAAACTTCTAACCCCATAAAAAATTGTTTACAAAAAATGAACGGTCCACGATTTTTCAACTTGTAAACATGGGGCTAAAAATTTCGGAATGGGCTGATTTTTGGTAAGGATACTCTTCTAATCATAGAGATCATCCTCACCAAAAATCAGCCCATTCCAAAACTTCTAACCCATGTAGGACAAAACACGTTTGTTAAAGTGTAGGGTAAAGCTTAGGGTGTTGAACATTTCCCTATATATATATATATATATATGGGTCTCATTCCCCACCCTAAGCTTTACCCTACACTTTAACAAACGTGTTTTGTCCTACATGGGTTAAAATTTTTGGAATAAGCTGATTTTTGGTGAGGATGATCTCTATGGTGAGGAGATCATCCTCACCAAAAATCAGCTCATTCCAAAACTTCTAACCCCATAAAAAATGGTTTACAAAAAATGGATGATCCACAATTTTTCAACTTGTAAACATGGAGCTAAAATTTTTGGAATGGGCTGATTTTTGGTGAGGATGATCTTCTAATCATAAAGATCATCCTCACTAAAAATCAGCTCATTCCAAAACTTCTAACCCATGTAGGACAAAACACGTTTGTTAAAGTGTAGGGTAAAGCTTAGGGTGTTGTTTCCCTATATATATAGGAAGGCGTTTGGCGCAAAACATTTTGACAAACATTTTTAAGCCGTTGGATATAACGCCAATGAACGGATCAGATTCAATTTAACTGTCGATCGGTTTAAGTTATAAAATTATAACTTAATTATAGCGCCACCCTTCTTCTTTTCTGTAATTAGTGCGAAGTCCCTCTCTCTTTAAAACTATTTTGAAAAACCAGAGTTTAACTCTCTGTCAAACCCTTTCTCCTGGTTCTCCATCGTCTCTCTTGTGTTCAAACCCTCACTCTCTTTCTCTCTATCTCTCGTGAACTCTCTCATTCTCTCTCGGTCTCTTTTTTGTTCTCGCTCGGTCTCGCTCTCTCTCTCGTTCTCGCGCTCACTCTTTCATTCTCTCTCGGTCTCGCTCTCACTCTCTCATTCTCTCTCGTACGAACGATGAAGATTCCATCTCTCTCGCAGACAGGTACTCTCTCTCTCTCACTCACTGTATTAATTTGAGTTCCGATTTGATGAAGACAAAATATCCGAAATTATTTAGGGCTTTTTTTATCTTCACTTTGGTAAACTAACAATAGACTGTGAACCTGATTGAATAACAATTTAAGTATTAATTTGAGTTTCTGTTCTTTGATTTGTTTGCTTTATAGTCCTTTTATGTTTCAAAATCATATGGCCTAATGAGTTGTTAAATAGACTATGAACCTGATTGAATAATTCCAACAATCACATTTCAAAGAAAACCTAAATCTCATAAAGAAGAAGGAAATCAATTTAGACTTGGAAAATCTCAAATGAAAGCTTGGGGGCATTGAGAAAAAATTTATTTTAGAATTTGATTCAGTGTTTGTTATTGTGGGTTTGTGTGTATTTTCAAATTTCTGGTTTATATCGTTCTTGTATTTTCTTTTTATTTCTTTAAGAAATTCAGATAACTTATATTTCGCTCAAAGTATGATTATAATCTTAACTTATTGCTTTCTTTTTAAGTTCTGAGTTGTTATTTTGATTCATGAATTTAGTTGTTTTGGCTAAATTGGTTGGTGTTTTTTTTCAAAATTCTGTTGATGCGAAGAGATGGTTTTTTTTATCCTTACACTAGTTCAGGGGTTGCTAAGGAAACTTTATGTATTACCAGCATATGGCCAACTCAACAGTGATGTTATTAGTGACTACCCACTCAAAGAAATGATCGAATTCCATAAAGCTCATGGAGGTGAAGCTTTTACAATGGCAACCAAGATAAGTTTCGATCTATTTATTATTATGTGATTATCCTATCAATGTTTCTTGGAGAGGAAATCATGTTTCATTAGTTATGAAACGTACAGATGAAGTAGGTGACTGAAATGCTCATTTTGGGTAGGTGGATGAGCCATCGAAGTATGGTGTGGTAGTTATGGGTGGATGCAATGTCATGCTTGCATATCAGGCAGCATCATCGGGTGGCACTCTATTGTTGGACAATGAGCTCGTGTTGAGAACATGACTATTCTTAGAGAAGATGTGTACGTGTGTGATGAGATCTACAATAACAGAGTGTTGTCGAGATCAATTCAAGCATTTTGAAGCTGGAGATTGTCATTTGAGGGTCGACCTAGAAACTCATCTGAGTTCCTTAGTTCATAACTAAGAGCGTTTTTTTCTTTATTTCCTATTTATTTTTTTCATCTTATGTTCCTTGGTCTGAAGTGTTAAACTAGTAAGTTAACCTATCGAAAAAAAAAGAGAGTAAAACTAGTAAGTTTTTTGTGGATTGAGGGATATGGTGATTGTTCAGTGTCTTATTAGGATACATTTGTGTATCTGTTTGTGATGTAATCTTTGATGTAAATTTATAAATTCAGTTAATGTGGTTCCTTTATGGCTCTCTATCATTTATGTATAGGGTCTATGATTGTAGGGAATTTGTTTTGAATTAAATACAAATTGCTAGGAAAAATGATCAAAAGAAAATGAATTCCACCTTTTGATTGCACGTAGGAAATTATCAAAAGCAATTGCTTCAACCGAAGTGCTACTTTAGCTTTCAACACTTACCTCTAATGCTGTGGACTGATCCAATTACCAATTATCTTTTATAATTTAACACTTGTATTAAATGAATTTTGGATGACATTCTGATTGAATTTTGGATGGTAAAAATGGTGAGTGATTCAAATAAGGTTTGGATGGCATTCTGATTGAATTTTGACTTAAATGGTCATGCAACAATAAATCAAACAAAAATGCTTCAGGTCAAGGGACAATAACAAAATTCCACCTCTAGGGAATAATGAGATCTGTTGGCTAACTAAAACAGAAGGTAAGTAAGTTGAGTTAGGGTAATCTTAAAAAGATTTGGTTATAATTTTTCAACAAGGATTAGTGGGTCCACTGGATATGAGTCGAGGGATTTTTTTTTTGTGTGTTGGGGGTGGGGGGGAGTGATTTGAGGAGATCTTCCTCTCAAAAAATCAAACCACTTTGAAACTTCTACACTGACAATGTTGCCTTGGAAGTGAATATTCAAACGACCATATAGATAGTAATTATTTTTTTCAATTAGTAAACAAATAGTATTTTTTTTTCAATTAGTAATTAATGTTGAAGTGTACAACCAATGAAGAAATTGCATGAGAAATGACGTGTTCTTTTAACATATTTCCCCTTGGAGTAACAGATGGGAATTGCTTCAAACAATTTTCAAATCATTGCCATCTTTGTCACATATTGCTGCAACAATAAAAATAGTAACATATGATCTCTGCAACAGTAAAAACATGGTAATACATGAAATCTAGTAACATACTTGGAAGGGACTTAGTGGCCATCCAACACAACTGTTTTCTATTTCTACCACCTACCTAATAAAGGCTATTTCAATTTACTGATTTTATCAATGGTTTAGAGAACCAAATACAATTTTTTTTTTTTTTTGCTTTTTGTTTTGTTTTTTTTTTTTTTGTTGAGAAAATGGACTGAGAAAGAAGCATATCTAAAGTCTTTTTATGGGAGAACGCTAACAATTTTGCAAACTGAGCTAACTAACCACCAAGAATTATCTATCACAACTGCTCAATTTGCAGCGCAATGATGTTCGCAATCCACACAACAGAAATACATACTAAGAGATTAGGTAGGGCAAAAGCATATATACCGATAGCCACGTCTATCATTCCTGTAACCTTAGAAACTGGATTTTTGAAGCTCATGTCAAAGGGACATATACATACATATAAGATGTATTTATAGTGTTTATAAAAATTATTCTTCAATGGCATAATTATAAGGCTTGCAGCACCGAGTCCCAGATAAGTAGCAAATAGTGGTCTTGCTCCATCAGATTCAAATGGTAGGTACCTTCATGAGTCTTATGTACTTCAACTTTATACTTCTCTTCCTTGCTTCCCCTCTCCACCTTGAGAAGTATGTCGAACTTGGCAGTTTCTTTAATCACCTGGCACAACAAGAGCAACATAATAAAATATTAATATCCCTAAGTGATAGATAATTACTTTAAAAAACATACAGGGTTTGTCGGTGTGAAAAAGATCGTAACAAAATAAATGATGTAAAAAAAAAAAACTTTAGATATGTGCGGATCATAAGGGGCCAATGAGTTAGACCTCTGTTGGATAGTCTTCACAGCATGATTTGCAGCATCTTGGACTATAGGATCATGTGCGGGCACTTCTCGCCACCCTAGTTCGTGACCCTCCAAAATGTATCTATGAAGCTCCCTTCAGAAATATTTTCTTCATGGTAGCCAAGGAGAATGGAATTACGTTCCATTGACAACTAGCGTTGAATTAAGTAATCGAGCAACAACAACAACAGTACATACCTGTTACCAAGCATAATAACTCAACATTTATTAAGAGAAGGCGTAGAAAGTTGGATCTTCATCTTTAAGAAATCTATTTATATAGATAACAATGTAGTTATAGCGAGTAAGAAACAAATAGAAACAAAAGTCATGTTAAATAATATATGTAGTAAGAATTAATTATATTGTAAAAATACAAAAAAATATTTATATATTATTATATGGCTTCAGGTTAGGGGGGCAGGGTTGGAACCAAGATTTTCTTGTAGTGGGGGCAAACTACAGTTGCCTGATAAGGTTGAAGAGTATGAAGATAGGTGCTTTTAAGGTGAAAATTCATCCACCAAAATTCACTACAGATAATTATAAGAAAAAAAAAGCACTATAGAGGATCCACTCCTTTTTTAAATCTTATGTTATTTAGATAAATTTAATTACTTAATTCTTTGTTTTATTTAATAAATATAATTTAATTAGGAAAAAAAAATTAGTCCAACTAAATTGAACCTCGGTAGGACCATTTGGGGATCAACAAAAGTAAGACATAAGGTACTATCTAAAACTAGGATGATTTAAGTGTGTTACCGCTAGGTTCCCAGTTGCGTTGGTCAGCACAAGGAGTCCAAGCGGAAGCAAGGATCAAGGGCTCCTCCCATAAATCTTTGGGCTCATGCTTTCCCTCTCCTTGATTGTCAACACGTCACAAAGAAATATTCAATCGTACTCTATGCATACTGAAACTTATGAGATTAAGCTTCATATCCAAAGCCTACCTCTGCTAACGCATGGGCAACCAAAGCCAACATTCTAGCAAATATAACTCTTTGGGGCCTTTTCCCTCTAGCAAACTTCCTCCATTCTCTCTGAAATATGACGAAAATAAGAAGTAAATAATCACCTTATTAGTGCCCTCTTTACTATGCAGCAATGTTTAAATTAATTGATAACATATGCAAATACAAAAGAAGCATCACTTCTATCAAACCCATTGAGTAAAAGAATTACTTCTGTGTTTTTTTTTTATAAAGATGAGTACAATTTATGGCAAGGTGAGATGTAATTATGAAAATGGTTTTCCATTCTACTACAATGAATCTAAATGGATCATTCTGCCACTCTGTAATCTATGATATAAAAAAGGTATCCTTAAATGTTTCCAGCAATTTTACATCCATCCATTCGAGCTGAAATCTTTCTTCTGTTTCTGCCATCCAATTCAATCATAGATTCACAGTAGAGGCTCTTAAAGTTTATATTCTTATCGTCAATAATGCTTACTAGCTTACATAAACAGTAGGAACAATTCATTGTAAGTAATTTTAAATCTTTAATTCTAATTCCTAAGCCATTTACTTGATGTGCCAAGAATTGTAGTCTTATATTGTTCTTCCACTTAGTTGAAGAATCGAAACTAAGTCAATCCCACTACCTTCGAATAGTGAGCTTGTTAACACTGACAGACAACAATCATTATCCATGATAAGTAGCCTACCTCCAAGAGCAAATAAGTATAGATTTAATGCAATATCAAGGTTCAATGATTTCAAACATTGAATATCATCATTATCTTAAATACTTTAAGAGATGAAGTACCTGTCCAAGTGTCTAACTCAATGGAGATGGCCATAGGGCAGACTATTGGATCTCTAAAATCCGTTATAAATCGCTCAAAATCTTTGTTCTCAAAGATATTTGATTGGATTTCATTATTTGATGCTGATTATAATTAAAAAATCACAACCACCACCCCTTTTATCTTTGATTCTAAGCTAAACAATCTTCCATCCAACACTGCAAATATATATAAAATCACTACCAACCCCATCTCCCAAGTCCTCCATTTCAATTCCTTTCAAACATCTCAATCAACACCTTTCATCCTTGTCGATTGGGATTTTTATATCCTCAATAAGTTGAAAACAGTTAATGTGATGTGTGTGGATGGTAAACATGGAATTAGGCATGGTGGGTGCCAATTTTATAGAGTTACTGTTTTCGTGCACGTCTGCTATTCCAAATCAGTATGTCATGAATTTCTCATGTGTTTTAGTTATGAGTCTGGTAGATAAACTAAATTCAAATTTATGTTTGTGGGTTTGTGATCTTGTTGGTTGGTTACTTGGGACCAATAGAGAAACTAAAAAATTTCACTTGCTCACGAGATTAAAATAAAAAAACAAAACTAATCGGATTTTTTTATGTGAAATATTTCACAGATGAAATATTCTCAAATCAAAGAACAGAAACTCAAATTAATACCTAAATTGTTATTCAATCAGGTTCACAGTCTATTGTTAGTTTACCAAAGTGAAGATAAAAAAAAGCTCTAAATAAATCTGGATTTTTTGTCTTCATCAAATCGAAACTCAAATTAATCCAAGGAGATGAAGCTTAAATAGTGAGATATATATATATATATATATATATATATATAGAGAGAGAGAGAGAGAGAGAGAGAGAGAGAGAAAGTACCTGTTTGCGAGGGAGATGGAGTCTTCGTCGTTCGTGCGAGAGAGATGTAGCTTAAACAGTGAAAGCGAGAGTGAGAGAATGAGATGAAGTCTTCGTCATTCGTGCGAGCGATGATGAGAGAGTGAGAACGAGAGAGAGATCAAACCGAGAGAGAATGAGAGAGTTCGCGAGAACGAGGGTTTGTGAGAATGAGAGAGCTCGAGCGAGAGAGTTTCGTGGGAGAAAGGATTCTGTCTCTCGAGAGAATCAGAGAGTTCGATCGAGAATGAGAGAAAGTGAGTGAGAGAGTGAGAGAGGAAGGTTCTGTCGAGACTCAAGAGTGGAATGAGAGAGGGTTCGACAGAGAGTTAAACTCTCTGGTTTTTGTAAATGGATTTAAAGAGGAGAGGGACGTCGCACTAATTAATATGAAAATGAGAGATGACGCTGTAATTAACTTATAATTTTATAAGTTAAACCGATCGACAATTAAATTGAATCTGATCCGTTCATTTGCGTTATATCCGACGGCTTAAAAATGTTTTGCCAAAATGTTTGTCAAAATGTTTTGCGCCGAACGCCTCCCATATATATATTGCCCAAAAAATAAACCATAGATTTACAATATATGTATATATATTAAATTTTGGAATGTATGAGTTAATTTTATTTCATTACAATCTTAAAATCAAATTGAAGCCAATCAATCGTGTTGTAAATTATAATTAATTCCCTATCTTCTCAATAACTGTCTACTATTAATTTTTTTATTTTTCCATCAATGCATCTATCTAATTAAATTAAAAAAAAAAAAACAGGATACTTTGATAATATTATAAGAGAGCTACTATTGCCACACCAACTTTTACTAATGCCACACCAATCCCTATATAAATCACTTAAGAATTGCCATAGTTGGTGTGGCATTAGTAAAAACTGGTGTGGCAATAGCAACACTCTATTACAATCAATCTCCATTTAACCCATTATTTTTATTGAAGTCCCAACGAACTCCATCTTATCTGAACTTGAATTGAAGTGGATCTCTCTTTTATTTTCCTTTTTTTTTTTTTTTTTTCAAACTAAAATAATCTGTTGAGATTAGTGCTACTGCTAACCATTCAAGAAAGTCAAAACTTTGGGAGCGAGCCTAGTCGAGCCGGCCCAAACTGAAACCGTTCCACGCCAAGCCTAGATTCATGATAGGCTTGGGCCCGAATTTTTTTGGATCGGGCTTGGCTTAGGGCTGACTGATTCTTTTTGTTACTCCCAAAGTGGCATGCCCAGCCGCATCAAAATTTTGATGAAACCCTCTCCTTTACATGACACGTGGCTTAATAATAAATAAAAAAAATAATAATATTATTATCTTTTTATTATTTTATTTTTATCATTAGTCTTTGGTAAATATTTAAGATGTCTCCCTATAATTTTTAATCTGGTGATTTGAGCCTTGACATTGGTCTTCTCTTGTAGAATAATGAAAATGACCTCAATGCCCTAGTCATCAAATGGGAAGGAAATGAAGGGTCTTAAGTCATTCTTCATTTGTCTTTAAGAAAAGATTGAAGTCAAGGGGTAGTGTATCTTTTTGAGAAAAATAGAAATATATGTCACGTAAAAGAGATGGTTCTATCAATTCTTTGAAGCAAGTGACCGCATCAAAGTGTTTTCCAGGTAAAACCCTAGCAAGTCGTACACAATAGAATCTGAACCGTTGATCTTCATCTTAGAGGTTTACAACATAAGAGGTTCATATCGAAGGAACCCTAAAAGGCTTTTTTCATCTCTCTTTGGTTGAAGCACACCAGCTGAGAAGGGCAGATCGAGGCATCATCAATGGTGAGACTCAAAATCTAGGGTTTTTCAGTTTCATCAATTGCAATCTACTGGTTATATTTATCTTTTCCTCTGATTTTTCATCATATTTTTATAGATTTTTTATTTTTTAGATCAGTTGGTTCTTAGATTATTGATATTTTAAAATCATTTTAGGGTTCCCGCTTCGATTTTCATCACTTTTTTTCTTTTGGTGGCGCGAAATGGGGAGCCGAAGAGACCCTTAAATATGTTTGGTAATTTTAGTGGATTAAGATGAAAACTAATCCGTATAATTTATGCATAAATGCGTGCAATCGTATTCGATCCATTTGAAATCCTTTGTAATTTGACGATAAATGGTACTTTTGAATCTAACATCTATAAAAACTTGGGAAGCATTTCCTCTGAATTTAAACATTTGTAAAATCTGAACCTAGTTTGATTTTCATTAAATTAAAACAAACAAAAAAAGAACTTGAGGTATTTTGGGAAGTCCATCTTATCTGATTGATGTTAAAAATTCACACCTCGAGATTTGAGAATCCGGATCTTGGGGCGTGGTAGTGTGCTATCGGTTTATTGTCTTGTCTTGTTCACCAATGATACCGAGATTACTCGGATGAGAGCTTTTCTTCTCATTCATGGTATTTCGTCTTGAGTCATCTCCGTCTTCGATGATTTTCAAAACCATGGTTCTTACAATAATATAATATATTATTGTCCTATCAATGTATTCCATCTTTTAAAATCATGAAACCAGTTTTTGGCAACTTGTACTTTCAGCCCAGTTAACCATCTACACTCCAGTATGAAAGTACACATTGAGCAAAAAATAGAATTTTTTTTTGGGGTAAATTAATGGATGATTCAATAGGAAGCAACATTCTACAAAAACTCATCACAAGTTTTTTTTTTTCTTTTGATGAGTAAGCTGGACTTGAACCCGCGACCTCAAAGTTGCTTTGCAATGTGTCAAACCAACTGAGCTATGGGTCAAGTCCAAAATCATCTCAATTTAGGATTTCGATAATTTGTAGAAAATACAATTTCGTTTAGATAGCTAACCTTGTACTTTTGGCCGTACAAGAAGAATACAATTGGTTAGATACTTGGGTTATCGGTTTTAGAAGGTTTTTGGTATGACCAAGCTTTTAGAAGAAGCGCACAAGTTGGCCAGTTAGGATTGATAACAAAACGGCATCTCATAGAGGCCCGAACTGTTAAAAATATAGTAATATGTGGATGGCTCCAAGTGTTTCCACGGTCAAATTGATTTGCAATATTTCACAGCTATTACTCGTCATTTTCTAGTTGTTAGATGAAATAGTTCGTTATATTTTTGTGTTTTTGGTTTCATTAAAAGAATGATCTTGTGAGTATGGAAATGTGTCCTTGTATCAATTCCTCTCCTTTCTCCTATGCTTGGTCTCTGTTATTTTATTTGTGGGAAAACTTACTTAGTCTTCATTTAGATATTCTACCGACTTTGCTTGGTCCATGGAAATTTGTGGCTACTTGTTCTAAATTATTTATGTTGTCCTGAAGTCAGTTTGTGGATTATTTTTTGTATCAAAGTTCATCTCATGGTTATTATTTGTTTATATTTTAGCATTTTGACTAAGTGATTTCCTCGTCTGTTCCAGGTTTTCGTTAAAGCACAGAAGTCGAGGGCCTACTTCAAGCGTTTTCAAGTCAAATTCAGGAGAAGGAGGGGTATAGTATTTCTGTTCCATCTTTAGTTATTGAGATTCCTAGGTTTTCATTTGGTAATTTTGTTTCCTTGATTGTTATGCAGAGGGAAAGACGGATTACAGAGCTCGGATCCGTCTGATTAACCAGGACAAGAATAAGTACAACACACCGAAATACCGTTTTGTTGTTCGATTTGTATCCTATAAGTTGTCTGTTTCATGTGTTCGGTTGTTTTTTCTTTTTTTTCCTACAAGTCTTCTGCTTATGGATTCAGTAGTTGTTTCATTATTTATCAGTTTGTTTCTTAAATTCAACTTGTCAGCTTGGGTCGACATACAAATTAGTATTTTGTTTAGGTACAAAGCCTTTTTTTTTAGATCTTCGGGTTTTTTGGTTTTGATTCATTATTCTCACAATTGTAACAGAAGAACTCTGTGACTCAAGGGGCATGCTATAATAATATTGCTCCATACAGGTTCTTTCTGCAGTCCCTGTTTCCCTATCTTCCATTGCAGAATGATGTAAGAAAAAGGGTGGATATTAGGGAACCACCTGACTCCTGTAAGGCCCTATTCTCTTTCTGACTCACGTACATGCGACTTTACATATGAGGTGCATACAATAAGTGGGTTATCGATACAATCTCGATCTTGTCCTAGGAACTCTAATTTGAAGCACACAATGGAGTCTTTATATCCATTGGGAATGCAAGCCCCCTAAAGAAGTAATTTCATTTTCAAAGAACTTCTATATTAACTTTGAGAACTGTTTTTTTTTCCCGGTATAAGTTGCAACAATTTATGAGAAACTTTATGATCCAGGTTCTGGACTTTTTGTTTTGTTTTTTTTGAAAACTTCTTTCCCATGCCTTTGTGGTGTGGATTTTGGGCTTGGTAAAGCTTGGGGTTGTATTTAATGAAGAAGTTACAAACAATAATCACCTGTAGAGGATTATGTACAGGCCTGAAGTGAAAAGCACACTGTTACACACTCTCAGGTCACATTGAAGTGTAGTAAGTTTTAATTGAATCATGTAATTTGGGTTGAAGCAGAGTTGGGAAGGCAAGGAAACTGACTTGACACTGTCCCTAAATGCGGAATTCTTATCTATGATCAAGTTGGCTTGTGTTTGAGCCATCTGGACTGAGCCACTGATTTATCCCACCTGGGGTTTCTGAGCTGTGAGCATGCTTCATTTGTTGTTTATAAATAATATATCTTTTAAACCTTAACCCTTTTACCAGACTAACAAAGATATTGTTGCCCAAATAGTATCTGCCAGTATCACTGGCGATATGGTACTTGCTGCAGCTTATGCCCATGAGCTTCCTCGTTATGGACTTGAAGTCGGCCTAACCAATTATGCTGCAGGTATGCAATCCATCACCTCGTGACTCCTTTATTTCCATTAATGGTGGCATCATCTGCTCTAAATGTAGTCTGTCATGAACCCCAGCTTATTGTACCGGCCTTCTCTTGGCTCGCCGAGTTCTGAAAATGCTTGAGATGGATGACGAATACGAGGGAAATGTTGAGGTATTTCTTCATTAGACATCAATTACTTTTTGTATGTTCTTTGAGTGAGGAAAATCATGTGATTAGCCACTGCACTGACATTGGCAGGCAACTGGTGAAGACTTCTCTATAGAACCGACAGAGAGCAGGAGGCCCTTCCGGGCACTTCTTGACGTTGGCCTTCTTAGAACAACAACGGGGAACCGTGTGTTTGGTGCCCTTAAGGTATATCATCAAGTCATCATAGTATCCAATGTGATCAAAATATGTTTGTATATATCAAATTGTTCTGTTTGCATTCCTTGGTACTACAGCATGCTTTACTATGTATATTCTTTGTTTTTTTGTTTCTTAGCATATGTAGGTTGCAGATTAACATATATGGGTTTCCTTATTAATGATTCTATGAGGTGGCATGTGCAAACACGCATGTATGAAAAGGGCTTATCTGTAATTAAAACGCTGATTAAAGGGTTTGACAATATTACATAGTTAAGAGGATATTTTTGTAATTTTGAAAATTAATTGATGTGATTCTCTAAAGTTGTGCACTGCAATTTTCTTGGTTTTTGACCAAAATGACCCTGATTATATTAAGTTTAAGAATAAAGATGCGGGCATTTGTTGGGTTCCAAAATTTGACGGCAAACCACTTCTACTCCGCCTTCTCTCATTATAATAGTAAAGATACTTGAAGTGTGCGGGTGAATTAAAGAAGAACCAAAAATATTGAAGGATCCATTATGACATGTATAGCTAATATGGTGTCTTTCTGAAATTTATGTACATGTTTCGGCCAGATTAAACATATTATGTTTTCTGATGCTTAGCATTCTCTTCATTACCATTATACAATCATTTCGTTGTGATGCGATCATTATTTGTTTGGCATTGATTTTTTCAGGGAGCATTGGATGGTGGACTTGACATTCCTCACAGTGAGAAGAGGTTTGCTGGCTTCAAGAAGGACGACAAACAGCTTGATGCGGAGGTTCACCGAAAGTACATTTACGGTGGCCATGTTGCTGAGTATATGAGGGTCAGTTCCCGGGATGCAACATTGAATTTCATTTGTTAATGATGATATTATGACCTTGGTGATGAAGCAAGAGGGCTTAATTTAGAGAAGATCTGTTGCTTACTTTCTGAAGGTTTCTATTTCTTAACTGCAGACACTGATGGAGGATGAGCCAGAAAAGTACCAGACTCAATTCAGTGAGTATGTCAAGAAAGAGATTGATCCTGATAATATAGAGGAGATGTACAAGAAGGTGCACGCTGCCATCCGTGAGGATCCGACAATAAAGAAATCAGAGAAGGAGCCTCCCAAGGAGCACAAGAGGTAACACTACTACACATCCTCTTTTTTCCTTTTTTACTTTTTTAGTTTTTAATTTTAATGGGAACAAAAAAAGTTTGGATTTGTTTAGCCAAGCAGTTTTAGGCATGGTTTTGCAATGAGACTATTGTAATGGACCTTGGACATGTATTGGAATCACTATGGAATAGCACACTTCCCCTCGTAATACTATTCACCATGCCTTGTTGATAACTATTATGTTATATAATCGGTCTTAACTCTTCACCCGTTTATTTTGTGAAAATTTGAAATCCTAGGCATGTGAACCAGTTGCAATTTCTTGATTTTGTGCCTGATGTAAACCAAGCTTATGAGCTATATCGGTAATTACACATAAAGTTGTTCACATCCATAGTTTATGAGATCTGCTAACCAGTGCTGTGATGCCTAAGCATGTGAACCAGTTCAATTTCTTGATTTTGTGCCCTGATGTAGACCAAGCTCATGAGCTATATCGGTAATTACACATATAAAGTTGTTCACAATCATAGTTTATGCGATCTGCTAATCAGTGCTGAGGATCACAATCTATCAATGTTGGTCGTTTTGTGTTACCCAATCAATGGGCCAGCCAGTGTGACCTGAGCATCACAATCTATCAATTTTGATTGTCGTGTTGTCCAATCAATGGGCCAGCCAGTGTGACGAGCCTGACTCCAAAATTTTCTTCCTTGATAAAATGGAATTTGGTGCTAGGGATGTAGGGAATAAAAATATATTTGACGTATTTATTTACAAATTTAGAGCATTCTCTTTTTCGTGTATGCATAATGCATCTTTTGTGAAGTTATATTGATTATTTACTGTGTTTTGGCTTCAGGCACAACTTAAAGAAGCTGACATATGAAGAGAGAAAGGCCAAGTTGATTGAGCGCTTGAATGCCCTCAACTCAGCAGCAGGAGCTGATGATGATGATGATGATGATGAAGACGATGAATGAAAGTGCCTTTACAGGAATTGAGCAAGAAAATAAGTTTTTTTTCTGGGTGCTGGCCCTACACATGTTTTTATCATCATTGTCGTTCTCCTATAGTTTCGTGTGGAACCTTTTTTATTTATATTTTTGCAGAAGTAGAGGTCGGTCATGTGTTTAGTCAAGTTTTGGAGACTGTAAGTTGGGAATTGATTACAATTTCTTTTTGGCTTGAATAGTTGTTAACTAGTTATGGGTTTTCAGTAAATTAGATGATTGCATGGCATGATTTTTGGGAATTGATTACAATTACCTTTTGGCTTGAATAGTTAACTAATTGTGGGTTTTCAGTTAAATTAGATGATTGCTTGGCATAATGTTTGAAACATAGAAACAATGACAGGACATATATGATGTGGATTTGATTGGTGAGTCTGCCTTTAAGGCTTTGTCTGGATTGAGAGAAATGGAGAGAAGAGAATACAGGAGAAGAGAAATAAATGAGTTTCTCTTCATTTCTCTTGTTTGGATTGTTTAAGTCGGGGAGAGAATTCTTTTTAAAATATTTTATAATTTCAATTCTGCTCCTATATCTCTTTTAAGATATCTTAAAATTAAAATTTCAAAGTTATCCCAAGTTCTCTCTTGTCAATTCAAACATGGTGGAGAGAAATTGAGTTTTTCTTCTCTTTCTTCACTTCTCTCAATCCAAAGATAGTTTAAGGAAATATATTATGCACTCTATCATTTGACTAGTGTGATTCTTCATCCTAAGGAGATCAAGAATTTTACTTAAAACCTTCTCCCTTAATATGTCACCAACTAATATGACATCAAAACAGTATCTAATTATTTATGGATTAATGATAAAATGACTTGTTAAAACAAATTTTTTATCCTAGAGCACCCTATCTTGTCCAAATCCCTCGGGTACATGCGATACCCCACAAATCACACATACTAGACAAGTCAAGTTATGAGAGAGCTTGTCCAAATCCCTCGGGTACATGCGATGCCCCACAAATCACACATACTAGACAAGTCAAGTTATGAGAGAGCTTGAATTCAAGATCTCTCCCTTTTTAGAGGGATGCCTCACTAACATTGCGACACAACAAATGATGGCATACTCCTCCACCTCCGTCTCATCTCATACAAATGAAAATGACCTAAATACCTTCATATTCAATCTCTAGTAAAAAGTCCTAAATGTCCCTCAAATTTCTTCCATCTTCAAGCTCTTAAACCTATATGGTAAATTATTTCTAATGCATTAAAATTTTCATAATCCATTATTTTCAAACTTGCCTTAACCCTCCTTTTGAAAACCCTTTTTATTTATTTATTTAAAATTTTATCAGTCTTTTATTCCAAAATCCTAACTTGTTCTTAAGGGATTTGAATGTTGAAGATGAAGGCATTTAGGTCATTTTCAATAGCATATTAGAGAAGACCGAGGTCAAGGATCATGCCAGTTTCAGAACACGGGGGTATCAAAACATAACATGGAGGGGTTCCCCATCCTTTATTTTCTTTAGCAGTTAAAACATCTGTGGAGTTTTTGTGAGAGATTAGGAAGAAGAAGACATGGCTGAAAATGAGGAAACAAAGCGAGATGAACTCGCTGAGTCACTCAATGATCTCTTCAGCAGCGTTTCCACAGTCGTCAAAGGCGAACTCCAGGTCCGTCTGATTCCATTTTTAATTTTAATTTCTGGGGATTTCTCTAACTTTGTTTGATCTTCGATGCTCAACTTTGTAGAAATTAACCTTTTCAGTTCTATCATCTCATGCGATCTAATCCAACTTCGGAAGAATTTTGTTTGAATTCAGCTGTAAAATTTCCAAAGTTATAGATTTTGAATTTACTTTGTATATCATCTTGTGGTTTACTTTGTAGATTTTGCATGAATTTAGGGTTGATTTTTTGTTTTAATAAAAATTTAGCGTTTCTAATTACATCCCTCTTCGAGAATTAAATTGCAGAATAAATTATACAATTCTGAAATGTAAGTTAAAAAAAAAAAAAAAAAACACGAAATGATACACTAATGTAAGGTGCCAAATTACAACTACAAAGTTGGATTGGATGTCAAGCTCCATGAACACCAAAAGAGGAGAAGCAAGTTTTTATTTTTTGATAGATAGGAGGCAAACTCAATCAGCTCTTATTCTCCATCAGCCCAAGAGACTTATTCATAAAAAAAAAAGACTTGAAAATACAAGCTCAAATCCATCAAATTTTTTTTTAGAGTTAAACCCTAGAAACCCCTCCTCCCCCCAATTTACAAAAATACTGAAGCCCTCAATACACGCAGATCAATAGGAATGTGTGGTTTCTCGTGGTCTCTAAAACTGCACTCGATCATCCTTTGACTAACTACCTGTTTCTTTAATTACAATACCCCATTATCCCTCATATGTTTGAGTGCTAAAACAAGGACTCCTGGGTCCGCGCTACATAAACTTGAAATACATTTTAGTCTAGTACAAGCTCGGCTCATCTTTAAGGGATAAGTTCCAACTACATCAATAGTAGGGAAGTCTCAATCAGGGTAGAAATCAGTTTTCTGCAATTGAGTCTTAATCACAAGCTTTCAGGATGACCAGTTTGAGAAGTCTCAGTCGCATTGCAAGCCAATGCAACCAACTTTGTGGCACAAAAACACTCATCATCCACCTATCAAGATAAGTTTTTGTTTAAACCAACACGTTGCTATGGAATGAGATCAAGGATCCTGATAATGAATTGTAACAATTTTAATAAAAAGAAGTTTGTGAAAACTGTTGCAATCATGTAGTGACACCAAAATCCACACTTGATGTTTGCATAATAAACAAAAAGGAAAAAGGCCACACCTTCTCTCCCTCATTCCCTTGCTCCCAATGCTGGATCCAATGCTCGAACCTCTTTGCTCCAGATCCCTGCCAGGTCCTCTCCTTCGAAGGCCTTTGATCCGATCTAGTGGAATCTCTCCCCATTTCTCCCTATCCAGCTTCCTCTCCTGACGGACCCTTTAGTCCGATGCTAGCTCCGTTGAAGCACCAGTAGCGATCCCTGTTTCCCCATCATTCGTGGTTCCGAAGGGAGGTAGGGACGGACGAAAAAGCGACCACCGATTGATGGAGATGCTAAGGCGCATTCGCCAATTCTACTAGTTTTCCTGTTCCAGTGACTGGCGAGGCCAGACGAAGCCGACGCGGATAGAAGCTACCAGGAACCATCGAATCGATTCCCGCGGCCAAGCTCCCTCTTCAATCCATAGTTCTGCCATCCACCCGTCGATCGTCATGAAGTATAGAATGTGCATCTCTCCATCCATCACCAACAAAATGAATGAAAAGGAAAAGGCCAACCTTAGTTTAAACTTATAAATGCTGCTTCACATTGAGAGGCAATACTTGAGAAACAAAAAGACTGTAGTCATCCTAGAGGTTTGAATTTCTACTATGCAGATCAAAATGCTGTCCAAGTTAAGGTTTCCCTAGATTTTTCTTGCGATATCATGTATCCATTTCTCTGCAAGTTTCTCTACCATTTTTTCTGAAAATGGAAATTGACAAATCCTTTTTTGACTTTTCTCAGGGAACAAGTAACCTGCTAGAGCTTTTGGAGAAGATGAACATCAGAGTTGCGGAGGAATATAAGGGCTTTGGCGATGTGGCTTCTGGTTTGAGGGTCTTTGTGGAGCAGTTGAAGACAAAACATGGCAGCTTTGCTGAATATGTTGAGCAGATTGATGCAGTAGAGAACCAAGTCACCGAATTGGAAGCTGTAATTTCAATGCTTGATAAGTATGTTTCTTTGTTAGAATCAAAAGTTCGATCTACTTTTCAGAATTCACCTTCTTAATTATTGTTCTAATTGTTTTCTAAAACTGGGTTTTAGTCATCAACGATCCATTTTTATCCTATTTATTTATACTTCTTTCTTCCTTTTTCATTTATAGAGAATTTGAATATATGGATCAGTGTACATAGATACGTGAATTACTTTACCATGTGATTCTCAGCAAATCGATTATAGTTTTTCAGATTGATGACAAATTAATGTATGCATTTGCATTCAGATCAAGTTTTGAAAGTGAAAATTGGGTGTCTTCTTGACATAATCCTCTCTGATTTTTTTAAAAGAAATGTTGTGGATATACTTACAAATCCATAATCTCCATTTACCATCAAATTCCATCCTACCTAGAAAGTTTCTCCATATCAACCTTTTTACCAATCTCCTAGAGTTTTTTATGTATTGTAAGATCTACACACAAATCTTTGTTTCTTCCCAATGAAAGCCCTTGAATTTGAGATATGGTGGAAGTCAAAGGAATGTCCAGGAAAATCCTTGAAGCCAAATATTTAGCTATCATCTTAGACACACATTACCAATTGGGCTAATGTTTCTTAGGCATTTTATGTCCTTAACATCTCATTTAATCTTTGTCTCTGGGGAATAACTATGTTTTTCAAAGCCTAATTTAGATAGGGTTTAGATCCTGGAAGTCCTGAATGATCTTTGTAGGCTCTTCTCCCTCAAGTTTCTCCCATTGATGTCGATCAAAGTGGAAAATTATCATTCAATCACGCACAAAGAATGAGGAAGGAAAAAAAAGTGTCTTTTTATTCTTCTATGAATTACATTACCTAAATTGTCAACGGCATATCTGGACTGGTTAATCAATCCACTAGTTCTTCTCTACAAGATTTGCCTTTTTGGTTTCAGATCTTCCATTGGAGAAGGGGTCATTAAATATAAAAAATTATATAAAACAGATATAGCAATTGATCTCCATTAAATCAAAGAGTTAACTCCTTTTTCAACTTTATTTCTTTAAAGATTCAATTTTCTTTGTCATTTTTCAGTTATATTTTGTTATAAATAATGATATGATTTTTTTTTTTCTTTTAAATCTTATTATTTATGCCATATAGGCATTCCAATGAGAAAATGAGGCATCTTGAAGATGCTAACTTAGCAAGTTGGTAAGATGTGTAGGAAGTGTTTCCACACGACTTAGGTTCGATTCCCTTAGAACCCAACTTCACGATTACCTTCCAAACTAAAAAATAAAAATTTGAGGCATCTTGCTAATGGGATTTATTTATTTATTTTGAAACCAAGGTTGTCCGGACCTCGTAGAGCACCTGACTAATACTCGTGGTATGTGTAGTCTCCTCCACCTCACGTACCAGGTAACTTCTGGGATAAATCCCCGAGGATGGCTCCCAAAGGAGGATTTAAACTCCTAACCTCCTCCTTCTGAGGAGTGGTCTTGGCCATCTCACCATCTCTTGGGGTTTGAATTCTCGCATTTGGATGCGTGATGACCAACCTTAGATTTCATGGCTTTTTTTGATGCTCAATGCATGTTTCTTTAGGTTTTAAAATATTTGATCTAGATTCTTGATTTCTTCTTAATGCACTTTATAAGGGGTGTTATTTGAAAATGGCCAAGTATTTTGCAAATATTTATGAAATGACAAATATAAGGGTTTTATATTGTACAGTAACATTTTCTATTTACTTATTTACCCATCCAGTGAACCTATTTTATTCAACCTGAGGGCATAAAGGTAAATTCATCAAATTGACAGTATGAAAAAAGGATGTCAGATAACTATTTTTTATAGGAAAACAAAAATGATAAATTAAAAAATCTGCAAAAAATAAAAGGAGAAAAAAAAAACCCATTTTTTTTGGCTCTATTTATTTATTTGGGTGTAAAATCCCCCATCTTCCATCTGATAGATGTTCCCATCCATCAGATAGGGTCATCTGTGAGTAATTTGTCATCTTGTACATTGTGACCTACACCACTATTTTCAAGGATTTCTGTTTATTTTGGTTGCAAACACCAACATGCACACAAACATCTTTTAATGTAAATTACATATAGTCAAAGATATGAGAAACATTTTCCTAACTAACTTAGTAAAGATTTGAGCCTTACTAAGTGTTTGTTTTGTTCAATGGATTGCCACCTCAGCAATCCAACACCACAGCCCTCTAAGTTGCTTTGGAGAAATTCAGATAAAAAAAAACTAATTCGAAAAACAATTTTTCTTAATAATTTTTGTTGTTTCTTATCGTGGGTATCCCCAACCTTCGGTCACCGCCCCCTCACAAAGTCCTACATGCAATTGGTTGAGTCGAGGGTCAACCAGACCTCTGGAGGATGATCCCAAGGAATTCATTGCTTCATGGGATTTCGAACACTTGACCTACCCTTCCTGAATTGTTTCTTAACGCTTGTTCAAAAATGAAATATCCTCACAAATGTTTAGAATGCCCAACTTTAAAAAGTCCAAATCTTCACTATTTTTAAGGAGTTAGAGCATCCCCAACAATGCTAAAATAAAGAGTATCATTTGTTAAAAAGTAACAAAAATTATTTCAACTAGTGTAAATTCTGATCCCAACTCCAATAGACCTAACATTCATTTCTCTATTCTTAATATTAAATAAATATTTGCTAAAACCTACTCAAATCGTTCTAAGGGTCGTGGACTCACATCTTAGCATTCAAAAACATGCTTTGATGCCATGAGTTTGTAGATAACAAAATTCTAAAAACTTTGAAAAAAAAACATTATTTTTTACCGTTGAATTTTAATTTAAAGTTTGAGAGTTCGGTAGTTGTCCATCTTCAACACCTTGGATCAATCTTATGTATATGAGTTTTTCCATGGAATCTATAAACATATTGTGTTGGACTGCTAATTTGGTAATTCATGTGGCCCAACAACCCTAAGTAAGATTTAAAATATTACTCAACTAATGAGGAAAGAGTTTTTAATTTCTAATCTTAAAAATCTATCAAATATTTTGTAAATACATCAATTTATCCAAATTGAGCCTGAGAGCTCTTAAAAATCCGGTAGAGAGAGACTTTTTCAAAAAGCTTCAATTCAACCAAGTGGGGCCTACCTCAAGGGGTCCAACTCTTCAAGGCCTTTTTTTTAAAGTGTGTTGATTTTTGAATTCAACCTGATAGCTGAACTCAAAAACTCACTGACGTGTCATGCGCAAATAATCGTAGATTCTTTCGCTCGGGATAAACAATTGTACCTTAGGAAACACAATTGTAGACGATAGGTCGGTTGTGTATCCCAAGGGACAGAATCTACGATTTTTTGCCCATGCCACATTGATGAGTTTTTGAGTCCCCTGTTAGGTTGAGTTAACAAATTAGCACTCTTTTTTAAAAAATCCAAAATCAAGCTAGGCCTTAGGTTACCCACGACCTAGGCTATTTTCCCTTCAGGCCATGAGTCACCCAAGGCCTAGACAAAATTTGCACTGGACCTTGGGTAACCCAATGATCCTTATATTTTTGGGTTGTTATAATTGAATATTTTGCACTTGAGCACTCCTGATTTGCTTAAGGGGAATTGACATCTAAACCCAACCTAATCTCTCGTTTTCCAAAAGAACACAAGGTAATTTCTTTTCTCTATCCTTTCATTAAGCATGCATTAATCTTTTAAATTTGATTTGTGTAAATTTTGCAATTCATCCACCTTTGACCCTTACCCATCTCAAATGACAATCACCTTCTTATCCATAATTTGTTGAGATCATGGTTTAAAATTTCGTTCCGTTTCAATTTGTATTGTATGATACATATCGATTTTTCAATCTATCGAGACAAAACAATGATGGTATCGAAACAATGACTGTTTTGTATCCAAATTTTATTGTAACTCATCCATAAGAAAGAGAGAGAAATACTTACCTAGATCGCCAAACAGAATTTGGCATGTGAATGTTAGTTCTCTTCTTTTCCTTTTCTCATTCTTCCTCTTTTTCTCTTCCTTGTTCTTCTTTTCGCCTTCTTCTTCTCTCATCTCTTTATTTTTTGTTTTGTTTTCTAGAAGATTCAGAGTTCAGACCTTCAGATTTCAAAAAAGAGAATGAACCTATGTTTATGAACTGATGTTGATGCATGCCCTTGACCACAGTCCACTCTTAAAGATGTAGATATTTAGAAAGTTCCCTCCCTATTTTGAGAAATATTTGAGAATCCACTATATATTCAAACTGATGACATACCTCGGGTTTTATCTATAAGACTATTTTTTAATGTCTTGTATGTTTCACAATGTTACAGATATGTTTCAATTTTGTTTTGATTTTTGACAAAATCAAAACATTGATATGAAACAAGATTTTAAACCATGGTTGAGACTCAATTTAAGGTAATTGACCGTTAATACCAACATCTTGAGCATAATTCAATATCATTATTTAAGAATTCTTTGCAAATTAACCAAGTTCAAAAGACTAAGACCTTTTTGCCCATCAAAGAGAACTCTCTAGAATTTAAGGACAATTACCTTTCTACCCTCAAGTTTGTTGGGATTCTATTCAAGGCAATTGACTACAAAGACCCTACATCCTTAAATTATGCCATTATTATTATTTTTCATTGAATTTTGACCATTTTTTAAGGGTATGGACACCCTTGTCCCTCCAAAAAAATTCTCTAGAATGTTGTGAACATTTACACTTCTATCCTTTGATCATCGTGATTGACAATACTCAAAGAGTTGAGAATGAACATCAAGGACTAGTTGATTAAGGGTAAACAATGTCATTCTTTGATGTTTTAGTGCAAATAATTGAACTTGGGTTGCTTGAACCTTTATATCCTCAAAGGTCTTCCAAAGACCTATAAATAGAGGATCTCTTCAAGGTAAAAAATGAAGTAATTTACCTTTCCCAAAATTCTATCCAAATACTCTCTCAAGGGAAAAACTTTGAAGTGGCCATCTTGCTTCAAAATTTTGAAGGAACCCTTTCCTTTGGATTACAGATGGCATTTCAAAGAGGTATTCTAAATATTGGTAAAAATGTAGGGGTGTAAAATAAATACAAAATTCCACTTGTCTTGTAATGAGGAGGGTTTCTTCAAAATTTTGAAATGGGTTAGCCAATTCAAAGTCAGATTCCTCTCTCAAATACTTTGAAGTTTTTAAGGAAGAAGGAAGAAGACCAATGTGGTATTGTGCATTAATTTTCTATTTTTACTTACTTACACACCCGCCAATCTCTCTTCTATCTCCGTCATTCCAATCTCTTTACTTGTTTTTTTATGTTTTATTTCATTGTAACATAGTGTAATCTTTTATGTTTTTAATGACAAGTTTGGGTTAAGAGTTAATCCCTTTTGTGGGGGGATCTTTACCAACTATAAGTCCATTTTTTCTTTGAGTTCCTTTTGAAGTTTAACAATCATATAGTTTATATTCTTTTGACAAGTATGAGTTCAAAGTTAATCCCCTTGTGAGAAGACCCTTACCAACTATAAATCCATAATTACTGTCTTTTAATATCTTGTTCATGTCATTATAACATTATGTAGTATAAGCATCTAAAATGGCAAGAATGGTTAGAGAGTAATCCCTCCATGTGAGGTAATCTTCTCCTCTAAGCCCACAATAAGTTCTCTAGAGAACATTAGCATGCATTCCCTTTTGCACGCACTTACACATGCATCATACAAGGTGAAAGTTCCGAAGATACTTTCCAACTAATGGAAGTCTTCTTAGAACCTTGCCAACAAAGAATAAGCTTGTTTTGAGCACACTTTTATTTCATCAAAGTGCTTGATTCATTAAAGAGTTTAATCTTGTTAGATTTATACTCCAACTCAAAGCAAATAAAAAATCCAGTAAGTGGAACATTTCATTTGCATTACACTGTGCACACACATACACAATAAGATACCATGCATACGTTCATCATCATTCACATTCCAATTCAAAAAATAGCCTTAATTTTCACTTTTGGCCATTACTATGATAACCACCAATTAGGTGGGTAAGATAAGATGCTTAATACCTTCTTCACCTGCAATCGAACCTCTAGGTTAAGACTAGGTTTGTGTCACCAACTCCTTGAAAAATTGATTTTAAAAATTATTTTTATGGTGTCCATTTATACCTTAAACTCTTTGAATGGTAGTGACTCGCAAACATAAGTAGAAGAGGTTTAGATCAATAAACTCTTACATAATTTGCTTATTTTTATTATTTTTTAATTATAACTAGTCCCTGAAGCTCGTTACATGTAGCGAGTGAGACAATCCTCTTTATTTTAACATTTGCTTTTACAGAGTCTCTGACTATGTGTTTGTATAGAGTTCCTTGACGACTTCTGCTCCTGCGAGGAGTTAGTAAACGATTGAATAAGTTTTTACTCTTGCGCGGAGAGGTTTTTGTTCTTGCGAGGAGAGGTTTTTTGCTCTTTGTTGAGAAGTTCCAAGAACCTGCTCTTCAGCAGAGATATTTTTTGTTATTTGTTGAGAAGCTCCAAGAACTTGCTCTTCTGAGGAGAGGTTTTTTGATCTTGCAGGGAGAGATTGAGCTTTTGCTCTTGCACGGAAAGGTGTATCCACACAGGGCCTTAGAGATTGTTTTTGAGGTTTTGACTCTTTAAAGTAAAGAATCTGTTTAAAAAGCCAACAAATTGCAACAAGTCTGCTGGAGAAGCTTTTACAACTCTATTTATTAAGTGAGAGTTAATAGCAATAGTGATGTTGAAAGGGCATCAAGGTCGTTTTACAATAATGATGGATGATGAGAATGAGAATGAAAATGACGATGATGGTATTGACTCACTTTTCATTAATTTATAAGAAAATGCCAAGGTTTAGAGGGTCATGTAATTAATTTCAAAACAAACTAAGGTGCCGTTTGTTAAAACTGAACAAATAAGTGCTGAATGATTATAATTGTTGAAATTGTATAAGCGCTGAATTTAAGTGCTGAAATTGTTGTTTGTTTACCGATCTGAATTGTGCTGAACTGATTCAAATTAAGTGCTGTGATCACATAAAATTGTTTTGTTACTTAATACTGAAAACTAGTAAATTGACTAAATTACACTTTTCAACCGTTGTAATCACATAATACTGTCTGTTCAACTATTTTAACTGCTACTTTATATCACACATAATAAAAAAATATACATGTAAAAGGTAATCTGATTAGTTATTTTAAATTATAAAAACAATTCATTGTACCCAAATTTTGAATTACATACAATTCTATTCATTTTTTTAGATTTAATTTTTCTTTCAAATTCTTGCATAGTTATACAATGTTGGTCTAAATTTTCTCAATCTCTCTATTTTTGTATTTAGTTTTTGTTTCATCTTCCTTCATATTTGTTGATGAAACAATATTCGGCTCCTCGTACCACATTAATAAACTGCAACCATTGTGTACTACCTATAGTAAAAATAACATAAAAATTAAATGTATTAATCCATTATATGACGTTGAATTATATCATTTTTGTGTTATACCACCATTAACTAATATCTTACCGTTGATTGAGGATAATAATAAAATCTCCGTCTTTTTTTACCATTTTTGTTGGATGTAGTTATTAATAACTTGCATGGTCCACATCCACATTTGCACTATCTCAATTCATCCAACTAAATCTAAAATTCACATCCCTTGTTATTTTCAATCTAAAATAGACAAACAAATAAATATTATATTTTAGATAATGACATGTGATTTCAAATGAAATGTCATATAAAAAAATTATAAAGTTACTGTATTTGGACATTTTATATACAAACTTGGCAATAGCCTTCACCACACGTACATGAGATTTTTACATCCATTTAAATAGACAATACAATATTATAAATAAAACAAGTAATAAGCATAGAAACAAACATGAAAATAAACATATATAGACATAAATTCAAATGTTTGCAATGATTTGTATTTTAATAACAGACAAATGAGAAAATAAAGATTCATTCACATCATACAAAATGTCTAAATATAAATTTAAGTAAAATAATTCACTTCAAATATAAATTCAAATAACATAATTCACATATATTTAAGGATTTGTATTGATAAGTTGATTCACAATTTGATTGCATAAATCAATCATGAACGCCCGTTCATTTTACTCATATAAATGATTGATCTCGTGAAGGTCATGTCCATCGTTAGTCATATTTAGAGGAACGTCATCATTTTCAAATTGTCTGAATAGCTCATCTGTCATTGAAATCCTTTGAAGAAAATTATGGATTGTCATGGATGCAATTACTATATTTCTTTATGCTGGAAAAGTAAATGGCGCCATCCTTTTTAAAATTGAGAAACACACTTTTAAAACTTCACAAGAACTCTCCGTTACATTCCTTAACTTGGCATGTGAATGATTGAATATCTCTTCTTTACCCTTAGCTCTCTCACGATGAAAATCAGGCAACCAATACCGAACATTACGATATGGTGCCATGAACTCACATGTGTGCATATAGGCAATATCAACAAGATAATATTTATCTACATCAAAATAAAAATAACATCATATTAAGCTTATAAAATGTAATGATTAATACCTAATATAAAATAAATAAAGATTATTTTTACCAGGTGGAGGTATTGAAAATCTATTTGTAAGATTAAAAATGGTCTCTATTAGGATCCGTGAATCATGTGCCACTCCTTCCCAATCGGCTTGGATGTATGTGAAAATCATATCAAAATTACAAATAGCCATAACATTTTGATAGCATTCGAATTTTTCTCTTCCTCTATAAGGAATTTGTTATCTGTTGGAATACACGCATGGATGAGTGTTACATTTAATGCACCAATTGCCTCCTTCACAATTTAATAACACTAATGTTAGTTATTTAATGGTATGTATATAATTATTATGTAACCTCTAATATAAAATATACCTTGAATATTTGTCTAAGACGTCTGTGACTTCTAATTTCTTCTATGGATCCGTCAAGAGATGAAATAGTAATCATTTTCTTTGAAAAGTGTAACATTGCAATTAGCACTTTATGAAAGTATTTGTGGATGATTTGCAATGAATGTTGGAATCGATTTTTAACCAATTGATACTTACAATTATGACCTATTATAATAAGAAATATTGTAATTATTTCTGATACTCTAACATGTCGAATATCTTGAAGTCATCCTCGATCTTGAAATAAATGACAAAGACTAATGAATGCATTCTTCTCCATCCTCAATAATTCATAACAATTTGAAGAAGGTCCATCTAGAAGTTCCTTCATAAATTCTGCACCGGATAGTGAGGATACATTCACAGGTTCACTTGTGATAGATGATCGCTTCAAACTTTTCAATAATAACATCATTATTACTAATAATACTTTCTTTTCTTGTGGTGTCATATGCATTGGATGTATAGCTGTTTCCAAATAAGAATACAAACCATAATAAGAACACAACTTCCAACAAAATTTTATGATAAAAATATATCCATCCACCAACAAAATATATCCATATACTAATAAAATATTTTCATCCACCAACAAAATATATCCATCCACCAACCAAATATTTTCATCAATCAACTAAATATTATATAAGTAAAAAGCATCTATCACAAAGTTTAGTACATAACTCATACTCATAAAAAATATTGTACCATATAATAATATTTATACAGAGTTCATTCATAAAAGTAAATAGTTCACTTAAACAAAACTCTTTAACCAAGACAACCGCTCAGTTTCATTATTTAACACCATCCATATTTCACAATACTCTTTCGATTTGATAAACATGTTGAGCGCACGATTATAAAGATGACTCCTTTTCTCTAAATTAGTCATTTGTTTCAATATCTTAATACAGTCAGGAACAGACGGGCCACTGTCAGGTTCTTTTCCAAGTACAGTTATATGGGACTGTACAGTACTTTATAGTTCAGCAAAATCATTATGTTTTCGACGCTTACTAGTTGAAGAACTACGAACAAATTCTTGATGATCTTGACTTGCATCTTGGATATTTGGAGCAGTGGGTATGGTCATTTCCTCTTCCTCGTTAAATGCATCCAAATTTTGTATACTATCATCTTCCAAATTTGTGGATGCAGTAGAATCTACAGGCAATCCTGTTTGATGTGGACCCCATCTATTATTTTCCTCTGCCAAGGTGTACTCAAACAAAATAGTCAACTTCTTTACATCCTTCAATGAATTCGTACGAAATTATTTCGCAATAGAGTATTTCTGTGGCATGAAATGTATTTAACCTAATTAGAATGTTTTATCCACATTTTGAAAGAAGAATAGAAAAAAATAATTTTGAAATTTACCTTAATGAAGTTGTTCCATTTATCATCCGACCAATCGAATGTATCCGTCTTAGCATTGTATCCATGATCGGTGGTGGTCATAAGTTTCACCCAAACACCGTAGAGTCTTTTTAGATAATCCCATTCATTCTTTAGTTATCGTTGAATCAACTCTTCTTTTGTAATATTCTTTATCACAATAATTATCCTTATCCAGTAATGAGATTTCAAGCTTCCTCCTGACCTCCCACTTTGATTGACTTCTTCAATGAATAGATTGATAAACAAATTCTTAAGCTCTATTGTCCAATTTACTCTTTTTTTCTTTAGGAGGCATATTTAGTCAATAACAAACATTTCAAATGTTTGATTAAACAAAAAAAAATATCACCCTAGTAACTAAGGCACAAATAAAACACAATTTTCAAATATCAAAACCTACAAGAAAACAGAGGATGCTCATCACAAATCCTATTGCTTTAACACAAATACATGCATTAACTAATGAAGTTCACAAATCCTATTGCTTTAACAAATCTCATTTTATACATAAACATAAGGTCATCATCCAGTACAATTGTGTTGATACTATAACGATTATGAAATCAATTGTAGTTACGAACTCCATGTCCTTCTGAATTTTTCTTCCTATAGGAATACAATATTTAAAACAAAACACGGGGGAAAAAAGAAAAAAAAAGAGTATGATATAATAGTAAACCATATTGGCCAATGACTATATGGGATGAGCTTTTAGATTAGACTGTGACTCAAATAAGAGATGAAAGAAATATAGTATGATATAATAGTAAACCATATTGGCCACTGACAGGATTGTAAAGGGGCGTTTGTCTAGACTATATTTGTTGAGTCAGCTCAAATTAGAAGTGAACTTATGCTAATAAATGGAAAAAACCTTATTTTTTAAACCTATAAAATAATTTTAGGGTAATACACCAAACAAGTTAATTGCTAATGAAATAAATAAGAAATATAAGAGTTCTAGTAAGTTTTTCTATTTAACCAACCTTTAACAAATCACAAATCTTATTGCTTTAACACCCACAATGGTTTCCCATATGTAACAGCCCTTTAATATTTTAAATTAAAATTTTTACTAGAAAAATGAATTATCCTTCCTATTATTGGAACTACTGAACCTTATTAATATGACGTGATACTTCGATGCATGTTGCATACATCATAAGAGCATCTAAGATCTTCTAATGACAACCTTTACCCTTCTGAAGATATTTTACTTTTGTATGATATGCATGATTCTGTATACATCCACATTACATATTCATGTATTTTAAATCAGATGTAACATTTATAAAGTCATGGTTGCTTATTAGAAAACACATAGAACATTAACTTGAAGTCATACTCAAAATCCATTTGAATTGATGGCAAACTAGCGCAAACAAAAGCAACCTAACCACTTTTGTTGATATATATACATACTGCACCCAAACAGGACAGCAAAGCACATTGTCTTGCTCGTAGGTCCCTTCTAGTCTTTTCTACTACTAACACAATCCTAACTCATCCTTTTGTAGGTGATTGATAAGAAACAAACTTCATAATCAACAATTTCACAAAGAAGTGCATGCACACGTTAAACCACAATTCAAGGTGCCAGAACCTATATGAAGGAGCTAATAAAGACAATTTGTTTAAATACAACATACAACAACATGGTGTCCTTCAACCATTAAGTAATTGGGGATCTTCTTTCACTAATAGTTTACTACCAGTTTTTAACAAAATCTAAAATTTTGGTAATAAAACCTCTCAAGTATTGAATATCATACCAAAATATCTCTACAATGCTTGTGGTACTTGAATTTCACTTCAATAGTGGAAGCCCTCCTAAAATCCTTTAGAGCCCGTGTGTAAAATAGTCGATTTGAGAAACCCAATGTGGTTGGTTGTTGAAACATCTCAGATCAGCTATTCTACAGCTGATCCCACTATTTTTCATCTTCTTCTTTGTTATGGACTCCAAATTCAAGACAAGCAACAAAAGACTCACCAAGCTTTCTTGGTTTTGGAGTATCCAGACTTTAGATATTATTTTGTGAGGTACTAACACACATTTGATAAGAATAGATCATAAAAACTGGTGTTAACTCAACTGAATCACCAGTAACTGGTACAGATTTCAATTTGAGTCAAATTTCTATACTAGTCCTAATTCTTATTCTTGACCAAATCTCCTGGGACAAAATTTTCCTGAACTGTCATCCTTGCTATCCGTTTTTTACATTATTTAAGCCATCAGATTGATGAGCCAGATGATGCTTTCTAAATTGGATGGTTACAATCATCTTAATTTGTTGCTTCAAAGATCTCCTAGGTTATGCATCCCATGCTTTCTGCTATGCAACTGACATACTGCCCTTTTGATCTACTAGGCAGGAGTCTTTGATTCTCCTTTTCAAAAATAAAATATTCTTACCTATAAAAAAACAAAAACAAAAATAAACTTTTCTTGCTACATAATACATCAAAAAAGTCATAGCAGTTTCACATCTTGTGGGCATGGGCTGAATGGTGTGCTTGGCTATTGTTGGTCCTTAATTTTTTGTTTTTATTTTTTTGGTGTGTATATGTGCTCAAATATGAAACATTATACTGGTTTTGACATTGAGTTGCTCATTGTTTTCGCCATTTACTATAGGTAACTGAAACGACAAATTTATAGAATCATGCTGATTCATCTCAGATTGACGACTCTAGCAACAAATTCTTGAAACTCTAAGCTAAGAAATTTTAGAAAATTAACAACCCAAAATCAGAAAATAAAATTATCAGATTTTGCCAAACATCGTTCGAAATTCAAGAAGCTATGAACAAAAAAGCTTTAGAACGCACCTTGTTCGAAACTCAAGAAAGATTGGATGGCGAAGGCGAAGTACAGAGAAAACCCTAGAAAATGTTGAAGCAAAATGAGAGAAGTTTTGCAGTGAGGAAAACAAAGTGAAAGATTAGATGGCGAAGTATTGTTCGGTGGTTTTTGAAGGCCTCGTTTGATGATGAACCTTTAACAACGATGAATCTCGTTCGGCGACGATGATGAACTTCGTTCGATGACAGGGATGGGCTGCTATTCAACAATGGATATCTCTTCTTCGTAGAGATTAGGGATTTGTTAAAGGATATTTGATGTAATTTTTTTAAATCTAGAAGGGCATACTTGTCCGCCCGGATATGTAATGGTGTTGAGCGCAAATAGTATTTAGCATTAAGTGAAAAATTTTCGCTAAAAATTTTGATATATTTTTTAGCATTTTTCACTTAAATTTGATTATAAACAAACGCACTAATTTTGGAATATTACTGATGCTGAATTGTGTTCAGCATTAAGCGCTTATTTCAGCGTTAAACAAACACCTCCTAAGTATCTCAAATATTTACAAACACTTGAAGGGCATACTATTACAGTGTGAAGAGTAAAGAGACACTTGTCATCTGGAGGGGGTAAGTAACCACCACGCTCATAATTCCTCTTTTAATAATTGAGTCGTGCTGGAGTGACTTCAAGCTTGTACCTCATATCACACATCTTGACATGAAAGTAGATAGGAACCATAGATGCTTTTTCACTTGTATCTCGATGAAAGGAACCTATGATTCCCATACTCTTTCATGTCAAGATGTGCGATATGATGTACAATCTTGAGGTCATTTCAACATTATTCTTATTAATTATACTGAGTAATTATTTGGTCACTTTGATTATACTTAAATGGATCCAAATGAATAATCCACGAAGTAATGTATATTGGGTGGTCAATGATTTTTATTTAAGAAGTAAATTTTCAACAAAGAATCTACGCTTATTAATTTAGGAAATATCCAAGTTTGGGAAAAGACACGTGTTAGATATCTAAAATATTCCACAAGTATTTTTTTCCCGAACTTTTTGAAAGATTATTTTATTTGATAAAATAATTTTACTTTTGCAGTGGTTTGTAAATTTTTTGTACTTGACAATGTGTTTCTCAAATGAGTCATGATTTTCGGGGCCTGAGAAAATCATAATTTTTTTCAAATATCTAACAAATTCTCCGAGAACCTCAATGACATGTATATAGGCAAATATGGTCAATTAATGCGTGCTTTTGGAATTTTATTTAGTTTCTTTTTCAATTTTATTTGTAGTTTAAAGTTCTAACATGCATGTAAAAGATTCAAATATAATTTCTTAATGATTTCATATTGAAATCCATTTTAATTGATTATTTTGACATTCCTTTTTGAAGAAATTTGCATCACATCATACATGAGCCTAAACTAATGCAAATCCCATCTTGAAACCTTAGATCTTGTGAAACATAAATGACGCAATAGCGGGGAAATTATAAAGATGGAAGCCAACAAAAAAGAAAAGAAAAAAAAATCTGCACGATCTTTACATCATTCTCCTCGAGTTGGAGAGAACTTAATGCCGCCAATTTAGCACCAATACAAATCATCATTTATCTTCTTGAATTCTTTTCGATTTCCTTACCTTTCTCGAGAAAATCTTTTTCTAGGTTGGATTGAAGAATTTTTTTTTCTTCTTTTACAAAGATGCGTACACTTGGAAAATTACATACTTCTTGTAATTATTTTCTTTCATTTTTTTTTCCGAAAAATCAACCCTAGATTAATGTCATTATTAAGCGTGATGCAAGTCAAGGGCCCAAGTCAAAGTAATTTGAGGATAAAAAAAATAAAAAACGAATATTGTGCAATGATAGGTGGAATTTGTCCTTATTAGTATACCTTTCTCCAAAGTGTGGAAATTTTTTCTATTAAAAGTCAATAAGACAACAATCTTTATCAATCCTTCTATCCATAACTCCTAGGTCACCATTAGATGAAAACAAAGGCCATGACTTCAAGGTAGTTATATTATATTCAAATAATTATACATTTTGCTTACCACGAGTAGTCACGAAATCTTATTTTAACATATCCAAATCATTAAAATAAATTTTAATAACTTCTATTGGGATTTTCAAAACATTAAAGGAGTCATCTTAGATGTCATACTAATCAAGGTGGGGGATTCACATAATTGATTTAATATATATCAATATATCTCACCTTTAGGTCTCCAATAACGAGATGGCTCGTCCGAGAGATCTTTGTCTCCGACTAGATTTCAAACCAAGATCTGTTTGATTGAACATGAAAAATGGGATGGGGAAACCCCAAGGGTTGGCTCAATGAAAATTTCGGATCAATAAGCGGTTAATACTTGTAGGTCATGAGTTTGATACCCAATATGAGTATTAATTCCTCAAGGGCCACCCGTAAGGGCACACCCTCACTTACATAGAGCGTGTGATGTATAGGCGTTGCACTTGCCTTGCAACTAGTCCTTGGACAAGACTATGGCCTATGGACTGGACAAAGTCCAAATACGGGTCTAATCCGTTGTCTACAGGGACACCGGGTTATAAAAAAAAAATGGGCGGGGAAATGAATTACTTTGAAAAGAACAATTTTCGGCATTTGGTTACATTTTCTTACAATTCAATTTTTTTTCCCAAAGTGATTTCCCATGCAATGAGGGAAAATGGATTCCCATTAAATCCACAAGAGATTTATTTTCCTACTACATTCTAATTTTATTATCTCATGATTACTCAACAAACTAAAAATCATATTTTTTAAAACTAAAAATCATATTTTTTAAAACTAAAAAAACTAGACGTTTTGTATTAAACTCAAAAACAGGTGGGTGTACAAAGAATTTAGAAATTTTAAGGTATAGTGAAAAACAAAAGTGGGTGCATTGAACAAAAATGGTGGGTGCAAGTAGAACATCCCTTTTCACAAGGAATTAGATTTTCTCCTTTAAAATGAAATCCAACCAATTATGAGAAAGCAGATTTCACAAAGATTTCCTTCCTATTTTAATTTCTGGTCATTTTAACATGTGTCTTAAGGGCACACGTTAAAATGCATTACACACACCTTGGGAACAATCACCTAGGGATGTTTTCGGTAAAAATTAAAAAAATTGAGGACAATTTTGGTAAAAAAATCAGATCCCAAAGTGTATTTAATGCACATTAACAAGTGCCCTAAAGCCACACGTAACAAAATCCTCTAGTTTTAGATGTTCGTTTGACCGGCACATTTGAGGCTCATAATTTTCCTTCGAGTCGTGCTGCAGTGACATTGAAAAGTACATAGACTCTGACATTTTGATGTGATGGTGCATACATTATTATAAGTGTATCTCGATGAAAAGAATCTATGATTATGTGTGTACCACCGCATCAGAATGTATAATTCGATGTATATTATAATGTTACTTCAGCATTATCCTTTTCCTTCCTGGAAAGGAAAGGTTGGAAAGATCCGACCTTTTTAGGATTACAAGGTACACTGTATCTGGACACACATCGCCTCGTTATCTTAAAAAGAAAAAAACAAAATGCTATTAACACACCAACTTTTACTTATAACTCATCAATCCATATGTTAACTTCTTAATTTTAAAGCATACAACGGGTCGGATCTTTATAATGGTCCAAAATTTGAATTTTAAGGGTTTAGACTCTTAGAGTAGATCCTTATAAAAAATTGGGTCAAATATGATTTAATATTCCTTGATCTGATTTGGATCCGGATTTATTCGTGTATTCGCATAGATCCGAATGATAAATTATTTTAAAAAATTATATATATATATATAGTTTAAAGAGAATTGCTATTGGCATCCCGATTTCTTAAATTATTTATCGCGCCCCATTCAAAGATTAAAACACACCATTCAGACATTACAAAATTTTGGCTCAAATTATTATCTAAGCATTACGAAACATTATAACACTCGATTTAAACAATTTCAATATTTGTTTACATGATTAATCCCATAAAATCTTAAACCCTAAAAATAGAAATCTAAGAAAAGCAAATGGGAGAGAGCTTCTTTTCACACCCCAATTTTCATTTACTTATTTTTTTTATTTATAATTGAGATGTAATAAATAAAAATTAGAGTGCCAATAACAACTATCTTTTTAAAATATTCTTTCTATGGCTTTAATACAAATTAATTCTTATAAATAAAAATATTATAATGATAAAATAGAATATTATAGCAATTATCAAAGAAGTTTAGTAGAAAAAATGTTAAACGGTGAGAAATTATCTGATTTGTTCTAATTTTAATAGGATTGGATCCATATTAAGTGTAAATAAAATGATTCAAAAACAATTTTACCTAGTAGGATCTGAATCGGATTCGGATCCAGATTTAGATCCAGATAAAAAGGATTGATGTATTGTAAGAATAAGTTGGTGTGGCAATAGAGTTTATCTATATAAGGTGCTGAGATTCTCTTTCTGCCACCCTGAAATTACAGGACAAACAACAACACTGCTGCAGCGGCCTCGTGTTTCTCATGATTTCATCGCTCACTCCCTCTCTCTTCGAATAGTTTTTGTTACAGAGTCAGTGAGTGAGAGATTTGGGGATTGTTTCTCTTTCTGAAAAAAATCTCTGATTTTCGATAATAATTTCTAAAAAGCTTGGACGAAGAATTGAAATTCGACATGGCAACCAGTGTGGTAGAGCACGCATCGGTTACTGATGATTTGGGATGCTGTAAGAAGGGACCAGGTTACGCTTCTCCAATCGAAGCCATGGTTTCTGGTCCAAGAGAAGCTTTGATTTATGTCACCTGTGTTTACTCAGGTATATATCATTAATCTTCCTTCATCTCCAACTCTCTCTCTTTGGATTTATTTTAATTTTGTTTTGGTTTTTTGGATTTAGGGAGTTTTGCTTTATTGTATTTGAGATTGAATTGGTCTTATGAACCCTAATTTTGATTAATTGGATCATGTATCCTTAGTGTAAAATGACCAGTGTGTCGTTTTGGTAATTTTTCAATTTTCAGTGCTTGTTTTGGTAATTCTCTATAAAATTTACCATATTAAATTGAATGTGGACAGCCAAAATTGATTTTAAATTGTGTTGGGGCGCTCCATTTATCCAATAAAAAGGAAATATTTGGGTTGCCCTCTCTAATGCAAGCATCGGAAATACATTTGGATAGGGGTGATGGTGGTCCTGCAAAATACACTCGGACGATCAAGTCAATAACAGTTCAGTAGAGTATTGGTGACATTCAAATGAAGTTCCCGGGATCATTTTACCTCATTAATCGAGCCATTTAGAGGATGAATATGTCTGCCATGACATGAATATTCTAAGAATTTATTCTGATCCCCACATTGTAAGGGGATCATTTTACCTCATTAATCGAGCCATTTAGAGGATGAATATGTCTGACATGGCATGAATATTCTAAGAATTTATTTTGAATCCCTCATTGTAAGGACCCTGAACAATGCTTCTTTATTCCCAAGAGCAATATGTTGTTACCACTTACTAAAACTTTCCACATAGAACCTTTTTTGAGGTATCTTTTATTTGCCAAAATCAATCCACAAAGATTCAAGGCCCAAATGCTAGGCCTTTCTTAGATGGCTGCCTCAATCCAATTCATTGTATCTTAAGCCCAAGATACCCTTGTAGTCATTATCACAAAATTATAATTCAGAAAAAAAATTCGCCAAATAATGGTCCAACTGACTAAATTGATGATTAATCGGCAATTTGCCGAATAGGGTAATTTTTTTACTACTCAACCTTTAAATCTCAAGAGCAAGGTAGAGTTTAGGGAGTTTGAAGATAATGGTACTTTGGGGAGAAACCCAATAACGTCATTTGTGTAATCCCCAAAATCAACACCCCCCCCCCCCCCCCCCCCCTTTTTTTTTTTTTGGAACCTTTCCCATATTTATCGGAATTAGCCGAATTGCCCCCTGTCAAATAATTGCAAATCCAAACATGATTTCCATGCTTTTAGTTTACAAACATATTTTCAGCTAACATTGTGGATCATTTTATCAATATCTACTCATACCCACAGAAACCTGCCCAAAAGAATAAGTTCAATTAATCCTTTGGAAATAACATGTACTTGAAAAAAAAAAAAAAACAAATGATATCTATTCAAAGCGAAGTAGATAATTTCTAGCCTTCTGCATAGGAGTAGGACACACATTTAGTCTTACGAGAACAAAATTGGTCTTCTATTCGATTGACGAATGGGTGGCTTGTTGCTTGCAATAATCGAGACAAAAGTATGGGAAACCAAAGATATTTGATTTGTTAAAATCTCATTTCAAACCCCAGAATTTGTTTTGTATCATCTTTAAGACGGAAGTATAATCAGCAGGAACATGTAATTTGGATTTGAGAGCATTTACATTTAGGCCTGAACACTGACTTGTTTCTGTATATTTTGCACAAGAAAACATGAACACTGAACAAGATTATTTCTTATGATAGGATAAAATGTACATGGCCTCTAGTCTTCTCATTAATCTTGTTCAATTCTATAGTAATTTGGACAAGTTTTCATTGGACTTTGTTCTAGTATGCGCAAATTGTTCTCATGGTTTATTAACTATACAGGAACTGGAATAGAAAAGCCTGATTACCTGGCAACAGTGGACATTGATCCAAGCTCACCTACTTATTCAAAAATTATCCATAGGCTTCCTGTTCCTTATTTGGGTGATGAATTACATCATTCTGGCTGGAACTCATGCAGCTCTTGCCATGGAGATCCATCAGCTAATCGTCGTTTCTTGATCTTGCCTTCATTGATGTAAGTGAGAATCTTCTTGTTGCAGTAGAGCTAAATTTTAAAATTGCAAATCAATTGGAATTTAGTCTTTTTGGTAAATTGGAAAAAGTTCAATATTTGTTCGGTAAAATCTTAATGGTACTTAGATTGTCCACTAAAAAAATGCATGCATATAAATATAGGGTGGAGTTCGGCAGTCAATGTTAGGGAGCCAAAATTTGTCCTATATGGGTTAAAGTTTTTGGATTGAGCTGATTTTTTGTGAGCATGATCTCTATGGTGAGTAGATCATCCTCACAAAAAATCAGCTCAATCTGAAACTTCTAACCCATTAAAAGTGGTTCACATTTTAATGGTAAAAAATCAACAGTCCAAAATTTTAAATCACTTTTGATGGGGTTAGAAGATTCAGTTTCAGCTTTTTTTTTTTTTTTTTGAGGATGATCTCCTCACAATAGAGATCATCCTCACAAAAATCAGCCCAATCCGAAACTTCTAACCCATATAGGACAAACCCGTTGGCTCCCTAACGTTGGCTGCCGAACGTGACTCATATATATATGGGTAGTGATTGGTAGCCAAAGTTGGGAGCCAAAATTTTTTCCTATATGGCTAAAAGTTTCGGAATGGGCTGAATTTTTGTGAGGATGATCTCTATGGTGAGATTGAGGAGATCATCTTCACAAAAAATCAGCCCATTTTGAAACTTCTAACCCCATCAAAAGTGGTTTACAAATTAACGGTAAAAATTGACGGTCCACGATTCTTCAACTTGTTAATTGGGGTTAGAAGTTTCCTAGAGATTATCGTCACAAAAATCAGCCCATTGACCCATTCCAAAACTTTTAGCTCATATTGGACAAAACACTTCGGCTACAACTTTGGCTATTGAATCCGAACCTATATATATCCTAAACATGACCACCACCTTGGTATTGAAGTCCTAAATCAAATGAAGTTCAATTGATTATTATGTTTATGCTTGTTTGGGCGTGATTTGCCCACTAGATGAGAGGAAACCCTATATTACATTGTATTGTTGTTCTAATACCATCTTTTGGATGGAGGGTTTCATAACACGCACACAAAGTCAGTCATGTAGCAGGGCTTCCCCATCTCTCTTATATATGTTACTAAAAGTCAGAATGTTACATGATTGCGTTTAATTAGTAATAAAAATCAATTACCTTATTTTACCCTACACAAGGCCAATTAGATCTTTTGGTGAAACTATTCAACAATTGGCTATGTTTATCCCTATATGTTTGTATTGTCAATTGATAACAAGAAAAAGTTTTCTGCTTCAATTTTATTCTCCTACCTTTTAATTTATTTTTTTATTCACGCATTTGATGATTGGTTGTTGAATTAGCTAAGTAATGTTATCCATTATCTACTTACTTGCAAAAAGATTCACTTTCATACCATCTTCAAGCAATTTCAAGTAGAATATGTTGCCAGAAGTTAAGTTTCTACCTTTCCTAGAATTCGTAAGCTTTATATTTATGAACCCATTTCATGTCACTAATATCAATGCTTCCCATAGGCTCTATATTCAATTTCTTAAAATTCTCACTTTGTATTTGTTTGTTCTTTCTTTCAGATCTGGTCGCATATATGTAATTGACACCCAAAAGAATCCCAAGGCTCCCTCATTGCATAAAGTTGTTGAGCCTGAAGATATTGTTAAAAAGACTGGATTAGCCTATCCCCACACTTCCCATTGCCTTGCATCTGGTGATATCATGGTGTCCTGCCTTGGAGATAAAGATGGAAATGCTAAGGGGAATGGTTTTCTTCTTCTCGACTCCGAGTTCAATGTGAAGGGAAGGTTAGTCTATACTGTTGTTTGATCATGAGAAATGCATCTTGTGTGATTCAAAAAGCTCTCATTTATATGTTAATTGTGGGAGTATTGTTAGTCTAACTGTTGTTTGAGTCTGTGTTATCAGGAATCTTTCCTACTAGACCAGGTTTGTTCCTACTGGACCAAACCACAAAGAATACAAAGAATCAAGTACTAACCAATTTGTGAATCCAACCATTTTGGCTTTGCTGAATTTTGTCATTGGTTCGGTGAACCAAATAGTGAAGATACAACGTTTTTTTTTTTGTTGAGAAATTCGAATATGCCTCTTCATGTATTAGAATGTATCTGAGTTCAAACTCTCATCAATGGTCCAAAATCAATTCTAATTTCAGTTAACCCCTCTATCAGTGGTCTTGATTATTTTTAGATCAATTAGATAGAAATCACTTTGAGATTGCTAGTTGGATGCCTATGCTTCTTCTGGCATTTTTTTTTTATATGGAGATTGTGCTGTTTTGTCATTTGGTGTCTTTGGAAAGAACGCAACAACTGCATTTTAAGGTGGGGAATAATTTTCAGTTCATAATTCTAAAGATAAAAGGCCTCCTGCCTGTATATGGTCACCAATAAAGCGATGAGTCTCCTTTTGTAATTGTTTTCTTGTTGGGCCAATTCTAGTGAGTTTCTCCTTTTTCATTACTACAATTTTGTATGTTTTATTGTTTTTACAAGTCTTCATTCATAATTAACTAATATTTCACCAATCAGTCCTTAAAAAAAAAAGATGGAGGTTTGTTGAGAACTTGGTGGCCGTTGATCCCTACTTAGTGAACATATCACTTAACCTAACCATTCTACCGAACCTATTACTCAGGTGGGAGAAACCAGGGCACAGTCCTCTTTTTGGTTATGATTTCTGGTACCAACCTCGACATAAGACAATGATCAGCTCATCATGGGGAGCTCCGTTAGCTTTCACAAAAGGCTTCAATCTTCAACATGTTTCAGATGGTCTATATGGAAGACATCTATATGTGTACAGTTGGCCTGATGGAGAATTAAAACAGACCCTTGATCTTGGCAATACGGGCATGATACCGTTAGAGGTAAGGCTGAAAAGACCTGTATAGGACTCTTTTTGATTTCAGTTTGTTTCACATTGTATCTCGACATCATGTCAATTGCATTCATCTGCAGATCAGATTCCTCCATGATCCTTCTAGAGATACGGGATTTGTTGGGTGTGCATTGACAAGTAACATGGTGCGATTTTTCAAGACTCAGGATGGATCGTGGAGCCATGAGGTGTGTTCATTTAGTTCTAATCCCACTGGGTTTTAAGTTTGTGTTTATGTTTTGGTAGTCTCTCCGAATAGGGCTTGATATGGGTCGGGTTTGGACCGGATCTGAATATATCCATATCCTGATCTGAATTTTTTTATTCGGATCTGGATCCAACCTGGCCAAATTACTTGATTCAGGTCAGCTGGGTCGGATAATTTTGGACGATTCAACATTTTTTTTCTTTCTATATTTCTATTCTATTTTACTATTATAATCCATTTATTTGATAAGAATTCATGTAATATTAAAGTAGTGGAAAAAGATATTTTGCAAAACAAAAAATATAATTTTCAAAGCAATATATCATTCGGATCTAGGTGGTAGGACTGCTGTCAATGGATTGGATCAGACCCAAAATCCGATCCGATAACTTCAGGTCTGGATCGATGTTTTGGATTCCGATAAGGATCAGATCTGATAGTATGTTAGAAAATATATAAATTATATTATATATTTGTTGAGATGTATGAAGTTTGTTTCGATTTTGTTTATAAAATTTGGTTTGGCCCGATCCAATTATTAATGGATCAGATCTGGATCTTAATATTGAGTTCCGATAAAACCGATAGTTATCAGATCAGTCTGGGACTGGATCTGATTCTCTTATTGGACTGGTACCAAATCAACCTGATCCGATCCGAACACGATCCATTGACAGCACTACTAGGTGGATATAGGGATGGGTCCGTATCTGACCCGGACCCGATTCATGTCAAGGGACATCAACCCGTATCCGACCCATATTTTTATTCAGAACTACTCCAAGTATCCAAACCCACAAAATTTGGATTTGGATCACTCGACTTTCAGATAAAATCTGACCCATTTTATACCCTATCTCCGAAGTCCATGAGTCCCTTAAACTACTACTAGTTTTGATTGTGCAGGTTGCGATATCGGTGCAACCCTTGAAGGTGAAAAACTGGTTTCTTCCTGAGATGCCTGGACTTATAACTGATTTTCTCATATCTCTCGATGATCGTTACCTCTACTTTGTGAATTGGCTTCATGGGGATGTCAGACAGTATAACATTGAGGACCCAAAGAAGCCCGTATTGGCAGGTCAAGTATGGGTTGGAGGTTTAGTTCAAAAAGGTAGTTCTGTTGTTGTGGTGGCTGAAGATGGGAAAGAGTGGCAACCTGAGGTTCCCGAGATCCAGGTATGCTTAAAAATATTTCTTAGGATTTTAGTCCTTAGTGTTATACTCATGTCAGAACTCATGAGCTACCCCAAAAAATATACTGAAAACCTGTATTTCGTTCTTCTAGGGGCATCGGTTGCGAGGGGGACCTCAAATGATTCAGTTAAGCTTAGATGGGAAGAGGCTTTATGCTACTAACTCTCTCTTCAGCGCATGGGATATCCAGTTTTATCCAGATCTTGTAAAAAAAGGGTCCCACATGTTACAGATCGACGTTGATACAGAAAAAGGTGGCTTGGCGATAAATCCAAATTTCTTTGTCGACTTTGGAACTGAACCCGAAGGTCCATCCTTAGCTCATGAGATGAGATATCCTGGTGGCGATTGCACTTCGGATATCTGGGTTTAAGGATTGGGCAGCTATATCTATGAAAGTGGCAGAAGAAAATAAGTTTTAGTCTTAAATAAATTGTATTTGCAATGTGGTATAAATTGTTCTTAATATCAGCTAATAGTTGGAACAATGCCATCTACATCCAAATCCAAACATGAACATGTAGAGATGGATCTCCCCTGTTGCTTTCTGGACTTCTAACTTGTATCCAAACATCTATTTATTTGGTTGTTAGTTGTATATTTGTTTATGCATCATTGAGTGCTTTTATATATGAGAGCTGATGTTCGAACTAGAAAGTCTTCACTCGGCCCATAGATATGTTTTCTTGGGATACACAAATGCACATATTTTATGGGGATTTGCATTTGTGTATCCTGAGGAAACAGATCTATGGTTTTGTGTCTGTAACACATCAGCCGAGTATTGACCGAGTGAAGACTTTCTAGTTAGAAAATCATTCTTCTTTAGCTTGCAAATAAGCCACAACTTACTAGAAACAAGATTGGTACGGCCAGATACATTGGCTGCACGACCATTCCTATTTTCAGAGACAGTAAACTTTGGAACAGTGTTTTCAAATTCTAATGAGAGGTACATTTTTAAAGAAATAAACTACAAATTAGGATAATCTTTGCATATTTATAAATTTTAAATTCACACAATTGAATTTTTAATCCATAAAAATAAATAATAATAACAAATATCATTACTTTATATTATAGTAAAATTAAAATATTTTATATTCCAATAGTTGAAAGTCCCTATGATACTTAAATATTTTATAATCATTACAAAATATAATTAAATATTATTTTTTCACAAACTTTATCTATATAATATTAAATAATATGAAAAATTATTTATAAATTAGTTTGACCCAATGATTTACTTTGTACGGAGGTGCCATTTAGCTAAATAGTAAGGCTTAGGGCTGTTAATGGATAGGATCAGGCCTGAAATCTGATGCGTTTTGATCTGATAAGATTTGATCCAAAATCTTATTGGATCGGATTTGGATCAACCATGTTTTGATTAGATAATATGTTAGAAAGTATATAAATTATGTTATATATTTGTTGAGATATATAAAATTTATTTAGATTCTGTATATAAAATCGGATTTGGATCTCAAAATTAACATTCATTAAAAAGCCCAATCTAATAAGGGTATGATTCGAGACTTATCAGATTAGTCTTGGATCTGTTCCTTATTGGATTAGCACCAAATCGACCACGATCCAATCTGGACCTGATCCAGCCCAAGTAAGGCTTGAGGAGAGTTCATCCTAAGACCTAGGTTCAAATTTCGTTGAACTCACCATCAGCGCATAAACCTCACCTCTTGCTTGCCTAGTCACACAAAAAAGAAAAGAAAAAAAAAAGACTTGCTTTATATATATTACTACTTTGTATTTGAATTTATTTTTAAGTATTCCAAGTATATTGCGTATTGACAGTAATAAAGAATCGAATAATAAGAATGAGGAAGAAATAATTCTCAAGGGGTTGGCTTAATGGCAAGAGTTCGCAGGTTGTGTGTCCGATACCCAGTATGAGCAATGGCTCCTCGAGACCACTTGCGAGGGCCTAGTCTTACTTACCTGGCGCGTGTGATGTGCAGGTGTTGCTCGTGCCCGAGGGAGGGACCCATATGCCTTGGTATAGGCCTTAGCTCACCCGATCCCACTAGTCAGACATTAATTTGGATACCCCATTAACAAAAAATGAAAAAGAGAAAAAAAAAAAAAAGAATGAGGAAGAAATACATTATTAAAAAATAAAATAAATTAAAGTGAGGCATACTACTTATGTCTCAACCAAAAGATGTATGCCTTTTAGGTGTCTTATGTTTAAGGCGTAAGTCTTAGCTACTTCAAGATTTCAACCTTATGCCTAAGGGTATTTTTAGTGAGCCTCTTCTTGAAGGATGCCTTGATGCGTAAACCTCACACACCTCTAAAAACATTGCTTTTGAAAGAGCATGGAGTGCATTTATGAGTTGTCTTGGTTGAGTTTTAGAGTTGTCTTGTCAAATCGAATCAAACAAGTTTTAAGAATGATTCAATTTGAAATCTAGTACGCTTGAGGAGTTTTAAAACTTTATGTCTTTAGTCGTCCAAAAATTGGCGGATAATATGCAATTTGGCCCCAATTGGCCAAATTAGGACACAAAATGAATCAAACTTGACTCAAAATTTGGAGTGATTCGAAAATTGGATTTAGCAAGTTTGGCTACTTGGAGTAGATCTAGATTAAAAAAAAAAACGGGTTAATGTCCCTTGACCCAACAGATGTTTTTAATGTAAAATGCAATTCAAACCTGGCTGGATGGGTTTGGATACGGTCTTAGTTAGTATGATTCGAATCGGACTTGAATCTGAGTTTAGATCTAAATTTAATCCAAATCTAAACATGGATATAACTAATTCTGACCTGAGTCCGACCCATTTTATGTCCTAATTGTCCCCAATTCTCATGTGAAAGGGTAATTATAAAATCACCCCACGAGTTAGTAAATGCAACCCACACCATAACCGAATTGTTTTGTCTTATATAGAGATCATCCTTACAAAAAATCAGTCAATTCCAAAATTTTTAATCCCATTAAAACAAGTTCAAGAATCATAAATCATTCATTCTTAAAAAAAAAAAAAAAAAAAAATCAATTTTAATGATGTTAAAAAGTTTTGGAATAGACTGATTTTTGGTGAGAATGATCTCCTTGTCATAGAGATCATTTAACCCGCATAAGACAAAAACAATTCTGGTATGACTGGGTTGCCTTTATTAATTCTTAGGGTGTTTTTATAATTATCTGACATGAAATTAGTCTCCCTAAGTCCTAACTAATTACAAAATAGCTTATAGATGGTATGTACAGTCTATGAGTTGGCACACTGACACTTTTGTTTTTTCCCCAATTCGAACGTTCTCTTAGATCCACAATTCAAAATAATATTTTATTCTTTATCGATTTATTGAATGCGACACATGTGATTAAATGACGCCTTAGTTACCCAATTCAAATTCAGACCTCCGCCCCCTCTGTCCTAACGGCTACATTTCTCTCTCTCTCTCTCTGTATAACCAGGAAGAGATTTCTCTCACTCAGTATATTCTAGGGTTCCGATTTTGTAGCTTGTATCAGCAAGATTCGATGAAGAACTTCATGCAACCAAAGAGTGGAATCTTGAGGGAAAATCTCTCTTCTGAAACCCAATCTTCTCCAAACCCTAATTCTCAGAAACAGAGATCTTCTCGAAAGCAGAAATCTTTAAAAGAGAATGCTCCACCTGCCGATCCAAATGCGATACCCGATTCTTCATCGACATCATCTCCTTCTGTGGCAGCAAAACCCCCATTGTCTGCTGGAAAGATCAGAAGTCCTCTCCCTCCAAGACCCCCATCTTCAAACCCTAACCCTAATGCTAATCCTCTCAAGAGAAAGCTCAGTATGGAAACCGTCCCTGAAAATTGTGTTCCAGGGTCGTCCGATTCAGGAGTCCAGGTATAAACTTCTTTTCTTTCCTCTTTTAAATTTGATTGATTAAAACCCTATAATTTTGATCCAGATCTTCTTCAATCATTAATACACGTAAAATTTTAAAATCTGATTGGTTGAAACCCTAGACTCAGATCTTCTTCAATTGTACAACTCATTTTTTAAGATCTGATAGGTTAAAACCCTATATTTGTAGACCAGATCTTCTTGGATTATTAGTAGAACTGTTTTTTTAATTATAAATCTGATCGGTTAAAACCCTGTACTTGTAGACCATATCTTCTTGGATTATTAGTAGAACTGATTTTTTAAAATCTGATCGGTTAAAACCCTATATTTGTAGACCAGTTCTTATTGGATTATTAGTAGAACTGATTTTTCAAAATGTTTATTTGTAGATCTAGGTCTTCTTGGATTATTTGTAGAACTGATTTTTTAAAATCTGATTGGTTAAAACCCTATATTTGAAGAATAGGTCTTCTTCAATTAGAAAAAAAAATAATTAATTTCTAAAGGTTTTGTTCTGATTATGTCAAATTTTTTTGAAATGTTGAAGGTAATCGTGCGAATGAGGCCTCCGAACAAGGACGAGGAAGAAGGGAATATGGTAGTAGAAAAAGTTTCTGGTGATTCCTTATCTATCCTTGGCCATAATTTTACTTTTGACTCTGTCGCTGGTACCGAGTCAACTCAGGTGGGAATTCTTCGAGCAAGTTTCTTTGTTTTTATATTTTGAGCTCTGGAAAATAAATTCTCTTGTTTTTAAGGTTTCTTAACTTCAATTGTCTTCATCCTTTCATTCTTATATCTTTCAGCAAGATATATTCCAGCTTGTAGGCACCCCTCTTGTGGAAAACTGCATGGCTGGATTCAACAGTTCCATATTTGCGTATGGTCAGGTATTTCTTATCATACAAACCCAATCCTTAGTATCATTTAAGGGAATCATGGTTTTAAAACTTGGTTTGATGTCTTGTCTTAGTTATCTCAGACGAGTCAACTTGTCTTGGATGAGACAAACCATTTAACTGGGCATAGGTAGATTAGATGTTCAGTTATAAAATATGTTTTATTTATATAATAAATATTTAAATTCTGATTTTTTTTATGATTTTAATCAAAATATACAAAATCCCAGTTGTCTCGGACGACTTTTACTGATTCGTCTGAGATTATCGTCTGAGTCATCTTGTTTATCTCGCGAAATGTTATGAATTCTGAGATAATGTGTAAATCCGTCTCATTGCTGAACGATACCGGGATGACTCGGGCAAGTCATTTCGGTCTCTGACGATTCAAAACCATGAATGGAATTTATATGTACCTTGAAGGGTTTGATTTCTGAATTTTACTTTTTGAATAGACGGGGAGTGGAAAGACGTACACAATGTGGGGACCAGCCAACGCCTTGTTGGAAGAAAATGTCTCTAGCAATCAACAGGGTTTAACTCCACGCGTCTTCGAGCATCTTTTTGCGCGTATAGATGAGGTGAGGTTCAGTTCTCTTTAGTTGTTATCCTACGGAATAGAAGCTCGATTATGTTGCTATGCCGCTGTTGGATTTCTCACATTTCATTTACAGGAGCAAATTAAGCATTCCGACAAACAACTCAAATATCAGTGTCGTTGTTCTTTCCTTGAGGTAGTGAATTGGAACTTTTTTTTTTTAAACTTCAAAACTCATGAAAGTCGAGTAAACTTCCGAAGTTCATCATTCTTCACTAAATTTTTTTCTTGTGACAGATTTACAATGAACAAATAACTGATTTGCTGGATCCAAATCAAAGGAATCTCCAGGTAAGAAGAATATATTGTTTTCATTTCCATCCTGTACTTTTCTTGATCTTGTTAGGTTCATGATCTCCTTATTTACTTATATTTTATATTTTATGGGGCATTGTCATCCAGATCAGAGAAGATGTCAAATCTGGTGTATATGTTGAGAATTTGACAGAGGAGTACGTAAGCACAATGAAGGACGTATTGCAACTTTTGATAAAGGTGTGCATTGTGGTTTTGCTTGATATTTATAAATTATATACTCATGTAGGGCAACTTGAAAGTGGAATGATTGCAAGAAAATATCTCATTCTTTAAGATCAATATATTATACAACATACTCCCCCCCCCCTATTAGTGTTGTTTTTTCTTCTTATTGTTACACGGAATGGTGTACATTCCCGTTTTACCCATTCAAGACTTTCTTGATAATGTCACCAAAAAAATGTGTGAAATAGTATATAATATCAGCTTTCTTTATTTTCTTTTGTCCAAACAAGTAACTATTGCTAATTTTTGACTGAATAAAATTAAATTCTATGTAAAATTTTAATTGATGAATGTCTGGCAAAAGAAACTTAAATATCCTTTTTGTCTTTCTTTTTGTTGTCAACATTCTTCTAGCTTATCAAGATATCCACAAATTTTTGGGAGGGTTGTGTGCATGCTTTTGGCCCACACATCCATCAACATAAAATCTAATGTTATACTCCTTTGAAGCATTTATTTGACAGTAAATTAGTGGTAATTGAAAATGTTCTACTGTAATAAATGTTTCTTTTAAAACATGGTGTAGGCAAGACAATGGCTACAACTAAAGGAAAAAATGAAAAAAAAAAACAAGATAAAGAAAATGAGATGGAAAACTAGAGAAGAAGATAGAGAAAGATTCAGCGTATTAATGGGGGAAAGAATTGGGGAAGGGGATAAAAGAAAAGAAAAAAAAAGAAAAAGAAGAAAAAGAAAACATAAAGAAAATAAGATGGAAAACTAGAGAAGAAGATAGAGAAAGATTCAGCGTGTTAATGGGGGAAAGAATTGGGGAGGGGAATGCAGTGCTGATTAAATGCTGCACTAGAACAAGTACTGATGGCCAAAATATGCCTTTTCTCTTTCAACATAGGTTTACGCACCTTCCCTACTAACCCTAGGCAATCCTCATGTTTGGATTTCTTTCAAAAATTTCAGTTTCTTCAATTATTAAGACAATATTTCCCCCCTGAACACATTCAAAAAGTATCTTGATTGATGATGGGACTAGGCCACATTGTGTGTCTAGTAGATAAATTTTTGGCTTCAAGAACAACTTAAGTGGGAAGGTGACAAATTAAGTATATTAAGTGCTCAAGCCTTGAATCATTTTGAATTCAGACACATAGTTAGTTTTGTTTTTCAGTCTTTGGAGCAGACAGAGATCCGTGATCTGAATGTCATAGTTACTTTCAATTTTCATTTGCAAGTTATGAATCTGCAATTTAGTTGCAGTTTTTGGACTGAGTGAATTATATTGTACATTGTACTTACGACTCCTTTGCGTAATGGACCAGGGGCTATCACACAGGAGGACTGGTGCAACAAGCATAAATGCAGAGAGTTCACGATCACATAGCGTGTTTACTTGTGTTGTTGAGTCACGATGCAAGGTAAAAGTTTATGATTGATTTTAAGAGAAGATTTTTAACTTGGTGATTATTAACTCAGATCTAAGAGTGGATGTTGTGCTTTTTCACTTCCATAATGCTAATCATTAATAATGAAGTTGAGTACATCACTTCTTGTTACGATGATTTATTTTAAGAGAAGAGTTTCGACTTACTGATTATTGACTCAGATCTAAGAGCGGATGTTGTGCTTTGTTAATGCTAATCATTTATCATGAAGTTGAATACCTCACTTTCTCTTACTGATTTATAGTTTATCATACTAGATTCAATCTAAAACTTTAACTTTTAATTTTGTAGAGTATGGCAGATGGTTTAAGCAGCTTCAAGGTCAGTAGAATAAATCTTGTTGATCTTGCTGGCTCGGAAAGACAGAAGCTTACAGGTGCAGCAGGAGATCGTTTGAAAGAAGCAGGGAATATTAATCGATCCCTTTCAATGCTTGGGTATGATTTTCTCACATCCCTGACAACTTTATAAGTTGGATTTCAGTCAGAACCATGTTCACAAAGGATAAATTTCAATAGAAATATTAGATTCCAAGTTGGAGTCAACCTCTTCCATAAATACTGCCCACGAAGGTTGTACAAGCTTGAACCCAGGGAAGGATACATTCCTTCCCTAATAATGTTAAGAAGTCACAATAGGTTACATAAATTAAAGAAGAATCCATACAATAAACTAAAGAAGTCAAATTAATGCTTACTGAGAAGCATCTAACAAAATGACTACAAACGTGAAAAAAAAAAAAAAAAAACATGTACAAACACAATGACTATAAATCCTGAAAATATATGGTGGAAGTAGAAAGAAAAACAGTGAGTGAAACTTAAAATGAGTTTACGCAATCAACAAATAAGGAAGAAACATGGATAAGTATGGGTACTGCATAACTATTCTAGATGACAAATCTAATCCTAATCTAAGATAATGGTTTGGTGTATCACAATCCACCTTAGTATAATAAATCATATATAATATTTTATTACTCTCTCAATTACATATTCCCTTGAATAAGGAACTTGTTATTGGTTACAATTAACATCAACCTTTATCAACCCTCTGATCACATTCTTTAAAGGTTGATGTCGTCATAAAATATATTCCTCATCCTGTTCATCACTATCACATCCAATCATCTTGGAGTCTACTGGAGCTGATAGGCCTACTGGATGAAGTCCATAATGATCTCTCTCAAGAGCATTTGATTGGATTGTGTGACTTGATTTATCTATCAGTGGAGATTATGAATGATGAAAGGCTAATGGAGAAGGTCGAGGAACTTCGGTAGTTAAAGCTGTTGGAATAGGAGCCAGGAGCATGGTTGGTTTGATCGTAGGCTCGCAGCCGGCCATGGCTCCGACCACATGTTTGAATTCGAATTAAACTCAGTAACCAAGAGGATTTATGATCCTGTGAGATTGTATTAACAAGAAAAACAGGGATAAGTATGGTTGGCTTGATCGTAGGCTCGCAGCCAGCCATGGCTCCGACCACATGTTTGAATTCGAATTAAACTCAGTAATCAAGAGGATTTATGATCCTGTGAGATTGTATTAACAAGAAAAACAGGGATAAGTATGGGCACTGCATAACTATCCTAATTGACTAATCTAATTCTAATCTAAGATAGAGATTTGGAGTATCGAATTACACTTTATGATAATATCATATCTAATGCTCTTAACAATAAGCATATCTTTCCTTTTTTTGGAAGTATGCACAAGCAGAAACTGGCTCGTTTGTTCTTAACGTATACCATGGTTCTTGTTTGTTCCTCATATTAGATGATATTACCATAAACATTGGGTGCGTACATGTTTTAAGCAACATAAATTTAATTTTAGTTAGCCTGTGTTGATGGCTGTATATTGTGGGAGTTGCAGGAACTTAATAAATATTCTTGCGGAAGTTTCCCAATCAGGAAAGCAAAGGCATATCCCATATAGGGATTCCAGGTTGACATTCTTATTGCAGGAATCTCTAGGCGGCAATGCGAAACTAGCAATGATATGTGCTATTTCTCCGGCACAGAGGTAACTTTTAAACCTTTCTTGGCCTCCATACTGTCCCATTTCCCTGAATTGGGAGTTTACCATGTGCAATTATAATGCAGCTGTAAGAGCGAAACCTTCAGTACCTTGAGATTTGCACAGCGTGCAAAAGCCATTAAGAACAAAGCTGTTGTTAATGAAGTAATGCAGGATGATGTGAATGTCTTGCGAGAAGTGATACGTCAGCTAAAGGTATTATTTCATGCAGTGTATTAGTTCATTTCTTTGTATATTTTCTTTGCAACTTCAAACATGTAAGAATATCATTTTTTTTGTTTCTAACGGTCCACAGGAAGAGCTTCTACGCATGAAGGAAAATGGTAATCGAACAACAGACTCTAATGGAGGTTATTCAACAAGTTGGAATGCTCGTAGAAGCTTGAATCTCTTGAAATTGAGCCTCAACCGTCCTATGTCATTGCCTAATGTTGAAGAAGATAGTGATGAGGAGATGGAAATTGATGAGCAAGCTGTCGAGAGGCTTTGCATTCAAGTAGGTCTCCAATCAGCTGGCCGTGAAGAAAATAACATCAATGATGGGAAAAAGATGCAAAGTTTTCAGTCAGACTCACAAGTCGAAGCATGTGAGAATAAATATGCAATAATGCCCAACTTTGATGAAGCTGATGTTAATATGGAAGACTGTCAAATAGGAGTAGCATCAGAAGAAGTTGACAAGAATGGAGTTGTCATTGATGCCTGTCAAGAGCTTTCTCTAAATACCACCCCTGATTGTTCTCATGTAGAGAAAAATTGCAATGACGAACATATGGTCCATTCGAATGCTAACTTACCTGATAGCAAACCTGCAAATGAGTCTGTATCTGAATTAGTTGGTGGAGGTTCTTCTGCAGATGTTTCAGTTGCATCTCTACCCTATAATTCTCCCACCAACTCTCCCAATTCTGTGCTTCCTTGTAACCTTAGCATTGTCTCTTCTGAGATTCCTCCGACCAATCATTCCCCAACTTTGAGTATTTCTCCAAGAGTTAACAACAGCAGGAAAAGTCTTAGGACATCACTAACATTATCGGCTTCAGAAAGATCTAACAGAGGACAAAATACTAGGCCCTGAAACAATTAAAAATTCCTTCTCACAAACTGAACACCTGGCAGCAAGTCTCCATCGTGGTCTTCAAATTATTGATACCCACCGCCAGAGTTCAGTAATGAGGCGTTCTTCATTCAGGTTTTCAATTAAACCTGTGGACTTCACGCCATTTTTGCCCGTTGACAAGGTTGATGTCGGTGTGCAAACTCTTCCTTCAGATGATTCTGAGGTGCCAGAAGATTCATCAACATTTTTGTGCAGTAATTGCAAGGGCAAAGCAAATCAGCTGGACTTCAAAGAGGCAGACATGCAGTTAGTACCCTTAGACATGCAGTTAGTACCCGTTGCTGTATCACCATCTGCTGACAAATCAAATAAGCTAGTTCCCAAAGTACGTGAAAAAACATCAACAGATGTTTAAAGAATTTTGTGGTTTTCTTAGTTTTATTATTATTTTTTCTCTATAAATGAGTTTGTTGAGTCTTGAAACTTAATGCTTCAGGCAGTGGAAAAGGTCTTAGCTGGAGCGATTAGGAGAGAAATGGCACTCGAAGAGTTCTGCTCCAAGCAGACTGCTGAAATTAGGCAACTGAATCGCTTGGTATGTTTCTTCCAGATTTCAGCTTTTGTAAGGGTATACTTTTTCACTTCACTCCACATGACTTTTTTTTTTGTCCTCAAATCGGAATTTATAGGTTCAGCAATATAAGCATGAGAGGGAATGCAATGCCATAATTGAGCAGACACGAGAGGACAAAATTATTCGCCTTGAGAGACTCATGGATGGAATTTTACCCACTGAAGACTTTATGGATGAAGAATTAGTATCACTTACAAATGAGCATGAGGTTGTTTTTGATTGTTATTATTGTTTGTATGATTTGGAATTGATATATATCTTCCTCTTGTTCTTCAATTTTAAAATGCCCACTAAAAATATGTGATCCCCTTTGGTACACAGATTCTGAAACAGAAATATGGGAACCATCCTGAGGTTTTGAGGGCAAATATTGAGTTACGAAGAGTTCAAGATGAACTCAATGGTTATAGAAACTTCTTTGATATGGGTGAGAGGGATGTGTTGTTGGAAGAGATTCGGCATTTGAGAAGCCAACTACAATACTACATAGATGCTTCTTCACCAATATCATCTCGAAAACGAAGTCCTCTCCTACAGCTGACTTGTGAGCCTAACACGACAGCTCTGTGTACAATTCCCGAGTCGACTGAAGAAAGCGTTGAAGAGAAATTCAAACAGGAGAGAGATTGTTGGACTGAGGCAGAGAGCAAATGGATTTCTCTTTCTGAAGAATTGAGAATTGAACTAGAAGAGAGCCGTTCTCTTGCAGAGAAGCAAAAGCAAGAACTTGATTCTGAGAAGAAATGTTCCGAGGAGCTGAAGGAAGCTATGCAGATGGCAATGCAGGGGCATGCACGCATTCTTGAACAGTATGCCGACCTGCAAGAAAAACATATTGCTTTGCTTGCGAGGCACCGACAGATGCAAGAAGGGATAGACGATGTCAAAAGAGCAGCGGCGAAAGCAGGAGTCAAAGGTGCTGAATCTAAGTTCATCAACTCCCTTGCAGCTGAAATTTCGGCACTAAAAGTGGTGAAGGAGAAAGAAAGGCGGTACTTGATGGATGAGAATAAGGGGCTCCAAGCTCAACTGAGGGATACTGCCGAGGCTGTACAGGCTGCTGGCGAACTACTTGTACGGCTTAAAGAAGCTGAAGAAACTGCTGTGATTGCCCAGGTGAGTAAATTCAAATTTCTGTCTGTTTGTTAGTGTTTGCGCATGTTGTGTGCATGTGATGCGTTCCATAAATGTGTGCATGGTTCAAGAATTAGGGAATGTTCTCTGCAGTATAAGTCCCAGCTTTTGGGTACCTATACAAATGTTTTTGAAGCATTGGACGCACTTGTTTGAATGTGAACTTGCCATGTTTCACCACCGCCATGCAAAAGAGGAATGTTCCTCCTGCCCTTCTTTTCTCAAAAAGAAAAGAAGAAAAAAAAGGAACATGCCTCTTTGTGTGCCACTTGGGGGGCCGTAGGGGAGAGGGTACCCATTTAACTGGAACCGAATCGATAGGAACCGGAACCGTTAGGTTCTATTCAACGAGTACCCAGAACCGATTTATTTTGTCATTTCTTTTATACTATAGATGATTTAAGGTATATTTTTTTTATATTTAAGTTATACTAAAGATATAAGTTAATGATTGAAGAAATAGGTTGGAAGGTGGATCCCACCTAGAATAGCTCTTATTCCAAGAGCTTGACCTCATTCTGGATGGTAGTAAAACCCCATCATAAACAAGGCAACCGTGAATGGTGCCATATCTCTAAGGTGGGACCATCAATGGATGGTTCCATATAGATCATTAGTAAAACCCCATCATAAACAAGGCAACCTGTGTATGGTGCCATATCTCTAAGGTGGGACCATCAAATGGATGGTTCCGTATAGATCATTAGTGTTATATCTCTCTTTGATACAGCCATTTGTTATGGCCCTGCTGACCTGCCCATTATATTCTGGGTTTCCCTTTTTTCACTTCCAATAACATGGGAACTATGAAAGAATTATATATGATAAATAAATCACACTGATGTTTTTTTTTTCTATCATTGTTCAACAACTTGTAGAAGCGAGCTATGGAGGCGGAGCAAGAGACCGAGAAGGCTTTCATACAAATCGATAAGTTGAAGAAGAAACACGAAAAGGAAATCACTACTTTGAACCAATTTCTTGCGGAGTCTCGTTTGCCTAAAGAAGCGGTGAGACCAATTTATGATGACTCTGATGTGGCCAAATATGACAATGCTGGTGATGATCAGAAATGGAGAGAGGAGTTCGAGCCATTCTACAGTGGTGAAGATGGTGAATTCTCAAAACTCACAGAGCCTTCATGGTTTTCCGGGTATGATCGTTGCAACATTTAATGAAAATGTAATAATGGCAAAATTGTGTGTGTGTACTACTAACATGTTCTGTTTTAATGGCTTGCACTTGAGGAGTGCTTTGTATCTGTTGTGGATTGGTTCTATGAGGTGTAATACCCATTATAGTTCAGAAAACAAAATGAATGAAGGAATGAATTCTTCCTTAAATTTTTTTTTTACCTTTTGTTTCTTAGTATTTCATAATGTTAGATTTTGAAAATGTAATACTAATAACATTTTTTCTACTAATGGAATTGCGTAAATAATGGGTTGTTTTAATTTTTTGCGCTTAGAATGATCTTTTGTTAATGATGTTTATTTTAACAAGAATGTTAAGAGGTGGTGAAGTTTGTACTCCATTTGCAAACCTAAGTGTTTTTTGTTTTTGTTTTGTAGCAGGTATACATTTTGGCTTGCTCTCTCTCTCTTGATTAATTTTTGGGTAATTTTGTGGTACCATGGATGTTTCGATGAAAATTAGAGATACATCCAAGGAATTCAAACTGATGGCATCCCCCTGACTTTGTTCTTCCATGAGAGGCTAACATAAAAATGATTGAAATGCCCTCCTCATCTTCAACTTCTCACCAAAATTCTTTCCCAAAAATTCATTATCTTCAACCTCTAGGATAAAATTCTATTCAGACTCTTTATCCCATTGCCTTCAACCTATTGTCAAAAACTTTTGATTTTTCTTTCTTGAACTTATCGTTTTCAACCCTTGTTCCATCTTTAGATTTGAAGGTTGAAGGAGGTAGAATCTTATCTTAGTAGCAGAAATATTTTTTACACTAGAGATTGATGATGATGACTTTTTGTTAAAAAAAAAAAACTTTTGGGAAAGAGTTTGAAGATGAAGTCAGTTTCATTTCTCTTGCATGAAAGACCAAAGTCAAGGGGTATGACATCAGTTTGAAAATCTGGAGCATCTCTAATTTTCACCAAAACCAAAGGAGTATCTCTAATTTGCTTTTTTTTTTTCCTCTTAGTTGTCCCTTTCAATTTTCGCATATGATCTTTTCTTTTGATACACAAAAATTTCCTCCATTTATTCTCCCAAATTTGTGGTATAGAGAAGAGATAAAAGAACAACTTGATATTTTGTTTAAAATAGTGAACCTTTGTGGAAAGATCTGAAAAAAGATGTTCTATAACTGAGACCATTTCTTTTTTTTTTTTTTTTTTTGGCTTTTGGGTGTCAAGAAGATGGGGTGCAATCTTACAATGGATGAGAGCAAAATGTCCATTGTCCCTTTATAAATAGGGGAAGCAAAAGCAGACAAACCCACAGACACATTGCCATTCTAGTCTCCTAACAATGAGACCATAGGACAAAGGTCTTGTGACATTGTCTTCTCTGACTTGAATGCTCACTCTCTCCTTCAACCACTTTGAGGGAAGGAAATCTGTGCCTTGTAAATACTTTATCCATCTATCACTTAATTCTAACAATTATCTATCACTCAGTTCCACACACACACACAGTTTATTTTAGCTGTAGTTTGGCATAATTCCATGTTAACCCTTAATGTTTTGATAATTACACGTACCTCGCTTATAATAATCTAAGGGGCTCATTTACTTCCCCCTTCCATCGACTTGCCTTAAACCAAGCATTTAAAAAATGGTTTTTATTTTTATAAAGATCATTTTACCCTTTTTAAAATATTATTTTTTTAATAAACAAAAATATCCCTGTGAAAAATGGGTTCATACAAGAATGCGAATATTTAGATGCCCATTTTTAATTATCGTTTTAAAAGTTATTTTTTTGTAATAAAATAAAAGGGTAAAATAGTAAAATAATATCTGAATTTAACCACTCTTAGTGAAAGGGGAGGTAAGTGAAATTATCAAAACATTGGGGCAGTCAACATGAAATTATGCCAAACTACGCGGCCTCAAAGTGTAATTTACCCTTTATTATATTTCTATTATTTCTTTTAAAAATTTAATATATAGAGAGAAAAAATATGTTTCACAATAATTTTGAGGTACCCATCTGGGTTTTGGTAAAAAAACCATTGTTTTCGATCTCTCCAACCTCTAGGGTTTTTTATTATTATTTTTAAATAATTGTTTATCTATTCTATTTCTTAAACTTCAAGAGTTTTTGGAATGAAAATAATGACCCATTGATCACAGGCGACGTTAAAGGTTTAGAAAAAAAATGTTACCAATGGGGGCTGTTTGAGAATCTTTCTCATATGTATTATTAAGGCGACAATCAATTATCAACCTCATATTTGATTATGAGAGTTGATAATGGCATTTGGTAAATTCTTTCATAATCAATTAAAAAAACAAGGAAAATAGATTATTTTAGAGAGCTGCTATTGCCACTTCAACTTTTACTAATGCCACACCAATTCCTAGGTAAATCATTAAAGAATTGCATACAGTTGGTGTGGCAATAGTAGCTCTCTTATTTTATAAACCAAAAAGTTGTTTTAGAGAAATTAAAAAAAAAAAAAAAAACAACTAACAACTATTGGATCTTGTTTGGTACACCCATAAAAGATCATTTTGTATCTCATGTTAGTCCAACCTCAAGGGAAGGGATAGTTCATTATTTTTAGCCCCACCCCCACCTTCTTTTATTTTATTTTATGTTATATCCCCACCCCACCCCACTCCACTCTAAACTACAGGTATACATTTCAAAGAGGAAAATGACTTGAAAGTGACATCTAGATGGTACCAAGCCATCTAATTAAAAGAGGGAAGACACACAACAAAAAGGAAACTTCACAGTGAAGTGTGACTAAAATAACCTTGGAATTCAATAAAAAATAGAGCTTCTATTGCCACGTCAATTTTTACTAAGAGCACCCCAAAATCTGTACTAAATCCTTGGTTGGTTATTTCATAGAGTCGTGATAAACTGACTTTAAAAAAAAAAAAAATACTCAATTGACGTGGCATGTGTATAGAACCATAGATTTTTCCTTGAGATACATAGATAAATCTACAGTTATGTGCACATTCCACATCATTAGTTGAGTATATTTTGAGTACCTTCTCATACAATTGGGGTGCTCTTAGAAAAAAATTGGTGTGGCAATAGAATCTCTCTAAACCAAATATACAAGTTAAAAGGAGAAGAAATAGGTATGATGTTGACATAAATTACAAACTACCCTACCAGATGATGAAAAGTGGGAAAAAAGAGTTGTGATAGTGATCCTTTGAAATGTACACATAACAGTCCTTACAGTTGGAGGGCAAGTAATAATCACATATAATGGAAGTGTGGGGGAAAAAAATGGTTGTGGTGGTGACCCTTTGAAATGAACATAACAGTCCCTACAGTTGGAGGGCATGTAATAATATATAGTTGTTGGTGAAACAATGATGGTCCCCCTCCCCTCACAGCCCTCTCTATTTTTATTAATTTTCTAAACTCATTTCAACCTAAGTTAAAGCAAATGTTTGTTGAGGTGAAAGAAGAGAAACAATGGGTGATATTGATGCACTCTAGTGAAGAGACCCTAATCATCATCATCATATCCCACAAAAACCAACATTTCTTATAAGTCCTTTATGACTATTTTACCATTTCTTCATCATTGGAGGTCATCATATATATATAAAATGAATTTTAAGATTTTAAATGTTTGTGATTAATATAAAAAAATGTGATTTTGTGATTGTAGCATCTATTAATTCAGGTCGTAATAAAAATTAATCAATTTTGAAATATATACACATGTTTTTCTAATGGTGTTGAAATTGGACCGGATTGGTGGAGGTAATATTGACTCAGAAGGTACCGACCCAATCACGAAAAAATAGGTTTTAAACTCATGCTTCCCTTATCTCAATGTAAGGTGCCAAGTTCATTAGATCAAATGGATGGAGGTTTTTCTTTTAAATATTTTTTATTACGGTTTTAAAACTTGTTTTGACATCTCGTCTAGCCCATGAACGAGACCGCGTCGTTCAATTTATTTGAGTTGTCTTGCTCAACAAGGAGACAATTGACTGACTTTTGAGATAAAAATTAGGTTTGAGATGACTTGTCTATCCATCTAGTTGGCAGATGATACTGAGATGAATTGGATGAGTCGTCTTCATCTTGGACGAGATTTAAAACAATGTTTTTTATGTTAAGTTATATATTGATTTTTTTTTCAGATTTCCAGTGTTCATAAGGCCCTGTTTGGACCCATTTTTATGTGGTTTAGGGCACCCTTTTTGAAAAAAAAAAGTCTTTTATAATCCCTATAGTAAATTAACAAATCATTCTAAGAAATGGATCATATAACTTAGGTTCGAGTGAGAAATAATATTCCAAAGTAGCCTCTAAAAACTGATTTTATTGTTATCTTCTTTGGTCATTTTTTCAGTCTCATGTGTTTGGCTCTATTTACAATGATTTATTTATTTAGGTCAAAAGTTTAGTCAAGTTCATAAAATTCCCATTATGTCCCTAACCTTTTAAATTCGACTATATGTAGTAAATTAAGTTCCTATTTTACCCCTAAGTTGTAAATGATGGAGAATGAATGATATTTTCTCACTTTAGTTAGTTATTAATTAAGGCAATTAATTAGATAGCTGTTGTGGGACACATGCCTCTCATAGATTAAGTGGTTGTTAGTTCACAAAAGTGTATAAATCCCCTTACTTGTATGACTTTAGTGTAAGAGAAAAGATAACATTTTATATCATCTATCCCTCAATTTTGATTTTATATTATGTTTATAGGAATGCATTTCGATCACGAAGTTTGCAAAACTCTTCTTCAACAGTACTAATTGAAAGAAGGGTGGGTCGTTAAGTCCTGAAAGTGAACATCAATTCCCAATAACATCATTTCAAGGAGAAAGAATAGTCGAATTGCATCTTTTAAGACAATAAGCAAAAGTTCGTGCTTCAGTATGTTATTATAAAATTAAATTTTCTATTCATGATTATATATTTATAGATTTAATTGCAAACGTTGTGGCTCGATTGGAAAAATTGACATTGTTACATCTTATTTAAATAACAATACAAGGCAAGATCCATGGTATGAATTTCGATTTAACAATCTCGATCAGATAGAAAATGACATGAAGATTTAACTTTGTACAACTTTTAAGTATTTAAGTATAGTGAATTTCTTGATTTAATCAAAGTGTGATTGAGGAATTTAAACCTATTCGATCTAAATAAAAAATTTAAAATAATAATCAAGATTAATAGAAATATCTCATGATATCTGGTTATTTAATTAATTAATTAAATAGGTTTTTTCTTCCCAAAATTTATGAATATTGACCTTCTGTCAAATAAAGTTGGGTGGAATCTTGCTTTGAGTTCATGAATGGAGTCTTATGTCGAACTAATCCACTGGAATCCTAGAAAATTTATACACCAAATATTCTTATAATAAAATAAGGGGTGACTTGGACATTTGAAAGTTTGAAGGTTTAAGTAGATAGAATGTTAAGGTTAAAATCTTAATCAAATATGACTGGTTTTAGAGATAAAATCAAGGGTTTTTTGCTAGATTTTGAATATGAGGGCATTTAGGTCATTTATGTTAGTCTTTCATAAATGACATAGATCAAGGGAATGACATCAATTTGAAAACATAGGGGTATCTTTAATGTTGACTAAAATGTAGATAGACATGTCTAAATCATCCAAAAATAAAATCTAATCCTATAAATGGAACTTATCCAAGTGAGTGGTGCTTTACATAAAGGGTAGATCTTAATTCTAAGGATAAGTAGAGCTTATCCAATGAGCAAAAAGGGTAGATCAACACAAAAGGGAGAAGATTCCAACATTGTGGGATAAGCTGAGTTAAGGTATGGTTATTATATGCAAAGTGAATTGTGAAACCAAGTTGAATACCAACATATGGTTATCATATGCAAAGATATTCTACGAAATATCATAGATGCCAGAGATTGTAATCTTTAGTTTGATACAGGCAGACAAAAAATAATGTAAATGTAAATTTAATCAAAAGAATTTCGTTATTTATTAAAATTTCTATTGATTTGATTATCATAATGTAATTGTAGAATATCAACAAATGGTCATCATGTGTAGAAAATCTTCTATGAAATGTCATAGATGCTAGAGATTATAATTTTCAAAAAATAATCAAACTTTAAATACATTTATTATTATTATTTATTAAAATTGCTATTAACTTGATTACTAAAATGTAATCGTAAGAATAATGAAATTTAGATCTAACTACCAAGATAAATGAGAGGGCTAAAGATTATAATTAAACTTGAACAAACCCATTTCCTGTCACATAGGATGATCAGTTGTGGTGTCAAACTAACTTCAAAACGATTGATGTTCATGAAGATTGACCTTAGTCAAATCACGCGCGACCTCCAAAAAGATCGTTGTGGATGTAAACATTTGCACCTAAAAGGTTCTTATATACATCAAAAACACACACACACACACACACACTTATTTATTTATTTAAATTGATGAGATTATAAAACTGTTTTTGATTTGACTGAACAACTTAAAAACATTCAAATCATTGACACTTTTTTCCCTTATTTTCTCTTTGATGCTCTTTTCTTTTAAAAGAGAATGAAAAATTCTCTTATTATGATATATTTTTTGTTCAAAGTAAAAGTAGGAGTAAAGTTGATTTAAGAGAAAAAGAGGTTTGGGGTGCCACAGCTCATCTTTTGACTCCAAATCAAAATACCAACCACCATCTTAATCATCTATTAATCTTATATTTACCTTAACCAGCTAATATTGTTCCCATGGTCCAGGAGAATTCGACAATGACTCAAACGTCTAAGTCTCACATTAGTTGGGTTGCAATTAGCGCGTCGCACGGTCCCTCCTTGACAGCTGGTTCTATCGATGTTCGAGTGTGTAAGATTGCGGATAAAGTTAGAGTTTTTTTCCCAGTAAAGTCAATGTCATAAATAAATAATTTTGAGAAAATGAATTTTTTTGTGAAAAAAATATCTTAATTTTATTTCTAACCATACATGTATCACGTTGAGATAAACATTTGAGAAGCATTGATAGTATTTCGGAAATATGTCAAAATGCAATAAATTACCAATACAACATAACAAAAGTGGATTGTTTATATTCTCCACACTCCTTTTCACCCTTCTCTCTTCATACATTTTTTAAATCTTTCTTAAATGTGGTATAATTACACCAAAATACCCAATTAGTTCTTAGATTTTACAAAGGAGGGTACTTGAAGGAGTTCTCTAAAGAATCAAAAAAAAAAAAAGTGCCATTGCTAAGACCTAAGGATTGATACTTGAGGAGCTATTTGTGCTGGTTTGAACCAACATCTATCTCTGTATTTACAGAGGTCTCTTCAATTCAAGACCTTCAATTAAATTCGGTCTCAACCAATGGTGATCAGAGCTCAACTTTCATGTGAGCTGTAGGAGGTGAGCCTGCATTAGAAGAACTATGTATTAGGAATCACAAATTTATTAAGAGCTTCATCAGACTTACAAGAACAAAAATTCCCCAAGAATTATTCTCTTACCATGGAAACTCTGTGATTGGAATGCTGTTTCTAGGCTTTGGTTTTGGCCAAAACCCATTTGAACGACGCTTTGAAGGTCGTCCTCCCAAAATATCGCGGGCTGGAAATCAAAATACAACCAGAGATGAGATAACAAAAGAGCAAATTTTAGTAATTCTTGTAGATATAAGCAAGGTTGTTGAGGTACCCAATAAGATTTACGAGTGTAAACCCCATAAATATCACAAAGGCAATAAACACAACAAAATTTAAGTCATTTGACACTAACTCTTAGAAAGAAATTACATCCCTCGATTTTTTTCTCTCGAACCCATGAACCCCTCTTTCTCTATTCTCATGAAAATGAGTTACATTACATGTATGTATATACTCAAAACCAAAATTGCCCGTGACCCCAAATTTGGGTATCAACGTGGAAGTACTTTCGTGGCAATAAATTACTAACTAGATTAAAGAAAACCATCATAAAAAGATTTAATTAATTACCTGAGAAGGAGCTTCACCAAATCCATCTGGGGTAGAGAAGTGCATGCTTGAATTTCGAAGAATTGTGGCTTCTAATGGGTTCACCGAGCACTGGGTTGCTGCTATCACATTAGAAATACCGCTCTGTAGAGTCAACCCTTGATGAGGTTGGTGACCATAAGAAAAGGCCGATGCCGATGAATCTATAGGGGAAATTGAGTGAGGCAAAGGCCTGTGTGATCGAAATATCTGGAATTTGAAAAGAAAGCAACAACCCAAGTTAATAAAATAAAAAATATCGCGATCCGTGCAAAGACAAAATGTAAAGAAGAGAATTAAAGCTACAAACTTACATCTTTTGAGAGTAAGGCTTCCATGTTGAAATCTAATCTTGGATTCACAGTGGACAACTTCATAGAGAGGAACTAAAAAAAAGAAGATAAGACCATATAAATTGAGTTGCGTAATTTAAAATAGAATACAACTTACAAAATAGTGGTAGTTATTAGTCTGAAATTACCTCAACTTGGCGCTGTAACGATTGTACATAATTTATAATTTCATCGAGCATTACTGCTTTTCCAGTCACCTGTAATGGTATTTCAAGGCCTAATTAGAATTCTAGACTCATTCACACATGTTTTGTGCTAATTCTTGAACATGACTAACATGTTTTCATTACCTTATTGCAACCTGGTACAAGATCTTGAAGGAACTTCATCCGTTCACTTATCTTCTCTCTTCGAACCTGGTACACATTGAACAAGAATCATCGGTGTGAATGTCAAAAAATCCAAAGATTAATTAAAGCCACAAAGGTAATAAAAAAAAACACGCCAAACACAGCAAGATTTAGATAGTGCCTACTACGACTGCATATGAGATGAGAGAAATAGTAACCAAGTTTGGATTTGGTAATTATTCGGTGACCGTGGGTCAGTTCGGTTTAATTCTGATAAATCTGGGAATGATTTCTTTTTTTTTTTTTTGTTTCTGTTGAAAAAATTCAGAGTACTGAGAATTCAGATCAGCCCTTTCATTTGGATGATGTTTTTGGGTATCCCAAACCCCCCATGAACTTCAACCTCATTTATCCTTATGTTGTTCTTTATAGGAACATTAGAGAGGAGGAGGGGTGATTAATCAGCTAATCCAATATTTGGAGAACTTTCCTGAATTTTCGAAAAAAAATTGTCGAATTTTGTGGTGTTCATGAAAGAAAATTCACCATCTTTGAGGACGTCAAAAATAATTTAGCGCTCGGGTTACGAAACATAAGAACAAGATAGGATTTTTAGGGAGGTTGAAGATGATGGGTTTTTCAGAAGAAACCCAAGATTTTTCTCTAAAAGTTCCTCAGATTTATCTGAATAAAACCGAACTTGGTTACTACGATGGAAACAAATGGGCTGTTAGTAAACTGGGTCAATTTTTTCTTCTTCAAAAATTGCTTGATTCTTACCCTTTCAGCAAGACTATGGCTGTCTGTAGCTTGGCCTCTTCTTGCTCTAACATGAATATAGTCCTTGGGAGGCTCAGGAAGCTTCGGCTTCTCCTTGGTAACACTCTTCCCATTTGAATCATTCTCTGCATTTCTTCTGTCTTCTACTGATTTGCTTCTCTTTGCATTTGAATTATCCTCTTCTACTGCCTGAAATGGATAATTTTTACATAAATTTCGATAGAATTGAAGATAAAATTAGACCCAAATGTTCAAAAAAATTCATACCTGAGCGGCATCTTTGGATGAGGGAGACGAAACCAAGTCCTTGGCTTTTCCTCCCCTTGTATTTGTAGCGGCTTTTCTTTTTCGGGCAATTGGGATCTGTTCAGTAACTGAGGATTCCTCACGGGAATTGTCAAGATTAAAAGATCTTGACAATGTACCATTGATTTGCAATTGTGGAATTTCTTTGTTGTTCTCTTGAATCCCAATTTCATTAGCCTTTAAGGATTGGCTACTTGAGACTCTTGAGAGATTTGGAGTGGTTGAAGTCGATCGATGATGAGGCAGTAATTGACTTGTTAATCCAAAGCACGAGAATTTAGCTGCCCTTTCGACGAATCCAGGATCTGAAGGTAAAGGTGCTAAATTGGGTTGATTTGAAATTGGAACATTTCCCAAAATCTGATGTTGTTGATGACGATCCATCATGGAGAGATTGAGCTTAGGTGGGGAATTTAAAGGGGTAGTATAAGAAGATTTGCATCTACTACCCACCAATGTTTGAGAGATCTCTCCAGAGTTACATATAATCCCCAATTTTCCAATTAATTCTTTGATGGAAACACTATCAGAAGCAGAAGCATTAGTTGTATTTGGTGATGATGAGCCAGGAGAGGATACAATTGAGCTCAAAGCCGATTCGAAAGGGCCGCTTTGATCCATGGAATTTTCCCAATTGAGATTGTGAAACCAATTAGGTAATAGTTGCTCTGAAGAATAATTCAGATCACCCATTGTTGTTAATGGAGGTTGGGTACCCGAATTCAGAAAAAAGTTGTCTTTTTCCATGAATTTCTTTTTTAAAAGAAGAAAAAAGATAAAGAATCACCTAGAAAACCAAGAATGGCAGGAAAAGACCAAATCCAAATCAAAATGAGGTGTCTGGATTTGAACCAGAGAGAACAAATCAGCTTTGGTAAAGTTAATTGAGTTCAAGAAAGTTGGGTTTTTTGGCCTTGTTCCAAAAAAGCAAAGAAATTTATTAAAAATAAAAAGAGATGAAGAATCACCCAGAAAAGAAACACAGAGAGGGAAAGAGAATTGGAAGGTCTGATTGATCCTCCAAATCAAAATCAAAATGGGGTGTTTGGATTTGAAAGAGAGAAGAAAAAACAGGTTTGTTTTGTGTTAATTTAGTTGAAGAAAGATGGTTTTTTTTTTTTTCTTAAAAGAAGAAGTTTTGTTTCTTCTTTGCTTCTTTTTCACAAAGGAGGGAGTTTGGATTTCTGTGGATGAGGAAAGCAAAGGAGAGATATAAAGGGGTTGGGTTTTGGGAGAAAATGGAAGTAAAAGGAGAAGAAAAGTATGGGTTTGGGGACTAGGGATGAATTAACAATTAAAATTTAGAAAATGAAATGTTCCTTCTTTCTTTGACCCATTGAATTACTATTTACCACTGTAGTGTAGATCTCTCTCTCTCTCTCTCTCTCTCGTAATCAACAGAGGGATGATGCCGGGCCTTGGACGTCAAACCAGCTAAGTCCCCTACCCTATGAAATTATATTACTCTCTTTGCCATGAAAGCCTGAAAGAGAGGTTTGAAAGAAAATCCACTTTTATGTTTATTTTTTATTTTTATTTTGGTGTCTTCTACTTCTACATTATCAGATATAGTTTTGTTTTTTTATTTTTAAATTTTATTTATTTTATTAGTGCTTTCTACTCAAGACTCAAGAGAGAGTTTTCTTTTTTATTCTTACTCAACAAGAGAGAGAGAGTATCCAATGGTAGCTGTGGGGTTTTAACTTTTGCTTCTACTTGTGGGCCCAGAGGCTATCAAACATTGATGTTTCCTGTGATAATTTTAAAACTCAGCAATTCAACTCAAAACTCGAACAAATTGACTCAACTCAATTGGCCTTTCAAGGTGATTTGACCTCAAAACTAAGGGTGTGAATGGGTACTCCGTCTCTTGATTACCCAATGTACCCTAAGTGAATTGGTTGATTTTGGGACCACCATTGAGAACCTGGTCATTTTTCGATTGGGTATCCTACAAGTAATTGATGGGTCCAACTTAAGGGATAAAAATTATTTGTAACTTATTTATAAAAATATTAGTAATTAAATTAAATTTTAATAAAAGATTATCTAAAAATAAATCTACTTGAACTAAAATTAAAATCTATAGAGAATGTGAAGTCTTTCTTTATTGCACAAATTGTTAATTCATATTGTTACTGTATACATCCCAATTTGCTCGAATCAAGTCTGAGAGCTCAATCTAAAGCTAGTAAAGAAGGATGAACCTAAGGAATTTTCATCTATCAAGTGGGACCCACACCAAGTATAATTAAAACATCGAAAAGTATTCAAAAGTAAGTTTAAGCATGGCTTTTAGTGTCCATGCCTTGGCCGTTAGTCACCTAATGTCGAGGCAACTTGTGCTCTAACTTCAACTCATCCAATGTGCAAGTTATTTTTGTCTTGGCCTTCACTCAACTAATGTACATGCCAATTTTGCTTTGGCTTTTACTCACCTAAGGCCAAGTTCAATGGGTGCATTGTAGTGCTCAAGATTTTCTTAAGGAAATTACCTCCTAAACCTTTCTCTTAATTGTTTATTCCTTAAGAAAATCTCACCAATTTTTCATTTTTCTCATGCATTAAGTCTTTACTAATTTTGCAACCTTGATTTTTTATGAATAGTCCAAGTCTTTTAATCTTGACTCTTAGTCAATTTTTTCTCCCCACAAAGAATCAATTACCTTTCTACCCCCAATTTGTTAAGACTTAATTAAGGATATTAATCTTTAAGTCCATTGTTCTCATCCTTAATTCAAGGCATAATCTACTAAAGTTCATGCAAATCGACTAAAATCAAAGGACCTTGATCAGTTTGCTTACCCACACGAAGTCTTTAGAACCTTTAGGTATTTTACACTCCTACCCTCAAGTTTTTAGAAGCCTATCTAATGCAATTATCTTGAAAGCCTAAATCTCGTATTGCAAATTACATGCCATTGCTATTGGATTCTCTAGATATTGACCAAATTCAAGAAGTTGTAACATTTTTATCCCTTATTTAGAATTCTCTAGAACTTTAATATTTCTACTATTTCATTATCATAATTAGTAAAATTCAAAGAGCTGGAAAGACCAGCAAGGACAATTTAATTGAGGGTATTCTTGAAAATAATTTAAATTAAGAAAATTAGATATTTATATCCCCAAGGGTTTCTTTAGATCCTATAAATAAAGACCCAACGAAGGTAAAAATGGAGAGGAAAGTCTAAGACCCAAAATTCTATTATTTTTTCTTCTTGAAACCTTTTAGTACCCCAAAACTCTATCCAAGTGTTGATTCATAAATTCTAAAAGCTTAAACCAAGAAAAAAAAAAAGAAGAAAAGAGGACTAAAGTGGGGTATAGATTTTTAATTTCTAATTTTATGTAATATTCCCCTAATTCCACCTTTATCTTCTCTCATTCTTTATATTTCAAGTACATTTATTTTCATTTAATGTAGTTTTTTTTTAAATACTTTTAATGGCATAAGAAAGAGAGAGTAAGCCTTTATAATGTGAAGTAATCTCTATTTTCTAAGTTCATAAAAAACTCTTTAAGAGTACTTGATTTCATAACTAATTATTTCAAGTTCATTTAATTTATAAACAATCTAAATTCTTAGTTTAACTTCTTTATCGTAAATGGTTTAAGGATAAGAGAATAAATCTTTACTATGTGAAGTAATCTCCATTTTCTAAGTCTATTGAATAAATTCCTTCATGGAGTATAACATGCATACACCTTAGCACATACCACATTTCTTTTATTTTACAAAGGTTATGAGTCAAAAGTATGAAATCTACTTAGATTCATGCTTACAATTCTAAACCAACAAAAATAGTCCTTAATGAATACAATTTTATGCATAAGGTAAATGATCTCTTAAGGGCATGCTCAATTTATAGACATGCCATCAAGAACCAAAACAACAAAAATTACTCTTAAATGAGTACATAAGTATTAGGTGAGTGCTTGGAGGCCAAAAATGTGAAATCCATGTGTATTTACACTCAAACATCTAGCCCACAAAAATTATAGCAAGCATATACTTTTTTATGGCTTGCTCATTGACTTATTTTGTGAGTTTAGAGATCAAACTATAATTTATTTAATTCTTAACTATTTTACCATCTCCTCTAACTTCAAAAAACTATTTATACTTCATTTGGTGTCAACTTAATTTGGTAACCACCAACTTGGTGGTTGAGATGATGTGTCTAACACCTTTGAAAATTTTTGCTACTACAAAAGTTTGGTTTCGTCGATATTCTTTTTATAAAAAAGGTATGAATGATCACCTGAAAGTAATTTTGAAAAAATCGATTTTATAAAGCTTAATAGCAATTTTTGTATGGATAAATGGTATAGTCTACCTATAGTCTAAGTAAGGAGGTTTAGTTAGAGAATGAAAAAAATGTTAGGAACCCCCATTCTATCCATCATAGGATGATTACTTTGTTAAATTTGACCATTTTTTAAAATACTTAAGAATGAAAATAATGCATGTTAAGTAACATAGATTTAGTTAGAATGAACTTTGATTGGGGAATTAGATTTTGCCAAGTGGCATGTAACTAGAAATTTCCAAGTGTTTTATTTTTTTTTTTGAGAATCTATGGCCCAACTAGGAGCTTTTAGGCATTTATTTTGAACAAAGGTTAGGATTTTGAATATTTAGGATTTTGGGCTTTTGCTTCTTTTATTGAGTTTTTTCAAATCTTTCCTTGAGTGGGCTTGTGCAATTTGGGGTGTTTATAGCTGTGTTGTGTAAAGTGTAAGCCAACAAACTATAATTGAGTGAGATGTTTATCCATCACAAAACTATAGGAAAATGGGCTTTACAATTGTAGTTTTATTATATAAACTAGAGTTCGCCTATGTTTATAGCACAAACATTATCTTTGGGGTTTAAGGATGAAAGAGGAAAAATAATAAATTTGAAAGGGTATTGTTGGAAAACAATATACAAAATGGGGTTAACTTTGGGGTTAAAGGGGTAAAAAATGAAAGCTAGGAAAGTTAGAGGGGTATTATTGGAAAAGGGGGTAACAGAGAAAAGATAATAAAATTGGAACCATACTATTGAAAGGGTAGAGAAGAAAGATAATAAAATTGAAGGGGGTGAAAAAGAAAAGTCATCACTAGAGATGATGGGACATTTATCCCCCACAATGGGCCCTACCTTTGTATTTTATTATATAAACTAGAGTTTGCCCATGTTTATGACATGAATATCCTCTTTAAGGTTAAAAATAAAACAATAATAAACTTGAAAGAGTATTATTAAAAAAATTTGAGGTTAAGGGGGTAAAATAGGAAAAATAATAAATTTGAAAATGTATTGTTAAGAAATGGAGAGACAACGAAAGACAATAAAATGGGTTAAATAGGTGAAAGAGGAAATATAGTAAAATTACAAGAGTATTAGTGAAAATATGATAAAATTGAAGATATATTATTGAAAAAATAGAGTGGAGAGAGGAAAGACAATAAAGTTGAAGGAGGTGAAAAGACAATAAAGTGAGTAGGACCACAAAATTGTAGCTAGATAAGACTTTTATCCCCCACAAAAATATAACAAAATGGACTCTATTATTGTATTTTATTATATCTACTAGAAGATGTTCATACCATACTCGCTTGTGCCTGTGGCATGAGCATCCTCTTTAAGGTCAAAGGTCAAAAATGAAAAATAATAAACTTGGAGGGGTATTATTAAAAAAAATTGAGGTTAAAGAGAAAAGAGGAAAAATAATAAAATTTGATAAATATTATTAAGAAACGGAAAGATAAGGGAGTGGATTAAACAGGTAAAGATGAAATATAGTAAAATTAGAAGGGTATTCTTGAAAAGAGGAAAGATAGTAAAATTGAAGAGATGTTATTGAAAAAAGGGTGGGGAAGAGAAGAAAAATAATCTTAAAGAAGTGAAAAGAAAATGCAATAAAGTGAGTAGGATGGACCCTACAAAATTATACCTGTATAAGACTTTTATCCACCTCAAAACTCTAGTTGAATGAGACTTATATCCCGTACAAAATTGTAGCATTGTGGGCCCTACAATTGTGTTTCATTATATAGATTTTATTACAAAATCCGTTATGGGGTTTATTCAAATTTTTATGGTATACTAATAGCATGATTACGATTTTTTATTCTCTTATTGAAATCCATGCTTAGATACTGACAAAGAAAAATATGTTTTACTATTAAAAATCCCAAGACTTAAATATAGGTTTTATAGGATTAGTAAAGATTTCTACTAATCAGTGTTTCTAAGAAACATCCCCCTATCTCAACAATTCTTTCCTAAGATTAGTGATTAGGATGGATTGGGCTTAGTTGATGCTTTCAATGGAAGTTCTTGCATGGAATCACTAATCTTTGAATCAGTAGGTCCTGTTTGGACTAATTTTGAGATTTTACTCTCAAAAATAATATAAGTAGTTGTGTTGGAAATAGAAGCAATGAAAGTCCATTTCAAAATTGCAATTGAATAGAACTTTTGGAAAATTTGGTAATTATAATAGTTTTGATTTTTTGGTCCATAGTTTTAGTATCTCAATAGCATTGTGAAAGTATTTTAATTATTAAAAATGTAATTAAGACCATTAACACTCCAAAATCATGTAATTTTAAGTTTTCATCAAATTCCGCAAATGCCTAAAGTGAGAAATAACTTGAACCATTTCTCACTTCTAGCCACTTTTGACTTCACAGATGCTTCTCAAGTATTTGCAAATGGTAATCTAAATTTGAAAAGCTTTTTGGTGCAAAAAAGCACTCTTCAAATAAAAATCGAGAGAAGTACAAGGTTTTTCAGAAATGGATTGTTTAGTAACAAAATTCAAGAAGTTGATTAATTGTAATTTTTCATAATTTTCTTTGCTTAAGTTTAAACTAGAAGGTGGCATGTGCAAACACACATGTATCTAAAGGACTTATTTGTAATTTAAAAATTAACTAAATGGTGGTTTTGAAGATTACATGAATATTTTTGTAATTTTGAAAATTAACCAACGTGATTTCAAGGATGAGTGATTGCAATTATTATATTTTTGACCAAAATGACTTTGATTATATTAAAGTTAAATGTAAAAATGGGGGCATTTATGACCCTTCAATTTTTGGTTTCGAACCACTTCTACTTCGCTTTCTCTCATTATAATAGTAATAGAAGGTGGCATATGCTAATAGACATATATCAAAAGGGTTTATTTATAATTTAAAATATTGATTAAATAATTTTTTTATATTTTGATAATTTTTAAAAGGGGTCCCGTTCAGCACCAAACATTTTGGCCAACATTTTAACCAACCATTTTTGTCCTACATGGGTTAGAAGTTTTGGAATGGGCTGATTTTTGGTGAGGATGATCTCTACGGTGAGGAGATCATCCTCACCAAAAATCAGCCCATTCCAAAACTTCTAGCCCCATGTTTACAAATTGAAAAATCGTGGACTGTCCATTTTTTGTAAACCATTTTTGATGGGGTTAGAAATTTTGGAATGGGCTGATTTTTGGTGATGATGATCTCCTCACCAAAAATCAGCCCATTCCAAAACTTCTAACCAATGTTTTGAAAAATGTTTTGCCAAAATGTTTGGTGCTGAACATTTCCCTTTTAAAAGAATCGTGCAGAAGTGATTTCAATATTGTACCTCATATTGCACTTCCACAGCAGGAAAGTGCAAGTACAATATTGAGGTCCCTTCAACATTTAGATTGATGATTTTAAAGTGACCTCACATCACACATCATAAGTGAAAGTGTATTTGTGAACCATAAATGATTTTTTTCAAGTTAAAAGTGAAAAAATAGTTATGCTTTTTATCCACTTTCACATCAAGACGTGCAATATGAGATCCATTATTGAGGTCACTCGGGCACAACTCTTAATAAAATGATGATATGAGGTACTATGCTTAAGTAATATGTGGTGAATTGTAATTTTTATGGATATTTTATTATTAAAATGATTCTAATTATACTAAATTTAAATATAAAAATAAAAGTATTTATGACCACTTAAATATATATATATATAATTTAGATAAAAAGTAAATATATATTTTAATTTTTAATAATTGTAAGCTGGTCCAACCAAATTGAAGCAGACTCCAATCCAATTTAATACAATTTCGGTCTAATCATCGGTCCGATTTTTAACTCGTCAATTTAAACCCATTTTGTGTGAACCGAACAGGGGAAGCAAATGTAGTACTGGTAGCACTGTATCATCCTCTTCAGTCATTATTTCCAGGTCTTCAGAGACTTTAATGTCTCGCGAAACGAGAAATAGGATGGTTTTTTGGGCTATTGATGTGAACCCGACAAAACCCGAGTTAACCGGATGGGAGAGAATTTAATTCATGAATGACTCGGACAAAACACGTTAACGAATAAATATATGATCAAGCTAGTGCAAAACTTATTAATTGAAAACGGGTGATATTGATAACCCTCCACATTTTGATGAATATTTGAGATACCTCTGTATTATGATTACGATCTTTTTTTTTTCATAGACAAATAAAAATGATTTAAATTACCTATTTTATTCCCTAATTTTTAATTTATATACTTAAAAAATTCCTTGACCTTTTTGAAGAAAAAGAAAGAAAAAAAAAAACCCTAAAAGTTGACAAGCTTTTACGAGAAAAATCAATGAGTTTTTGTTCGATACGGAAAATAAGAATATTTATGTCATTTTTTATTAATCAAGAATCGTCGTGTCATCAGTTTGAAAACATAAAGAGTATCTCAAATATTCACGCATCCTTCGTTAGTAGGTGCTTGCAAAACTCTTCTTTGCTTTTATGCATGAATGAAAGAAATCAACGTTTGGATCAATCATCGATTAGATAAAATCACATGACATGATATAACATGAGCCAAGCGTGAGAAGATTAGCTTTGCTTGAATTGTTCATCATGTCAAAGACCTTATAATGGATGACACGCAAGCAAGAAACATGAACCCATCTTTCTGGTCGAGATCAACTCTTGATGGCTAGTACATGATCATCCCAATAATTGAAAAATCGAAAAATGCCAGTAACGGATAAAATCATTAAAGAATGTCATGGTTAAAAAGTCGTGCACGAAAAGAGAAACTTTTACAGTATAAACACGTAATGGAGATGATGCATTGTTAGAAAAGTATTGACTTATTGGTTGGAACTAGAACACCTATGAATCTTGTGCTTTTTTGGATCTCCATGATGCTAGCTAGCATTCAATATGAAGAATATGGTTTTATTCTTAACGATATGTGTTACGTCGAAATAAACATGATTAATATTTTTTTAGCAAGAATGATAGTTGTTACTTAACTAATAATGCCGAAATTCCACAATAGATGGTAGGATGAAGGACTCCATCGACGAAGAGTTTAGTGAAACAAAGAGTGACAAAAGGATGCGTAAGTTGCATCACAAATCCCAATGGGTGTGTGTTTGTTTCCAAAAGTTCCCCACACATATTTTGTCTTCCATACTAATTCTAATCGAAAAGGACAATGGACACAATTTCAGTGGTTAAAATGATAAGCACCAACATAGACATCACACACGTTGTGTAACTCTAAGATGTGTTTTATTAGAGTTATGGAATATAAGCCATTGTACATAACACGACGAGATACATCAACCTTAATTGGCATATGAGACACATTAGAGCATAATAAGAAAGTTAAGACTTGGTAATGGATGGGGTTTCTATTCCTATAAAGTCAAGAAAAATTAGCAAACAATCAAAAATGAATTTACAAAAGTTGTTTTTTGATTTCTTATCAAAACCCAATCATCTTCTAACCCTTTATTTGGAGAATTATAGGAATGTTTGGAAAAATTAGGAGAATTTTGAGTGTGAAACTTAGTTGGACAAGTCTTGCACGCGAGAAGTAGTACCAAATCTAAAAGACTTTAGGGTATATTAGAGCAACCAAACCCTATTCTTTTTCTAACTATTTTGTTATTTTTTCCTCTTTGGTAATTAATGCATCCCAACTGTCAACTGTTACCTATATTATTATCGTTAAAAGGGCAAAAATAAAAAAAGAATGACTTCTATTCCTATACAGATTACAAGGTATTTGGTTACCGACTACTTGCGAATCACGTTTCCAACGAGCACGCCGACAGTATTTTAGAAAAAAATTGGTACGCGTCCCACGTTTCAATGTATTTCTGAGTTGACTCGATTGATGTTTCACCAATTACGCCTTTTAGCTTGAAATGGTAAGTTTGATTCTTTGAATAGTAGTAGTTATAAAACTCAGATAAATAGACTCAGAACTCGGCCAGTTGACTCGATTGATGTTTCACCAAACATGTCTTTTAGCTTGAAATGGTAAGTTTGATTCTTTGAATTGTAGTTCTAAAACTCAGATGAGTCCAACTCAGAACTCGGCTTGCACTGGATTTTGAGTTGAATGATCACCAAAACTCATTAAATTAACTTGGGTTGAGTAAACTTGAAAACATAATCGAATCAACTCAAAAATCTAGGAGTCATTAAAAATTCGATTGAGTAATTAATAATTCATTTAAAATATTAATAATTATCATAAAGGGTATTTTGGATAAAATTATACATAGATAATGCTGGGACAACATTTTTCTTATATGACTTAAAAGTTTTGGATTAGACTGATTTTTTGTGAGAATGATCTCTATGGTGAGGAGATCTTTCTCACAAAAAATCAGCCTAATATAATACTTTTAACCCCATTAAATAGTGATTTAAATATGATTATCTAAATCACTTTTAATGGGAGTAGAAGTTTTATATTGAGTTCTTTTTTTTTTCCTGTGAGGATAATCTTCTCATTACAAAGATCACCTTCACAAAAACAAAGCCCAATTTGATACTTTTAAGTCATATAGGACAAACGTTATCTCCTAACATTGTCATTAACGTTGTTTGTCGAATATATATATATATATATATATATATATATATGGGTTCCGTTCAGCACCCTAAGTTTTACCACACACTTTAACAAACGTGTTTTGTCCTACATGGGTTAGAAGTTTTGAAATGGGCTGATTTTTAGTGAGGATGATCTCTATGGTGAGGAGATCATCCTCACCAAAAATCAGCTCATTCCAAAACTTCTAACCCCATCAAAAATGATTTACAAAAAATAGACGGTTCACGATTTTTCAACTTGTAAACATGGGGCTAAACATTTCAGAATGGGCTGATTTTTGGGGAGGATGATCTTCTAATCATAGAGATCATCCTCACCAAAAATCAGCCCATTCCAAAACTTCTAACCCATGTAGGACAAAAAACGTTTGTTAAAGTGTGTGGTAAAACTTAGGCTACTGAACATTTCCCTATATATATATATATATAAGGGTGGGGTTCCGTAGACACATCAAGCTATAACGTTTTTGTCTTATATGGTTAAAAAAGTTTGGAATGGGCTGATTTTTTCTGAGGATGATCTCTGTGGTGAGGGGATCATCTTTGCAAAAATCATTCCATTCCAAAACTTCTAACCCCATTAAAAGTGATTTACAAAAATTGGACGGTCTAAAATTTTTCAACTTGTAAACATAGGGATAGAAGTTTCATAATGGACTGATTTTTGGCACAGATGATCTCCTCACCATAGAGATCATCCTCACAAAAAATCAGCCCATTCCAAACATTTTTGCCCATATAAGACAAAACACGTTGTAACTTTATGAGTAACTTTATGTGTATACGGATCCTAATCTTATATATAATAAAACACAACTGTAAAACTCACTTTGCTATAGTATTGTAGGGATAAACGTTCCATCCAACTATAGTTGCTATAGTATTGTAGGAATAAACCTTCCATCCAACTATCGTTTTGTAGGGATAAATATTTCAATATTTGTAGAATTCATCTTACTCACTTTATTATTTTTTCTTTTTTACGCCTTCAATTTTTTTGTCCTTCATTACCTTTCTTTCCTCCTTTTTTTATATATAATAATATCCTCTATAATTTTACTATATTTTTTCTTTTACCTCATTTTCAATAATACCCCTGTATTTTACTATTTTTTTACATCATCAAAAAGTTTTACTATCTTTTCTCTTTTATCTTCTTTAACCCCTTCTATTGTCTTTTCTCATCTCCCCATTTCTTGATTATACTTTCCTAGCTTTATTTTTTTTTTGTTTGACCCTATTAGCCTTTTTTTTTTTCTAATGATACCCTTACAATTTTATTATTTTTTTAATTTTACTTCCCTTAACATTAAATAGGATGCCCGTTTTATAGGTACAGGATTACTCAAATATATCTATATAATAAAATACAAGTGTAGGTCTGTAGACACCCCATTTTTGCATCCGCCTGATCAATCAACTCGTCAACCCGATCGCAAGGATTCCCAATGATGGATGTGTATTCCATTGCTTTACTTTGTTACTAGATTTGTTTCAGAAATCTAGATGAGGTATCTCGAATTGACAAAACCTTAGAAACCACGCTACGCTAGGAAAGTACGACCCCAAAAACATAGAAATCATCATCTTGCAGACCAAAAAAAAGCTTCACGATAAAAATCACTAAAAATTATCAAATTACCAAAATACCCCTAACCTCAAAACAACCCTAGAGCCTACGTTACGCTTAGGAAAACCCATTCGAACACATAAAATGACAAATCGGAACCAAATAAATCATTTCACCAATTTTAACAGAATTTGACAAAATTACGAAAATGCCCCTCATAAAGTTCACAACCATTTCACACAAAAAATTTCATAAATAATAAAAACTAATATTTCCATTGAATTCCTTACGAAAAACCGATTCTAAAACATCCTAGAACATTAAAAACCGACTTAAAACGTGAAAAGTCCTCTCCGGGGGCAAAACGGTAATTTCACAATTTTCATGATAAAAAATTCCGAAATTAATAAATAAAACATTAAATAATTAAATTTAAACATTAATGAAATTAATTTAAAATTTTGAACCTAAAAAATCGATTAATCGGACTCTTAGGCAAAATTGTTGAGGGTTCGTGGGATATTTCTTTAAGGACCCCTCCATTTGGGGGTCCAAAGAATTAAAAATATTTTAGAGGAGGGGTTCTCCAAAAATTAAAAGTAAATCAAACAAGACTAAAGTCAAGGTATTAAAGTCAATCAAGTAAGACTGAAGTCAAAATTAAAGTCAATTAAGCAAGATTAAAGTCAAGATATTAAAAGTCAATCAATTAAGACTGAAGTCAAAACAATAAAAGTCAATCAAATAAGACCAAAAGTCATAATAGAATTCTAATTAAATAATAACTCTATCTAATAGAGTTCTAACTTAAAAATAATTCTACTTAAAACAATTTGAATTAAAACACAATTCTACCTAAAATAATTCTAATTAAAATACAATTCTACCTAAAACAAGTCAAACTAAAACATAACTCTAATTAAAAGATCTCTAATTAAACACTAACTCTATCCAAATCAACCCCTAAAAACATCTATAAATAGAGGTGCTCACACCCTATTTTCGTATCAAATTATAAACCTTAAGAGAAGTAGGTCTAGAAGCTCCCCTAGCCCCCCATAAACCCTAGTTTTGGAGCCCCAACTCCTTAACTAACATCCCTCCTTCAATTTTAGTCTAGAAAACACCCAAAAGCCTTCTAAAAACACCCCCAAATCCGCAACGAACTTGAAGAGTTCAGATTCAAAAATAAGGAGATACCTTGCCTCGGAGATCCGAAGTCAAATCCGGAAACAGAACGAAGCAAGGGAGCACGGTACAAGGAGCTCTTTTTGTCAGATCTGAGGGAACCAAGTCCTTGCCATCGGAAAGGTAAAATTTTATTTTTATTTATTTTTTTATCTAGGTTTTAGCAATGTAATTTACTTGGGACTTTAGTAGAGACCGGCTTTGGCCGGGCGGGGTTGGTGCCTAACACCTTCCAACCCCGTAACTTGATCCCCGAATTCAGATTTTTTATGGTAGATTAGTTCTTTTTATCCATGTTAGAGTCAGTATGGTTCCTAGACCACAATAACTAGGTGGCGACTCCCAAACCTCAAGGGTCAAAAGCGGATCCGCGCACCCCGCGGATCGAGGGCGCTTTCAAGGTCCCACCTTTTCTTAAGTTACAAGGGATAAACATCCCATCAAAACCTTTATATGGGGTTCATATTAACAATTTTTTTGCATTTCCTTTTCATCCCCCTCAATTTTATTATCTTTTCTCTCTCCCATCCATTTTTTTTCAACGTCTCATTCAACTTTTATGTGGGATCCATATTAACTATTATTTTGACTTCCTTCTTCACTTTTATAATCTTTCCTTTCCTCACCTCCCTATTTTCCATAATGTCCCTCCAATTTTATTACATTCTCTCTTTTATCCCTTTTCAATAATATCATTATAACTTTACTATAAATCTTTCTTTTTTTTTTACCCTTTTAACCCAATTTATTGTCTTTTCTTAACAATACTTTTTCAAGTTTATTATTTTTCCTCTTTTACCTTTCTAACCCCAATTATTTTATTTTATTTTTCATTTTTACCCGTTCAACTTGAAAGAGGATGCTTGTGCCATAGGCACAGTCGAACAATATATATATATATATATATATATATATATATATATATATATATATATATATATATATATATATATATATATATATATATATATATAGAGAGAGAGAGAGAGAGAGAGAGAGAGAGAGAGAGATGGTGTTACATCGACCGAAGACTACTTATCTATATTGATCATATGTCCACGTGAAACTCAAAAGCACAATTGGATACCACATGTTTATAGAGCTTTAATTTTAAGAACTTTGAAAAAAAATTAAAAACTATTTAATTTTACTATTGGATTTCAATTTTAAATTTGGGAGTTCAACAATCATCCATTTTCAAAGTCTTAAATTGAACAAAATTATTTTTCATAATTTTTATTTCATAATCCAAACCATTAATTGAACCTATGTAGAGGGCAAAGGTTCCATTCGGTCTAGGCTCTACAAAATCCTTCAAGATGAGCATCCTCTTTGAGGTGAAGAAAGTGGTTGAGGGAGCACAATTAAATTGGAGGGATATTCCTAGAAAATGAAGACAAGAGAAAGGCAAATAAAGAGAATAATTGTCCTCAAAATATTCGTGAGGAGATAAGGCCGGCTCAACCATAAGGCTACTTAGGCAATCACCCCATGGCCCTCTAAAAATATTTCTTTTAAGATTGAGTGGCAATCCATAACAGTGTCCCGTTCCTATAGCAAGATAAAATATCTACGTGGCATTTTTGGGTTGAGATTAAACAAATTAGGCTAAAAATGGCTTGATTAGGAGTCTAATGTGTTTGAAACTCTTACAAAAAAGTGACATCCCAATTCGATTTTAACTGTGGAAATCTTAATAAAAATAACTTTTATTTTTTTAATAAACCCCTCTCCTTATTTGAAAAAAGGGCCCCTAAATAAATAATTTTTTATTTTAAATTCTTAGGATGGAAATGCTGTACACTTCCCCAACACAATCCCCCCACCCCCCACCCACAGTGAGAATTAATTGTTTTGAATCATCAAAACAATCTTTTTTAAAATCCTATTTTGGATTTAATTTGATTTTTTCTGTGCTTTTAATTGGATTAGCTTATTTATTGAAAATGATTTGCATCTTAAAAAATGAATTTAAAATAAATTTTATTATATAGATAATTAATTAATATTATTTATATTAATATATTAAGACATTAAAATGGCCTCTTTCAGAGTTTTCGCCTTAGGTTAATGGAACTGGTCCTATTGAGAGATAAAATCCCAATCCCTACTTATGGGGCGCAAATATTGCGAAGTAAATCGTTGTGTTTTATTATATGGATTCTCCCCCATAAAGAGGGATTTAGATTAGAGGTATGTTTGATGCGAAGACTTTTCACAATAAAGATTTTGCTAAGTTATGCATGGGTGCCACGTTAGTTTTGAAACTCAATGCTCAACATTTTTAAGAATTTCTGACACACCAACAATAAATTTAGTTAAATTGATTAAATACCCTCATCTTCAACATATTGTAAGAAGCCGTCCATTTTTTTTTTCTCCTCGAAACTAGCCATTCTCATGGCTTTTTTTTTTTTCATCTTCAACCTTAGATTCCATCCATTTCAACATTCAAGTCTCAATGCTTTTTTAGGAGCAGAAAACTACTAGAATTTTAGTATAAAAAAAAAACCATCTAACATTTTCTATAAAGATTGATTTTGGGGAGAATAAGATTTTTTGGAAAATAAAAAAGATGAAGTTTTGAGCTGAAAAATTCTAATTTTTTTTTACAGATGAACTGAAAGAAGGTTGAATCCGTGAAAAATATAGATAGAGATTGAGATGCTTGAAAATTTGATTGTAGAAAGAGAACCTTGGTTTTAAAAAGAAAACATGATTTTTCATTAAAAAAATGAAGATGAGGGTATTTAAGATATTTAGCATCAAAGATTCAATCATCGATGTAGACACCCCATTTTTACCTAGGCCGAGTTCGAGAGCATAAAAAATATTTCAAAAATGGGTTTGACCCAAGGTATTTTTTTCCAGAGGTTTTAAAGTCCAACATCTGAGTAACTATCAAGACGAAGGCCATTTTTAGAGGGAATTTTAAGCCTGGCCAAACCTCACCATCGACTAAGCAAAAAAAAAAAAAAACAATTCTCAAAAAATTCCAAAAAATGAGAGGAAAGAAAAAAAAAAAAGAGAGGAAAAGAAACAAGATGATACATTTTTCAATTTAAATTCATCAATTCTTCGTCGTTTGATCATCTGAAAAACTCCTAAGTTAAACTTAATATTGGAAAGTTTAGAGGGAATTTTAAGCCTGGCCAAACCTCACCATCGACTAAGCAAAAAAAAAAAAAAAATCTCAAAAAATTCCAAAAAATGAGAGGAAAGAAAAAAAAAAGAAAAAAGAAAAAAAGAGAGGAAAAGAAACAAGATGACACATTTTTCAAAGTAATTTTTTCAATTTAAATTCGTCAATTCTTCGTCGTTCGATCATCAGAAAAACTCCAAAGTTAAAATTAATATTGGAAAGTTTATTTAACTCTAAATACAAAGTTAACTTTTATCAAAATGAACACAAATTAAAATTTCGAGAGGCATACATTGAATCAAGAAACCTAGAATTCTATTTCTAATCTCTATCAGACTCCGAGCATGGGAAGATCGACTTTTTTGTTTTAACAGATTCAATTTGAGTTCATTAAAAATAAAAAGCGTTCAAAAAAATATGCTCGAGCTGGACTAAACAAAAAAGATTTTGAGTCTACATGTTTGTGATTCATTGTACTCAACTCTCACAAAGAGACCCTAAATCCCAACATTTGAGTGGCACCAAAGCCAAAATGATATTTTCAAAGGTATTTCTAAGCCTGGCCGAACCTTAGGTTCGGCCAGGTCTAATTTTTGCTTGGTATGAACCTTAATTTCGCCTAGGCCAAAACTCACTTTAGGCCAAGTCTATTGGGCAGTTATAAGACCCATGTGTACTCAAATTTTTTTAGGGAAAATGACTCCGTAATCCCTCTCCTTAATGATTTTCCCTCAAAGAAATCCCTCAATTTCCCCCTTTTAGAAGAAGAGATCAAGAGATAACTCACAATCTCAAAAATAGAAGAAAAAAGACGATAAAAATAAAAAGAATAAGGAAAAGGTAGACAATTACCCTCGGGGAGGGGGAAAAACCTTCAACCAAGTGATTATGTTAGTTCTAGCTTGGAATATGCGGGGAATGAATGATTAGAGGAAGAGAAAGCTATTCAAGACTTGCTAATAAGGGAAAATGTAGATTTATTGGGATTTTGTGAAACTAAGCTTGATCTAGCACTAGCAGCAAAATATCAGAAGAAAATATCTAAGTTTTGGAACTTATAGATAACTATCAATCCCATCCATATGGCCGTATTTGGGTGGGACAGATTCTTTTAAAATTTAAGGTTGATAAACTGTTTGAATCTAGACAAATGATACATTCTCAAATGAAATGAGTTAGAGATGGTTTTATTTTCTAATTTTTTGTAGTTTATGCTAATAATTCGGAACAAACTAGAAGAGAGCTATAGGATGATCTGAAGCAATGGTCTACTAATCAGCTGTGGATAGTGATGAAAGATTTTAACATGATCCATTTTCAAGATGAAAAAATTGGAGGTAGACCAACGTCCATCAGAGCTATGAAAGAATTCAATAATTGTATTGATGCGAATGACCTTCAAGATTTGAAGACTATTGATAATTGGTTTTCTTTGATCAATAAATCAATAGGTGGACGAAGGATTGCTAGTAGGTTAGACAGAGCTCCCATAAATTTAGATTGGCTTTCCAAATTTCTGTTTATGAACCTATGCTATTTACAAGAGGGATTTTTCGGTCATGCACCTATAAAATTTACTTTTCGGGATGGGTATGGTTGGTATAAGAATTTTTTTAAAATTTTTTACCTTGTGGATTGGTCAACTAGGGGTAAAAGAAATAGTGGAGGAAGCTTGGAGAACTCCAATGTACAAAGTTACTAATAAGTTGAGAGTTGTTAAAGATGCTTTGCAGACATGGAATAGGGATGTTTTCGGACAGATAAATAAGATAAAGGAAGAAGCTAAATTAAAGCTAAATGAAGTTCAAAAGGTAAAGAAAAATAATCAGTCAGATGAATCTTTGGTCGAAAGGGAAAAGAAGACTCTGAAGAAGTATAATGAAGAAATTGAAGTCAAGGTGAAGTTTTATAAGCATAAATCTAAGGTGCAATGGTTGAAGGAAGGAAATAAGAACACCAAATTCTTCTATAGTACCACGGTCTCTTATGCTGCACGTAATGCCATCACAGAACTTGAAAAACTAGATGGAACTATCCTTCGAGATGAAAATAGTATGGGAAAATGGTCAGCAAAATACTTCCAAAGTACCTACAAAAACAACTTAATACTGCAAGTTCAATTATTTCTCTCTTGAAATGGGTATCTATTGAACATATTGAATTTCTAACTTGCCCAGTACTTATGAGGAAATTAAAAACGTTGTCTTTGATTCGCTAAAAAACAGAGCCCCAGGGCCTGATGGTTTTGGGGTGGAGTTCAATACAACTTTTTGGGATGTGGTTGGGAAAGACATTTTTTATGCTATTTTAAATGTGTTTTGACGTGGGAAATTTCTTAAAGAAGTGAACTCCACTATTCTTCATTTAATTCTTAAGGTAGAAATGTTGTAAATATCTAAACATTCAAATATTCCATATGATCTTTATTATCCTAATAGAAAACTAATCAACTCATATTTCAAACATACATATTCATGTTAAATAAAAAATAGGGTATAGTTACTTAACTTGTGCCATCAAAATTTAATCTTTGATTCAATGTGCTTGGAAGTGCGTATTTCAATCCATGTTTCTCGTAGCCTTTTGATTCAATGTGCTTGGAGGTACGTATTTCAATCTACTTACCTAGGTTGAGGGCCTAAAATCATTCTTTTAATATGTTTCTTATCCATCAAGGTCTCATACTAAACTTTAAAGAATATAGAGTTCTAATTATATTGTGATTCTATTAATATTGATATTTTATTATTATATAAAATCCTTGTGCGATTTGCAAACTAAAATCGTGGAGGTCAATTGACCAAGGTCAATTAGCCACATATTACATGGGTTTAATATTTTCTCACTTGGCCCATTAGACCGATTGTGCTAATAGTGAGAGTTTCAAAATATTTTGAAAATGACTCAACTTTAGGATTCTATAATTTAAAATATTTTTTACGTGATCATGACAATTTAAAATCATCAATATTCCCAATATGTAATTATATTCCTTAATGTCATATTTCGATTAAATATTAATGTGAGTCATGATGATTGTATATCATCTATACCATACTTCCTTCCATGTATCACGCCATCAAAAACCTTATCTGATATAACACTTAATCATGCACTTTCATTTGTCTTGTCAAGACATTTCTTGTATCACTTAAATCTAAACAAAATATGCATAATATAATTGGAAACAAGAAATAAATAGAAATTTTTTTTATTTAATACTAATATTGTTTTCAATTACATAACCACTTCAAAATAATCTATTCCATATACATAAAAGAATGTCCCAAAAGACCCATCCTGATAACATGTTCTCTGTAAACTTTTGCTGATAACCTTTTGTCAATGGATCAACTATCATATGAGTGGTACGAATATTATCTGTTGACACTAATTGTTTCTGAACTCTTTCTCTAACTATCAAATACTTGATTTCCATGTGTTTCGTACCATTTGAGTACTTTTTATTTTTAGAGAAAAACACAACTGTGGTATTATCACAATATATCTTCAGTGACCTGGTTATAGAGTAGACAACCCCAAGTCTTGGGATAAAATTTCACAACTAAAGAGCATGATTCGTGACTTCAAAGCATGTCACGAATTCAACCTCCATAGTGGATGAAGTAATAATGCTTTGTTTCACGCTTTTTCACGAGATAACTCCTCCTACTAGCAGAAATACGAAACTTGATGTAGATTTTCTATTATCAAAACATTCGACAAAATTTGAATCAGAGTATCTGACCACCTCAAGATGATCTAATATCTTGAAAGTGAGCATATAATCCTTCGTCCCTTGTACATACCTCATAACCTTCTTTGCAGCTTTCCAATGATCCATTTCCGGGTTACTTTGATATCTTCCCAACATTCTAACTATAAAACTGATATCTGGTTTGGTACAGGTTTGACATCAAACTCCCAATAACTGAAGCATGTGGAATATCATTTATCTGTTATCTTTCTAAATCATACTACGAACATTGCATCAAGTTGAACTTGTTTCCTTTCTTGAGAAGCGCGTCACCATTAGAACAAGATTGCATATTGTATCTTTTTAAGAGTTTGTTGATGTAATCTTTCTGAGATAACCCTAATAATTCTTGAGATCAATTCCTAAGGATTTTTATGCCAATGACATATGTTGCCTCACCCATATCAACCATCTTAAAATTCTTAGTTAGATAATTCTTGGTTTCGTGCAATGAATATCATCTACATATAGAAACCAACATAATAAACTTGCTCCCATTGATTTTCAGATATATACACTGGTCAACAGTATTTTTCTTCAATCCGAAGGAAGTAAAGGTATTGTTAAACTTTATATACAATTACCTGGAAACTTGTTTAAGTCTGCAAGTTAGATTTTCCTTTTCTTTTTCTATGAACCCTTCAGGTTGTCCCATGTAGATTTCTTTATCTAAACTCCTATTTAAGAAAATCGTTTTCACATCCATCTGGTGTAACTCCAAATCATAATGAGCCACCAACGCCACAATGATTCTAAGTAAGTCTTTCTTTGAAAATCTCAATGTAATCAATGCCTTCCTTATGAGTAAATCCTTTGGCCACAAGTCTGACTTTAAATATTTCGATATTGCCTTTTGCATTGTGTTTGGTCTTAAAGACCCACTTACATCCGACTCTTTACATTTAAGAGGCAATTCGACAAGATCCCAAAAACTATTCTGATCCATAGATTTGAACTATTTTTTCATGGCATCCATCCACTTGATAGAATCACTACTTTTCATTGCTTGTGAAAACGTAACTGGATATTTATTTATCCCAATATGAAAATTAGATTCTTGTAGATATACTATGTAATCATCTGAAATAACAGGTCCTCTTTTTCTGAGAGATCTTCTTAGAATTACTTGTGGTGAATATTCAATTACAATGGTTGAGTCTTGATAGAGTAGTGAACCAACCTGCTCTAACTATTACCCATTTTTCTCAAGTTGTTGAACATCTTGAGAAGTAACAGTTTCATGAAGATTAAGAGGTGGTAGGATATCCACTCTTATTTCTTCAAGAGTTATTTTACATGGCTCGACATTCCCATTAATCTCACCATTTTTCAAGAATTTGACGATTCTGATTTCAACTATTCTCGTACTATGGTTAGGACAATAAAACTTGTATCATTTAGACTTTTCTGGATAATCAATGAAATATCTAGATATAGTCTTGGGATCCAATTTTTTTTCCTCTAAATTATAGATCCTTATTTCTGTTGGGTAACCCTAAACATGTAAGTGTCTTAAACTGGATTTCCTACCAGTTCATAACTTGAATGGAGTTTTAGAAACTATTTTACCAGGAATTCTATTTAAGATGTACATTACTGTGGCGCCCCTCCAAACGCTAACACAAATCCCAAGACCACCTCAAAAATCAAACATGGCTCCCCCTATTTATGTTAGCGTTTCACGGAACTCGAAAACATTGTAATCTAATATACCACAAATTCTGACTATACATAAAGGCAACACGGAAATAACAGCGAAATACTGAAAATATCTAACACATGAGTATATCAGAGCGCGGAAGTTTATAATATACAGGATTACAAAAAGAAACTTTCACTTTAACGTGAATCTAATTACTCAACCCCAAAACTATATACATCTCCTAGGATGAACAGACTCCTAGTGGATGTCGTCTCAATGCTTACCGGATAACGGATCCTATTCGTCGGTATGACCCACCAGATGATCCCTACTTGACGGCTCTATGGCTACTTCTCCTACTACAACCTTTGAAGCTAAAAAAAATAGAAATAAAGGGTGAGTAACGATGGTTACTTAGTAAGTTCACAACCAATTCCTACTAATAACCTCCCCTAAACATGATCGATTAAGCATGCTGAATAGTTTAACATATGCAAAGTTTTACAAGAGAAAATATGATTAACTGGTACATATAGCCAGTGATGAATAGCTAAACAGTTTTAAAGTTTACATCACATCAATCATCAGTACTCATTATACGTTTTCATTTTTATATAAATTTAAATAACAACATTGGAATAGTAGACAGACTTTTCAATTTATAACTCAAAATAAAACAACAGGTACATAATACATAATGGTGGAACAGTAGAATTAGAGAATTGGGATTCACGAATGGATTGCTCCCAGTTGGGACATAATATTCCTCAATAACATCGTAGTTTCTGATTTTGTGACTGGTCGCTGTTTACCACGCTTGCGAGACCATTTATCCGGCTCAAGCTGGCCGTTTGACGTGACCCTAAGCAATGCATCTTTTTCCGATGTGTCAGAACGTTCGACTACTACTAGATTGTTAGTGATCACTGACTAATCATCTTCATTTATGCCTATCAGGCATGCATGTGATTCTAAAATAAACACTCCATTTGTATACAACCACCTTTACAATACACGTTCACTCGTAAAGATAGAAGGGAATGGACCCGGATTCCAGTTGTGACTCCATTCTCATACACGTTCCATACCACGTTCCATACCACGTATGAGCTTGGTGGTCCTTACCGTACATCCCAAGATAGTACACCACTCCAGATGACATGATGCACTATCTTTATAGGTATTCACAAACTCTTTAACAACTCACAAAATAGCAACTTATATATATATACATAATATTTATTTAAAAACAAAAAAGAAATTAACAGAACAGGGTTGTGAGTGGATATCCAATTTCCTACCGTGCAACTGTGGCCACCCGACCTAAAATAAACAACAGTACTCGGAGCCTTTGCGCCAACATAAATTTAAATAAAGGTGCAACCCTTTCATTTATCCCTAGATATCCCTTTACCAACCTACATACAACATACAACGTAAAATACAGACATCACCCTTCGGTGTGATTCTGACATTTTACCGATTCATCCCTTTCCCATTTTACCGTATTTTTACTTCTCTACTTTTCAAACCAAATATTTCTTTTTCAAGCTTGCAAATACATTTTGATCATTCGATCGAAAAACTATCCAATTTTCATTAAAACGGGGTCCCAATAAGTATGCGAAGGTAAACTGTCAAAACTAGAAAAGTTGATGAAAATTTGGCTAAGTGTCGGAAACTCAATTTGTCACAGTTGTCGAAATTGAAAATGAATTTTTATAAATGAAGACCCTCGAAAAAATAAAAAGGACCATGTAATTTTGTAACCTAATTCAAAGCAATGCAAAAGATATTACACGAATACTTGAAACATTCCTATCGTGATGAAAATTTGTTTATTTTTTTCCCGGCTTATTTGAAAGAGTTATGGGGCCCATAAGTAGTTGTTTTGGCATGTTAAAAGCATGCGGAATTCAAAATAAATATCAGAAAAAAAATTTGGACAACTTTTGATTTTCACGATGGCTCACTATGGCACCGTGATTGGAGCACGGCGGCTCACGGTGGCACCGTGGACAAGGCATTGTGGCATCGTGACTGTTCACGGTGGAATCGTCAAAACGCTGAAAACTTCAAATTTTTCTATTTTTTTCTTCGTTTCTTCGAGTTTTTCACTCGTTTTCGATGCTAATAACCCACCCACGGATCCAATAATTAAATCACAATAAAATACATCAAATACATTAGTTCTAGCATGAATTTGAACTAATTACAACAATGTTCTACCATTTTTAAAACACAAAATAAGTTTTGAAATATCTCTAAATGCAATTTTCTGAAATCTACGATTATTAATAAGAATCGAGAGTCCCTTACTCTTGTGGTTGTTGGACACGATAAGCTAGCTTGGAAATCAAGGGTTGGCGGTCAAGAACTTTGAATTTGGTTGAACTTGAGTGTTGAACGAATCGGGTTAGTTGCGAAACCCTCGATGGAAGTGTTCTTCCTCTACTTACAACGATGGACGACCCCCTTCTAAATGAGTGAGTTTCTAAGTGGGTAGAATCAAAACCCCTTTGCTATTTTTGGTGAGAACCCAAGAGAACAAAAAGGAAATAGAGGTTGAATGGGGTAAGCACGTGGATTTCGATAACGCGGACGACTTTGCCTTCTTTGTCGAGGTTCAATTCGAATTTGATTAGGATAGATCTTGATGGGAAGAGTTGAAACCCTAGTTTTGAAGAATGGCTGAGTTGAGTTCTTTAGAGAAAAGAGGAAGAAATGAAATAAAAGAAAGTTATATTTCTTTTAAATAAGGGCTGGGGGTATTTTTGATATTTTCTACTTATTTCTATTTTCGACGAAATCTTGACCATTCGAACTCATGTGAGTATTCCATTTCGAATAATTTTTCGTTGCGGACCTAACGGTGAAGTTGAATTTTCCTGATTCTCGCTCTAACAAAATTTTACTGTTTTTATGTTCCACTTAACGCGAAATTGGAGGATTTTATAACTTTTTCATTCGAACTCGAATTCAAACTTGCTTACAGGCTAAAGTATATATTTCAGCATCTTAAAATCCAATGGCGAAGTCAGTTGTCATTAAAAATGAGTGGAACAATATCCGAGTATTTTACTCGAATTTTCTTCTTTGATATTTTCCTCAAAATATTACCCATTGGCTTCTTCGAGATATGAGTTAAAAATCTAGGGTATTACAATTACGATCTTTAATGTTTCTCCTCACAAGAATTCTAGAACTGTTAAGTGACTCAATATACTCTTAACCATGTTCATAAGTGTACGATTACGTCTTTCAACTACACCATTTTGCTGAGGCATTCCGAGTATTGTGTATTGTGCACAAATACTTAACCTTTCTAAGAGTTTAGTGAAAGAGCCAGGGTTTTGATTTGATTCATCAAATCTATCATAGTATTAACCTCATCTATTTGACATAACTATTTTAACCTTTCTGTCTAATTGCCTTTCGACCTCAATTATAAATATCTGAAGGATATCCACAGACTGAGATTTTTCATGAATTAGATAGACATAACCATACCTAGAGAAGTCATCTATGAAGGTGATGAATTGTTTTTCTCCACTCAAACATGCAGTGGGAAAGGTTTTATAAATATCAGTGTGTATGATCTTAAGAAGTTCTTTACTTCTTGTGGTTCATTTTTTAGTATGTCTGGTTTGCTTTCCTTTAATGCAATCCACTCATACTGAGAAATCTGTGAAGTCTAAATTGTCTAAAACTTTGTCCTTTACTAATCCATCTATCCTACTTCTGAAGATGTGACCTAGATGTTTATGCCACAAGATTGAGGAAATTTCATTAATTAAGCCATGTTTCAAACCATTACTTGAATACAGGGAAACTAAAGAGATTGGACATAATCATAATTTAAATTTATTTTATATAAACCATCAATTAAAATCCTAAATCCAACTAAAACTAAATTGAAAAATAACTTTAATTGTTTAGATTAAAAAAGAAATCGAATAACCTAAACTATCTAATCTAGATAAAGGAACTAAATTCCTAAATATGGTAAAAACATAAAAAGTGCTATCCAGATCCATCTGATGCCCAATTTTCAATACCAAGCAATAAGTCCCTACGAGTAGCACCTGCACTTCGAGATGGTTCTCCCATAAAGATAGATCTTTCACTTTGCATTGGTTTCTTGTTTGAAAGGAATTCCTGCATCGAATTTGTAATGTGAGTTATGGCTCGAGAAACAATCCACCAGGTATTCGATAGTACTTCAGTTAAATTTGATTCATAACATATAAAAGAAAAAAACATACATTTTTTTTTCAAACCAACTTTTGCGTTTAACGTAGTCCTTCTTTATGTGTCCCGTCTTATCACAAAAGTAGTACTTGATACTATTGTTATTCTTCCCTTTAACCTGATTTGCATTCCCAAGCGCTTTATCTTTTCTTGATAAAATTTTCTTCTATTTCCTTGATATTCCTCCCTTCTTCCTCATTCCTTGAGTCATCACAAAAGTAGACTGTTTTGCTTCATGTCTCAATCTCATCTCCTCTTGAATGCATATGTTAGTCATTTTATTCACACTCTACTCATTTTTATTAGTGTTGTAGTGGATCTTGAAAGGTCCGAACTGAGCTGAGAGAGAGTTGATGATGAACTGAACTAGGAAGGAATCATCCATGCTCATTCCTAATGCTCTTAACTTTGCAGTCTTGTCCGTCATGTTAAGAATGTGGTCTTGTATTCCTTATACCCCATCACACTTCATAGTTGTCAATTGAGCCATTAGTGTGACAGCAAGTGATTTATCAACATATTTAAACTTTTCTTCCACGTTCTTCAGGTACTCCTACGCGATGTCAGTCAATGGTAGGGAGGTCTTGATGTTGTTAGTGACAGCCATCCTCATGAATATCAGACTTAGCCTATTTGATCTTTCCCAAGCGAGAATAAAGTTTTCTTATTTTAGTAGGTTTTACAAAAATAAGTGTTAGGTCAAGATCTTGAACTCTTAGAATGAATTGGATGTGCTCATACCATTCCGAAAAATTCGATCCGACAAAGATTGGGATGATAGACGCATGAGAATGGAACGAACCGGGAACTGAAATTTTATAAAGACAATGCTATAGTTAGTGCTTTGAGTTGTATTAAATAAATGATGAACTCATTAATATCACCTAAATTTATCCTTTGGGTTTAACAAAATATATTCATTGTTCACTCATTTAAGGGTAAAAACTAATTTTATTCACCCTATAAGACTAACATAATTTATATAATTTATTCGGTTAGTTTTGTTACCTTTGGGTATCCAACCCTAATTCTGTTAAATTATATAGATTATATTACTTTACCCAGAGTTTAATTAGTTAAATGAAATTCTCCTTTGAGCTAATCTCATTTAGCTAATTGAGTCTACAATTGTAAAGCTTATTGTTCCTTAATATCACCCCGATGACCAAATTTAATACAATTAGATATTTCATAAATTTTATTAACTAAGACTATTTTGGTGATTATAAAATTAATAAAATTTATGTTTCTCTTGATTGTTCAATAATATTTACATAAAGTTTTGATCAACAAAAAATCCAATATCAAAACCAAATGATGCCAATAGCAAAGTTTAGAATCACATGCTTACAATAAATCCAAAATTCAAGAATCCAACATCTAGAAATATATATACACGTGGAAACCAAAATTCATGAATTAAAATTGAATTGAATATTCACGTGACATCGTAAATTTCCAAAATCATAATTAGCAATATATATCAAAATCCAAACTAAATTGGTAACTTACGTATATGTACGCAAAATAAAATTCCAAAATCGAAATTAAAACATACACGTGAATACCAAAAATTCTGAAATTTAATGATTAATGTAAATCGAAATCTGAAATACATACATGTATAAATAAAAAATTTATAATTTAATATACATGTGGACAATCTGATATCTGAAATTGGGTATACACATATGGACCGAAAGCTGAAATTGTATATACACATGTATAAATCGAAAATCTGAAATTTAATCATACATGTAAAAGTTGAAAAATCTGAAATTTAATCTACATTGGTAAATCGAAAATTTTGAAATTGAATGTATATTTATAAATCAGAAAAACTGAAATTTTATATATATGTATAAATCATAAATCTGATTTGAATATATATATATTCAGAAAATCGAATTATCGATTGAATATAGATGAACTACAATATATGAATTTAGAAATCCCCAAAAAATTACCGATCATATATATAAAATAGAAATACCTTAATATCGATCTTTTATACAAAAAAATGGGAATTCTAAAAACGATTTGAATATACGTGAAAACAGAAATTTCATGTATCAATTGAACTTTTATAAAATCAAAAATACAAAATACAAAATACAAAAATTGAAATCACACACATACATGAAAATTCAACAATCATGGTCATATGATGAAATCAAGAAATTAACATAAGAATTTTATGAAAATCTTTTATTTATGAATAGTAGCCAAGATATGAAGATTTAAAAACCATGCTCTGATACCACATGTTGTAAAAATCTAAACATTCAAATATTCAACATAACCTTCATTGTCCCAATAGAAACTAATCAACCCATATCTCAAACATACATATTTATGTTAAATAAAAAATATGGTATGTTTACTTACCTTGTGTCATCGCTATTTAATCTTTGATTCAATACGTTTGGAGGTGTGTTTTTCAATTCACATTCCTTAGTCTTTTAAAATCACAATTGAATTTGATCCCTTTAATTGTTAGACTTACCTTCTCCCTTCTTTTTATGTGGATCGACTAAGTTAGTGATTTATGGATATCACTTCTCTTATTTTGTTGTTTCTCCACAAATCTTTATGTGTTCAACATACTTAATATGGGTTAGCCGATCCCCTTTTATAAACGAAAGTTGAGGGTCTAGAATCATTCTCTTAGTAGGTTTCCTATTTATCAAGATCTCCTACTAAACCTTAAAAAATATGAAGTTCTAGTTATATTGAGATTCTGTTAATATTAATATTCTATTATTATATAGAATCCTTGTGCGATTTGGAAACTAAAATCGTGGAGGTCAATGGGCCACACATTACATGGGTCTAACAGGAAAATGCCAAGACTTTAGACAAATTTAGACCAATAGCCCTATGCAATTTTCTAAACAAAATCATTTCAAAAGTCTTTTATAATGGGTTTTCAAAATGCATTTCTAGCCTTGTCAGTCATTTTCAATTGTTTTCATTAAAGACAGAAAAATTCAAGAAAGCATTCTTCTCAACCATTAAATGATTCGAAATTTTCATTCTCCCAGAGCTGTAAAATTTTTCTGTGCTAAGATTGACATTAGGAAAGCTTATGATTGTGTTAGTTGGTCTTTCCTCAAAAACCTCCTTCAATTTGGATTTCCTGATTTTTGGGTGAAGTTAGTTATGGAGTGTGTGTGTGTCGATTTCATTCTTTTTTATTTTAAATGGCTTTTCTTTTGGTTATTTCCCTTGTGAACATGGATTGAGACAAGTAAATCCTCTACTCCTTATCTGTTTATTGTTGTTATGGAAGCCTTTTCCTGTCTCCTTTAAGATAAAGTTGATTATAATCTTATTAAGATTTCGAGTATTTTTGGTGTTCCACGTATCTCTCATTTAATTTTTGCAGATGATGTGTTTTTTTTTTTCCTTGAATGAGTCACAATGTGTTCAATCTTTTGAGGATGTCCTATCGACCTTTGGTTTTCTATCTGGGTTGTTTGTTAATGAAGGAAAAAGTCATTTATTCTTCAGTAACTCTTGTACCAAAAAAGATTCAGTCTTAGATACATTGGGGTTCAGGGAAGGTTTTGTTGGAAAAATAGAACTTGAAAATAAGAAAAAATTACTTCGAGGCACGTAGTAATCTACATTGTCTTATAGACAATAGACGCCCCCACTCTAATTAAACACGAAGATGCAGTTGGGTTCCTGGCGAACTTGTCTTTAGGATACAACAGAGCCTAGTTTTATCACAACTATATATTTCCTCAAAATTTTGTACTATTTTGAGAAAATCTGTCATATAGAATCTCGGATACACGAATGCCTCTTTTTGTAGAAAATTTTGAATTATATAATTTTAACGGAATTGATCTTTATAAATAGATAACAATTACAAAAGTCATATCCATTGGTAAATGGATGAAAAAACTCAATAGGTATGAAACCTATTGGAATTACTAGGCACCTATTTGGATCAAAGAATCCGTTAAGCACCCTGTGGGCCCCTTCGACACCTTTCGGATCGGTCTTGGTGCCTATCCACATTTGGATGGCCCTCTTTAAAATTTAATTTTTCTCTCTCTTTTTTTTTTTCTTTCTTATTTTATATATATCCCTCCAAAATATTTAGAAAGCAATGTGGGATTTACAAATTATTTGAAAAAAGGAGTCAAAAAGTAAATCTTCAATCCATGTGAAAAAATATCAACCAATAAAAATGTTCTAAAACAAATACTTACTTTTTCTTTAACAAAAAGTACACCAATCAAAAAGGTAAGTTTCAAATATCATTTTAAAAATAAATTAAATTAATTTTATTTGAATCAATTTTAAATAAATATTAATCAACATTTATTTGGGATTACCCTTGTTCTCTACTAGTTTAACTCATACAATGTGTCAATCTTTAATTGATAAAATTCATAAAAGATCAAATGGATGAAAATCTCATTTTCTTTCCTATGCCGATCGTTTAGAATTTTTTAAATCCGTTCTTTCAAGTTTCCAAATCTATTGGTCGGTCTCATTTAGCGTTCCTTCCAGTGTGCTAAAAAAATAGAAAACTTATTAAACAATTTTCTGTGGAGGGGCCCTTCTCTTGAACGTTCCCTACGTTTTATGAAACGGTCCAAAGTCTGCACTCCTATTGACTGTGGAGGTCTTGGTATCAACGCCTTAGGGAAAGTAACAACGTGGGGATGATGAAACGTTTTTGGTCTTTCATCGAGAATAACAGTATGTGGTCGACTGGGATGAGGAGTAGATATGTGGGAAGAACTGATATTTAGGCCTGTCAAGCTACTCAGAATGCATCCTGGGCATTGAGAAATATATTGACGTCAAGAGATAATATGGTGGGTAATTTACATATGTTGGTGGGTGATGGTCGAACCACTCGAATGCGGAGAGACCCTTGGATTGAGGGACATCCTTTAATATCAAGATTTGGGAAGAGAGTAGTCCATCAGTTTGATAGCAATTTGGAAGCAACAATTAGCCAATTTGTGGAGAATGGAATGTGGAGACTACTAATGCCGCACAATGAAAGAAGAGGAGCCCCAATGGTAAATTCTCATCTAAAAGTACTTATAGTGTTCTAAATGAGAATACATGGAAAGTAGAGTCGAGGAAGGTGATTTGGCACATGAGAAGAGTTCCGCAGTATTCTTTTACAACGTGGCTGGCAATTCAGAATAAGTTTTCTACAGTTGATAACTTAAGTAAAAGGAGATTCCAACTTGTATCTCTGTGTTGTCTCTGTCGTGCGGCACTTATCTTAACTGTTAGATTAAAACCTATTGACTGAAACAAAAGACACATAAATAACAAATGAGCATTAATGTAGAATCCATGGAATGCTCAAACCTATCTTAAAGTGGATTAATTAAATACTTGCCAACTCAAAAAGAGAGCCTTTTTATTTCTCAATATTTTTTAGAGAAAGATTATATGGTGATCCGACAGCGGTCAACCTTCGATTATTGCATCACCATCATAAACAGTCCATATTTTCTTTATTAACTCGAGAGCTTCTAGGTGACCACACTCAAGATGACCACTTGATGAACTCTTCAACACCCATAGACTCAAGAATATTTAGACCTGAGAATATTCAGTCCACTCTTGCTTTGAGCAACAAAAGTAAGAGCTTACCAAGAGCAAATTAAAGGGTAGACCCAAATCCAAGGTATGAGTGGACCAAAACAAAAAAAAAGGTGACACGTGGCAGTTTTGGGACTGTAGAAGTCATTATATATTTAATGATCTTGATGATGGGTACCTTTCAAAATAAAACATAGTTCCATGGCTGACCAGGCATTGTTAATTGGAAACTACTTGTTTGTTTTAGGCTCTTCATCAAACTAAAATGCTGTAATGGCAGGATATTCCTAGGGATTAGTAAAATTATAATACATAGAAACGAAAATATTGGTTTCTAGAAAGTTCTACTATCTCACGGAAACTTTTGTTTTAGAAAATTTTAGTAATACCCCTACGAAATTGGTAATATTAGGTTTATCCCCTGTAGAATGCAAGACTAAATTTACCCTTGATCTAAGGTCAAGATACCTTTTTATTGATGAGTTAATGATGAAAATTTGATTTTATTAAAGAATCGTGATAATATGATGCTCCCCTCTGACACACGCTCCCCTACGCCCTTGTAAAAGAATCGTAGCTCATTAGTCTCATGAAACACAAGAAAAAGACTTATGATTATGTATACCTCGATGCAACTGATCTACGATTCTGTAATGTGTGTGTGTGTGTGTCAGAAGGGGCGTTAGAAAATCATTACACCTTATTAAAAATACTCTTTAAAGACTTAATTTTACGCCCATCAAGGGTGTGGCTCGGTGGTAATGTGTAGCGACAAGAGTATAATCCTCTTGGTCGTGAGTTGGAATCGAGTGCAGCCTTTGAATAATCTGCTTAGCAAGGGTTGTGGGTCCCCCTGCGACCTAGGGAGAGTCTCACCAATGTGGGGATACTCCCTGAGTTTCTAAAAAACAAAGTTTATTTATCAAAATTTTACCATTAATTCATGGACAAAAAAGGACTTACTTCCAAAATCAAGGGGTAAATCTAATCTTATATTTTGCAGGGTGTAAACCTAATATAACCAATTTTGCAAGAGTATTCTAAAATTACCTTTATTGTGTCGAGCACAAACAGTCCTTACATAGTTGTTTGTCATTGACCTTCAGCTCAAAATCATAACCCATTAATGTAAGTCACCAAACTCTCAAAAAGCACCAATCTTTACCTTAATTGGTGTGAGGAAAATCTGTCATTTTACACAAATGTAGGTTAAGCTCTTGTGTACCACATTTTATGAAGCTTCTCAGCAAATATGATTTCATGCCAAAAATAAATAGTTGGACCACCATAATTAATTATGACCATTGACTTTATTCAGTCTTAGTATATCAAAATCAATTGGTCAAAAAATATTTTTGAACTAATTTTCTTAATTATTTAGTATCCTTTTAAAAAACCTTCGACAATGAAATGACTTGAGATGCCATATCCGAGATGTAAAGTAGTCTTCTTCTTCTTTTTGATTTAGTGATATGAGAAAAAATAAATAAAATAAAATAAAAATCCAAAATGTCCGAGATCTTAAGTTGAGTTGTACAAATGTTTTTGATACTTTTCATGAATGAGATAAGAAAAGTCAAGACGAGACGAGACGCGAAACCAAGATTTTAATGTATGATAGACGTAACCCTTCCTCTCTTGCCCTTGTCCCCTAGGACATATAAAATGCAAAAAAGAATAATTATTACCTCCAAGCCATGGTTTTAAAATTCAGTTTCGCATCTCATCTCATCCATATATGCCAGATATTTAGTCGTCTCAGACAAGTTTTCTGATACATTTACGTCTCGTTAAAAAATTTGAAAAATGAATGTGGGATTTTCAATCTAGTCGGAAAAATTGACTTGTCCATCTGTCTCATCCATGCCAAATACCAAGATGATCGGGTGATACATCTCGGTCACAGACGAGTTTTGAAACCATGCTTCAAACTCGACCCAACAACTAGACTTGATTAGATTTCCACATGACTCGATGAACACACTTTACAAGATCGATTCACCAAGTCAAGTTGAAAACATTTTAATGATAAATTCTCCAAATTAATTACGTTATATTTAATAGCTAGCTAGTTTTCTAAAAGAGTTGTGCTGGAAGGACTTCAAGCTGGAACCTAATATCACACTTGGTGTGAAAGTGGATGGGAACCATAGATATCTTTTCACTCGTATCTTGATGAAAAGCATCTATGGTTCCCATACACTTTCACGTCAAAAAGTGCAATATGAGGTTCCAACCTGAGGTCACTTCAGCATTATTCTTTCTAAAAATAATACATAAATATATATATATATATATATAGGATCAGGATCCGTCTACACATATATCTATCTACTTATATATCTACAACGTGTTTTCTCATGTGAGTTAAAAGTTTCAGATTGAGCTGATTTTCGGTGAGGATGATCTCTATGATGAGGAGATCATCCTCACCAAAAATCAGCTCAATCCGAAACTTTTAACCTCGTCAAAAGTGGTTTACAAAAAATGGACAGTCCACAATTCTTCAACTCATAAATATGGGGTTACAAGTTTTAGAGTTAACTGATTTTTGGTGAGGATGATCACCTCATTGTAGAGATCATCCTCACAAAAAATCAGCTCAATCCAAAACTTTTAATCCACATACGACAAAACACGTTGTAGATATATGTGTACACGGATCCTGACCCATGTATATATATAAGTTTTAAAATATTTTGACTATTGCTAATCATACTATATAATTATTGACAAATATTGATCGACTCAAACTCTACAAATGTAATGTTTGATAAAATTTCAAATATTAATAATTAATTATAATAAATATTTTATCAACATCTTTTTTTTTCATATATTAATGTTTTATTGACATGTTTGAATTGATATATGTTGTTTTTCTTTTCCATTACATTGCTGGTATTTAAGATGCGATAGAAGAAGAAGGTTATTTCAACGTCTTATAGTCTGTATAAAGATTGCCACCTTTGAACATGGACGATCTTAATGATGAAGTCCAAATCGGCTCATTGGAAATCTGATTTTGGTCAAATTTGTGTTCTGATAAATTGAGAAAAATAAGAATAAAAAAATTAGGGACCGAGTAGTTGCACACCGACCTTGAAAATTAACGTTATTTCTTATAATAACCTCTATTTTAACCTACTAATTGCACTTCATTAGTGGTACCGTGACTTTGTCTTCTTTACTTGTGTAAATTGTAAACTTGGTTATTACACGACCAAGTATTTCTTACAAAAATTATTGAACCAACAATAATCTATGTGAGCATGTTCGAAGCAGAATGGAAACAAAAAAGGAGTGCAATATTTTTGTTCTTATTTTTAGTGCAATCGTCCAAATGGAGTACAACGGAAAATTTTTAAGTGATAGGGTGCAATTATCCACGTTGGACTTTTCATGTCACAAAAAAAAAAGTACTACAAATATTTTCCTTTATCACTGAAGGTTTATATGGTTATACTTGGAAAGTTGGAGATAACACTAATTTTTCTAGAAAAAACGTGATTCTCAAGTATAGGTTTGCACATAATGTTGCAATTTTATATATATATTCTCGAGATGATTACAAAGAAAATAACAATAAAAAGCAAAGAATAAATTAAAATTTGCATGATTCGACAACTATGCCTGCGACCACAGGGTAGATCCAATCTTCTTCACTATGAGAATTAAAGGAGAATAGTAAAAGAAAAAACCAAGCCTTGAAAACACATACCATTGTCTTTTTCAAAACTTAGAACGGGGATATCTTATCTCCATACCCATAAATGGGCAGGGGCGAAGCAAGGATTTTGCCCATGTGGGGGAAACTATAAGGCTAAAAAGAATTTTGTGGGGGGCAACTTAGAGCGAAAAATAATATTTTGAGGGGGAAACCAAGTGGAATTTTTTTATGGGGATGATAGTGGCGGATTTTTTTATCTACCACTAATATCTACAGCAATAGCTCATTAATCTATAGACTTTTAAAAGTCTTGCGGGGGAGGGTGGGCAAGTGCCCCCACTGTAAGTCCGCCCTTGAAAATGGGTAACCATGGACTTATAGGTAGCACTTTGGATGTTTATGGGGTATGCATTCCAACCATGCGACCAAAAAATACTATTTATAAATATTTAAAAATACTATTTTTAATTCAACTTAGGTTTCAAACAATCTAAAATATCAATATTTTTCAGTTAATTGTTTGAATTTTTCCCTAAAAAAATGGAGAAGTTGGGTGGAGCGATCTATTTTGAGTCACGAAAATCCCACAACCCAAAAATGGTTGTGGGATGGGTCATGCGTTAGAGATGGCAGTTGAAACCATAGTGACAAAATTCTTCAAGTTTTTGAAAAAACAGGGATTAATTCACGCTTCTTTCAATCTATGATTTAATACCGACTTATTCATAAAGATTTGAATCTTTTTAATATTATATTACGTAATAACATATTTTTACTTTATTCCTGATTTTTTTCTTCGAATCCCGACTTTGTTAGTATGGTTGAAAGTGGATGGATAGTGGGATAGGTCATCTTAGAAGAAGAATACCTAATTCATGTAAGAAAAACGTCTCAACATTACTATTTGTAGGACAAAAGAGGAACTTACCCTAATCGTGAGATTAAAACCATCAATCCAACCACAAAGATGATACATAAATAACATAAACCATTTTGCCATCCAACGTTTTCCCACTTCATCCCAGAAAATTATTTCCCAATTCTACTGTTTTTCTCTCACTATTATACCCCCATACCCAAACTGAAAAACCAATTTTCATTTTGACAATTTCTTGGGTCTGCATGATTGCATGCAATATTTAAATTAGTAGACCCGAGAATATTTAGACCTGAGAATATTTAGTCCATTCTCTTGGTTTGACAAACAAAATTAATAGCCTCCCACGAGCAAAGCAAGGAGTGGACCCAAAGTAATGCGATGAGTGTACCCAGAAAAATATATGAAACTTGGCAGTTTTGGTTCTGAAGGTGCCATTAACTATTTAATGAACCTATGATGAGTACCTTTCAAAGAAGAACGTAGTTAATGGCTGACCTGCATGACCAGACACTGTTAATTGGAAAATACTTGTAAGGGGCATTTAATCGAACTAATAGCAGAAATGAGAGGATATTCGTAAGGATTCTAAAATTAATATTAAAAGCCAAAGGAAAATGCTTTACTGCTACGTTGTCTAACACCGAGTTGACCTGATAGTACATAAAGAACAATTGATTTTCCAATTTGTATCTTGTGGAAATAAATCTATGGTTATACGTGCATTGTCAGGTTAACTCAGTGTTGACCCAGTGTCTAACGCAGGTAGTGTAGCACGACTTCCAAAGGAAAATGCTTTATTGTCAATGCTAATACTTGTGTTATAAAATTTATACATTCAAATCCTAAAACGGTTTTTAATTGTTCCAATAGAATCTAAGCAATTGCATATCACAAATATACCATTTAAATTAAATTAAAAAAACAAGTTACAGTTACTTACTTTGTGTCATTGCAAAAATCGTTGATTTAATATGTTGGAGGTGTGTCCTTCAATCCACGTTCATTGTAACCTTTGAAACTCCAATCAAGTTGATCTTTTCTTATTAGACTCACCTTCCCCCTTCTTCTATATGGATTGACTTGATTTGTGATTAATGGATATCACTTCTTTTATAACTCATTTCTTTTGTGAGTTCTACACAAATCATTCTCTATTCAACAACTTCAACATTAGGTAGCCGATTCCTTTTATAGATAAGTTGAGGGTTTACAATCATTCTTTTAGTAGGTTTTTTATCCATCAAAATTTTCTACTAATCTTTAAAGAATATAATAGATCTAATTATATTGAGTTTCTATTAATATTGATATTTATTATTTTATATAATCCATATGCAATTTGGAAATCAAAATCGTGGAGGTCAACCAACCTAGGTTAATGAGGCCAAAACGTTACATAGGATTCTAAGAACTCGGTCCAACACTGAGTTGACCTGGTAGTGCATAGAGAACTATGGATTTTCTAATTTGTATCTCAAAGAAATAAATTTATGGTTATCTATACATTGTCAGGTTAACTCAATGTCAGATCTCATGTCCAACACAGCAGTGTCGCACGACTCCGAATGGAAAATGCTTTACTGTCTACATTAGACATTGGGTCCAGCACTGAGTTGATAGTGTAGCACAACTCAAAGCCAAAATATAGACTCCTAGAAAATTTGTAATTTTTTTTTTTGGGATTTATGATTTTGCATATTCCATAGGGAAAGCCTCAAATCTTGTATGAGTTCAGTAGATGTCTTCATTCACTTGGTCATTGACCTACATTTCCAAATCATAACCCATTAATAGAAAAGTTCCAGATGATACGCACCTAAGGTGGAGGATTGAAATCCTCCTCACGTCTCAACGCATGCCACGTACCTTACAATCTAAGGAGTTAATGTCTAAAATTTCACATTTTCAAAATTTTCTTGAATAATGGTTTTTGTGGCATGTAATGTGATGTGGGAGGAGGATTTCAATCCTCCACCTTGGGTGTATGCGATCTGGTCTCTAAAAAGAAAAACACTTATTAATTTAGTTTTAAGAATTTCCAAGAAAAAAATAAAAAATGAAATTTTTTTTTCACTGTTGAATTTTAATTTTAAATAAAGTTGGGTTGCTTGGTGGCTGTCATTTTTCAACACCTAGGATCAAGTCGAAAGCAGCTTTTTTTTTTAGGCCCCCTTTTGCATATTAGTTTTTCCATGATATTTAGAGGGCTGTGGTGTTGGATTGCCAATTTTCAATCCGTGTGAATCCAAAGATAATTAGTAAGATTTCAAATCTTAGTCAACTGTACTCCCAAAAAGACCAGTCCATTACTTAAATCATACTGGACGGATATCTTATTTGAGCCAAATTTGAGTTTTAAGATTAAGATATGGAGAATAAAACTATCATAACTGATACATCACATGAGATTTTTCATATCCCAAAAAAATGTAGTAAAACAAATATTTCCTTAATCATTGAAGGTTTGTATGATTATGCATGGAAAATGAGATAGAAAATGGTTTTTCCTGAAAAATACGATTTTTAAGTGTCTAATTGGACGACTGATTTTTTACTCACCAATTTTAAGGCTAGTTTTGTAAATTAGGGATGCCATTGAATACACACGGGAAAATGTGGGAAATTATTTTTTCCTGATTGGATAATGCCATTTTGTCATGCAAATAAATTCCCCATGAATGAAAAATATTTTCCTACCTCACCCCCAAAAAATTATTTTCCCGCTCTACTGTTATTCTCTTATGAAAATCAATTTTCTTCTTGACAAACTCTTGGGTCTGTATGATTGCGCACGGAAAAAGAGCTGGAAAATGAAACTTGTAAGTGTATGATTACACATTTTTCTTGAAATTCATTTTCCCACCATAAGCAAATCCCAATCCCACCTAGGAAAATGACTTTCCCACCTCTTAGTGTTATTCTATTACGATTATCCCCACCTCTAAAACTAAAAATTTACTCTCCTATTGACATTTTCTTAATTGAAATCGAACGACAAAGTTGATTTTCGTATGATCATTATATTTAATTCATTGAATAATTGTTTCCTTGAAAATGAATGCTTGCAAACTATTCAATAGTAATAATAGTAGTAAAGGAAATGTATGCAACTATTCAGGTCCGTCTGCTGGTCAAAGATCCAAGTAACAAAGTGTTTTCGTATTTCGTAATACTCTTCCATGGTTGACCGGGCACTCCACAGCCACCCCTACCCACACCTTGACACGCATTCCTCTCTACAGAGACAAGAGTAAGATTGACTATGAACCCACTTCACATCATTTCTTAATTTAGACAATTTTTTTTTTTTCGAACTTCAAAGATGTCTGACCCAATAAATTCATATAAATCCTTTCATCTAACGTGACTTCCATATACACCCTATAAACACAATCATAAATTTATGTACCTAACAGTCCCTCCACTTGAGATTTTGCCTGGACAACAGCCAGGTGTCATTTTCCTATTGGGTCAAAGAGAAAAGGATAAATTAACCTGACCTTTGCAGGTTTGATGGGGTGGATTCCTTTGTATTTTCACTGAAAACAATGTGGAACTCTCATCGGATCAAAAGCTCAGAGGGAATCATAATGATTAGGAGAAGTTGTATTTTATTTTTTCAGAAATTTAACATACATGTCAGTGTTTTTGTATTTAGCCAACAAAACAAAAGAATTATTAACTTATTTAGCCGTTTGTGATCTTGTGTTAATTTGGGAGGAGGATTTCCATACGACTCCAATGCCAAGCTTGCACTAGCTGGATTCAAAGTAGGCTTATAGAAAAATATGCTAATGCCGTGAAAATTACTTGTATTCATTTAATGTGTACCATATCAATGATAAGCTTTCGAAGAGGAGGGGATGTCACTAGCCTATTATCCTTAATTTACTAATAATAATAAGAGTAGTGATTTTCTGACTTAAAAATTTTCATTTAACTGACGTGACAAGAGCACATAACTATAGATTTTTTTTTTTAGATACACAAGGAAAAAAGATCAACGATTCTGTGCACTTGCCATGTCAACCGATTGAAAATTATCAGAGTTAGAAAATCATTAGAGGAATAATAATAATAATAATATATAGTTGATACGAGTAAAACCTATGGTTATGTGTGCACCTCCACATCAGCACAGTGTCTAACACAGTCACCTCAACAAGTCTTATAAAAAAAGACCATGCCCATAAAGTCTCGTAATATATACTATAATGATTAGGAGAAGTTTTATTTTATTTTTTCAGAAATTTAACATACATGTCAGTGTTTTTGTATTTAGCCAACAAAACAAAATAATTATTAATTTATTTAGCAGTCTATGATCTTGAGTTAATTTGGGAGGAGGATTTCCATACGACTCCAACACCAAGCTTGCACTAGCTGGATTCAAGGTAGGCTTATAGAAAAATATGCTAATGCCGTGAAAAATACTTTTATTCATTTAATATGTGCCATATTAATGATAAGCTCTAGAAGAGGAGGGGATGTCACTATCTTATCATCCTTAATCCACTAATAATAATAAGAGCTGTGATTTTTTGACTCGAAAATTCTCATTTAATTGATGTGGCAAGGCATAGAATCATAAATCTTTTTCTTCGGGATACACAAGGCAAAAGATCGATGCTTCTATGTACTTGCCATATCAACCAAGCGAAAATTTTCAAAGTCAGAAAATCATTAATGTAATAATAATAATAATAATATATAGTTGATATCTAAAATAGTTCGAACCCATTTAATGACCATCATAAAAGGAAAATGTTGAAGTGATTGTGTTGGACATTGCATTAGACACTGTGTAGACGTGGAGGTATACACAGAATCATAAATACTTTTCCTTGAGATACAAGTAAAAATTTATGGTCATGCGTGCACCTCCACATCAGCACAGTGTCTAACACAGTCACCTCAACAAGTCTCTTAAAAAAAAGACCATGCCCATAAAGTCTCGTAATATATACTATAATGCTTTTTTTTGTTGCTCTTCGTCCCATCAATTACACCGTAAAAGTCCTTAGCCAATTAAATTAAAGGGAAAACAATAGAAAATATGACCACATCTATAAGAGTCTCATTATATATATATATATTATAAGGCTTGGTTTGGTTGTCCTAATTCACTTCATCCCACACATTGTACCTTGAAAAGCCTAAACAGTTAAATTAAAGGGAAAATTATTTAATGCATCCTAATGACCTAATTAATATGAGGTTTTTGGCTGAATGACCCCTAATTATTATGCACTAATCCAATTAATTATACCTTTTCCAATTAAATGTGTCCTGACTTTACTTCTCCACAATCGTCTTTTTAATTAATTAACTCACATGATATTCCAAAAGTAAAATTATTGGTGAACAATGGTATTCCACGGTAGAACATAGTTACTCTACAAAAAAAAATTTCTATAATTAGGTCTCATCCTCCACTCATACATACAGTTCACGAAACTCAAAGTGAACTAACAACCTTTTCTTTTTTAATAGTGAATTCACTACTGTTTTGAGTCTCGAAGCAGCGAAATAAGCTACAAATTCATCATTTTGAAACCAAAAAATAACGAATTCATTGCTTTTTCATATTCATTTATTTCAAATTGACAAAATCATTGTTGAAATTTGTCTAACAGAGACGATTTACCACGTTATGCACTCATGCACCAAAAAAAAAAAAAAAAAAACTGCTTTTATTCTTTTTTTTTTTTTTAACATTTATATTTAGAGACAATTTTTTGTTGAATTACAAAAATGATCATAGAAGTCGTAGACCTTGTTGCAACAATCCAAACAAGTATAATCCAAGTGGGATGTATACCCTTCTCCACCTAGAAGGAATGACAATAATTTTTAAAAATAGATGTACAAAATTAAATCAAAATGTATCAATGGATAACTTAGGTGTTGTTTGTTAAACTGAAAAAAATAAGTGCTGAATAGCATTAAGCGTTGAAACTTATAAGCGTTGAATTTAAGTGCTGAAAAAGTTATTTGTTTAGATGCTGAATCATGTTTGTTACACATTGCTGAAACTGGTAAATTGTCTTTGTTACCCTTACAATCATATTATACGTTGTTTGCATGTTTAAAATGCCTATTTCTTATCAAACACAATAAAATATATTATTTCTTATAAAATTAAAATATAATTCATTTTTAAATAATAAATAATACTCAAATCTTCAATTTTTAAATAATAATATCTATTTATAAAAGCCCACAAATTTTAAATTAAAAATAATAATGTCATATAAGTCACTAAAATTTGAAATCAACATTAGAAGAACTTAATTTTGAATGAATAATTTTCGATGGAAATGAAGCATGTGTAATTATAAAAGCATCCTATGAATTAATAAGGGCAACTCACACCATAGGTAATTTTTTTTGTTTTATATGGGTTAAAGTTTTTTGAATGAGTAAATTTTTCATGAGATGATCTCTATGATCTAGAGATCATCCTCACCAAAAATCAGTCCATTTTGAAACTTCTAACTCGTCAAAAATAATTTTCAAAAAAAAAAGGGATGATTTACGGTTCTTGAACTTGTTTTGATAGGGTTAAAAGTTTCAGGATGTGCTGATTTTTGGTGAGGATGATCTCCTTATTGTAGAGATCATTCTCATTAAAAATCAACTTATTCCAAAACTTTTAACCCATATAAGAAAAAATAATTTAGTCATGGTGTGGATTTATTAATTTGTGGGGTGCTTCTATACTAATGAAGAGATTATCCTCACCAAAAATCAACTCATTCCAAAAAATTTAACTCATATAAGACAAAATAATTTAGTCATAGTGTGGGTTTTTTAATTTGTGGGGTGTTTATATACTTATCCATGGGATATAAGAGGTAATATCCTTTTAAGAATAAGGGCATACTTATCCATGCTTAAAAAAACGAAGGGCATACTTGTTCGTGTTGAAAAAAACGAAGTGCTTACCGCTTCAGCATTTTTTTTTAGCATCAAAATAGTGCTGAATTTTTTTCACTTATTTTCAACAATAAGTGCTGAAAATATAGAGTAAACAAACGCGCTATTTTGACAAAAAGTGCTGAATTTAATTTTTTTCAGCAATAAGCGCTGAAAAATAACGCAAACAAACACTGCCTTAGTCCAAATTTGCATGTTTTTAAATCAATATTATTGATCATTGCTCCTAAGATATTTTTCGTTGCCCCCTTTGTTTAAGTATAAAACCACCCATTTTGGAAGATGTTGTAAGGAACTTGATACTGTACTTGCTTCAAGGTGGGTTATTGAGAATTTTTTATATAGATAGAGTTTATTAGTAGAGTTATTTCTAAGAACACTTCTCAATGCACCTATATTTTATTTATTTATTTATTTTTTTAAACATGGTATCCCCGTTGGTAGAGAACCAAGACAAGGTCCATCAGGTAATCATAGGACAGGTCCAACCCAGATTTTCCAGTCATACCTGACAGGGCTAATCCATGACCACATGCACCGACCCACACAACATGTCATATTTTCTTGATTTGTTTTCAGGAGACGAATTTATTGATTTTTTTAATTTCTTTTTTTTTATATATATAATGAGAATGAACAATGATGTTCGCTACAGAATATTTTTGTTCATTAATTCAGTGTTGGAATATAGAATAAATAAAGAACTAGAGATGATCTAGAACGAGTAAACTTATGTAAATTTATAAATTATTTGGGATAGTTTGCATTTTTTATAAAGGTATGAGGCATTTAGTTAAAAAATAAAACTATTAATCAGATTACTAGATTAAGTAGCATTCAAAATTTGGGGGACATTTAACACGAAACCTTGCATTAGAGTGTATTAAATAATTTTTCTTAAATTAATAAGAAATGAGATAGTAAAAATAGAGACAAAACATTGACTAATTCTACAACTAAAAGCTTAGGTAGAAGAAAAGAATAACTCTATGATGAACTTAACAATATTTAAAGTTATCAATTCTATCAATCGATCCAGCTCTTGTTCCAATGCGCTGGCTTCTTATTATCTATTTAACTCTTTTAATATTATAGATAAATATATATTATATTAAGTTGTTTATCAAAAATAAATAAATAAAGAAAAACACTACTAATTTAGTAAGATTTTAAGTCTTACTAAGTGTGATTTTACTAAAATGGATTACTACATAGGCAATCAACACCACAGCCCTCTACATTTCATGGAAAAGCTCAGTTTTTTAAAAAAAAAATAGACTTCATCTAAGGTTTTGAAAATAGATGGTTACCAAACTTCAACGAAACTCCTAAATTTAAAATTAAAATTCAATTGTGAAAACAATTTCTTTTTTGAAAGTTCATAAAATTTTGTTCATTACGACCCTAAAGCATTGCATCATGACTTTGGATTTCACAAGGTGAGCCCAAGGACTCTTACCAAGGGTGGAATCCTTACTAACTTAGTAAGGCTAGTCTTGGGACTGAAACGTTAAATTAAATTACCTTAATAATATAAAAATATAATATTAAACTGTAGGTGTCGGTCACAAAACCAGAGGCTTGTAAAACTAGCGGCATAAGCATCCGAAACCGCTTGATAACGGTGAAAGGGTGGAAATATATTTTTATATGTAATTATTATATATTATCATGAGTTGGGAATTCGGCCAAACACCCCCTTTGGGCTTATGGTGAAATTTAGAGAAATTCTTTGAATTTTCAAAGTGTTGTCGTTCTCCACCTCTGACTTTCTTGTCTTCAACCTCTAAATAAAAACTAAAAAGTCATTTTCAATTTGGAGTAAATAATTTCAACATCTTCAATCTTGAGGTTTTACTATTTTCAAAGCGTCCTAATCTCATTTGCTTAGAAAAAAAGAAGAATCGTGATAAACTGAAACACTAAAATGTACGTGATTTATGTTGCATGTGCACAAAATCATAGATCTTTTTCTTCAGGATACACAAGGAAAAAGATCTACATTTTTATTCACTTATCTCGTCATCCGCATCATCACAATGTACGTCTTAACGTGTCAATTTATCATTAGTAAAAAATGAAGTAATTATCTCTTTCAATTAATCAATCACAATAAGAAGATAAGAAATCTATAAAAAAAAAAAAAAAAAGCTTAATTAGATTCGAAAGGTCACACAAAATTTTAACCAAGTTAAGAGAATGGGTTTCAGGGAAAGAACTGAAAGGGTTTTGACTTTTGACAAGAGATTGATGGTGAGGGTGTTTAGGTTATTTTGTAAGTGTCTCATGGAAAACTATAGTCAATGGGGTAGGTCATCAGTTTGAAAATAACAATTTGGTGGGGGCATCTCTAATTTTCACCAAACTAAGAATGGTATCTCAAAATTAGTCAATCTTAAATAAAATAAAATATATATAAAATATAATAGTAATTAAAAAACAAAGGCTAGGTTCTCTATGTTCCCTTGGAAGTAGGGGAGGGTTAATGGGTGATTCTTTTTTGTTTTTTTTAATGAGGCCAAGTGAGTGAACTCTGGTTGCATGTCTTTTATATAGACCAAATTCAATGAAGGCTTCTTCTCCATCTCCATCCATAAACCCGTTTTTCTCTTTTCTCCATCTCACCTCCAACACTTCATCTCATCTCTCTCTCTTAGAGTGTCTACCTAGTGATTTTGACATACCACTACATTTTTATAAATATTTGAGACATCAATGTGAGTCAAAGTGATTACATAACCCTAGATCTTAAGTATATAGACTAACCAAAATTGACATAAATACCTTTGTCTTCAACATGTAACAAAAATCTTTTGATTTTTCTTTTCCAAAACAATCATCACCATGCTCTTTAACTTATATGGTGTATTATCTTTAATCTATTGAATCTATCGTCGTTATCAATTTTGCAATACCATATAAAGTCCATTGATTTTCTACTTCAAAAATCCTAACTTGTTCTGAAGCGTTGAAGTTTTAAGTAGATAGAATCTTAAGATTGAATAGGATGAAATCAAATTTTTTTCTTTTTTTAGAAGGTTGAAGTAGATAAAATCTTAATGTTGAATAATAGAGTAAAAAAAACTTACCCAAGTGGCTAAAGATGATGGGCTTACGAGAAGAAAAAACAAGGTTTTTTTTATTTATTAAAGGTTTATGAGGATGAGAGAATTTTAAGACATATTTGATTAATCTATTAGAGTAGACTGTGATAAGGGACATGTTATCAATTTGAAAAGGGATGACTCAAATATTAAACAATAGACAGATGGGTACATCTAAATCAACCAATCATTTATCTTGCACGTAATATCTTAACCAAATACATAAATTAGTTTTTGAAAGAAACTTCACTTTCATTGTAATAATACATGGATGGACTTTCTAACCTCCAATGATGTTTACGACCACGATAAAAAATACAGATTTCCTCGGAGTCAGAATTTGAATAATTCCCGTTGCTTGAAAATATATGCAAATTTGATTTAGAAACATAAAAAACAATTAGATTAAACAAACAAAATCATAAATTTAAATCATGCCAAGGTATTAAATCTCATTTTTGGTGTTTATTTCAGTTAGTGTGAAAATGAAAATATTTTATTTAAACATTTCGATCATCGGGGAAATTAATACAACTTTAAGAAATTATGGAAATATTGAGAATATTTTCATTGAAATCATGAGAAATGATAAAACAAGTATTAAAACACTCATTAAGTCATCAAAATACAATAGACAATTATATGTAGTGTGAAAATGAATATCAACAACATTCGGCTACACATCTGCATAGGCATGTGCTAAATGATAAAAATGAGTTGTACTCTACATGGAAATGAAAATAAAAATATCACATTAACTATATATACCTTAATATGTAAAACTGTAGCGCTCCTAAATCCTAACACAAATCCCTATGATCCTGTGCTAGAATCCAAGGCACTCAATAACACTCTCCATAGATGATTATAACATAAATAATCAATACATAGTCAAAATGATAAAATAACAATGAAAATATGATAAAACTGAACTATATGTATGACAATAAGCCCAAAAATTTCTTAAGTGTATAAGTACTCAAATACTAAATTCAAGATATAATAATAGAAAGAAATGACATAATATTGCCAATATACGAGATACCTCTTACTAACATCAAATCCTACCCTTTCACTAAAAAATAAAGCAAAAAATCTTAAAACCTAAATTGCAACTGCTCTAATAGAAATAATTCCAACGCTCACCTAAGAGTGGACGTTGATCATCTATGTGTCCTACAAACTAGGACTCCTCTAGAGGCTTCTCAAAGAAGGGTGGGTCTGAAACTAAAATGGTAAGATGAGTAACAGGGGAATTACCCAGCAAGTAAACAATTACTGCAAATTAAGATTTTTAATGTAAACATAAATAAAATTATAAAAAATGATGTCACAAAATACAAAAAAAAATTCACATTTTTTAAGCAATTCAATTTTATACCACATAAATTTCTAACATAACTAAATACAAAATAATGGTAGTATAGTTGATAAGAATGTTGAGAGTCATGACTGTTATCTCCCAGCAAGATCTAATTTATTTCAAACTTTATTAGTGTGAAACCCTACCATCAGTTCCTGATTTTTTGACCGATTGTTACACTTAACACATTTGAGTGGTTATTTATCTAACTTAGGTTGACTATTGACTGTAACCATTAGGTACAGGTCTTTTCACGAAGTGTTAATATATTTGACTATTCTAGACTATTAAAGATTACTGACTAACTATCTTCATCTAATCTTATCAGGCGAACATATTATTCACGTAAGACATCTCTACTCATTCACAAGCTACATTTACATTATATAGGTCATTGATAAAGATAGAACAGAATCTTTCAGATCTCAGTTATGATGTTACTCTCCTATGCATTTCATACTACATAGGAGTTTACCATCCCAACCGTACATCCTAGAAATGATATGACAAATTATCCTTTTAGATATTCACAAACTCTGTAATAGATCTTTTATATATATATAAAATAAAATAAAAATTATTACAAATATTTAGAATGGATATCCAATTTCCTAGCATACAATCATCTAACACAACAAATATAAATAGCGTTTACATTCTCATCAATTGTACAAAAAAGTAAATAAACATCAAACATTGCTTCGCAATAATTGAAAGTAAATATTAACCTTGAATATCCACTCACCAACACACACATCCAAAGAAAGTCTACACTCTTATTTATAAAACATAAAGCATCATACTCGAAATGTTATGCATTAGAACTTCAACACTTAAATAAATTATTTTCAAATTTAACCAATATTGAATACCTTTGAAAATAAATCTTACAATCAATTTAAAATATTAAAATTTATTTTTCATAAAATACGTGAGAAAAATGACTCAAAATTATTAAAAATGAATTCCTAAGGAAATTTGCATAGAGATAGGTGACTAACACAAGTTCGGGTGATTGAACCTGAAAAATGTAAAATGCTGAATTTTTGTACATGGGGTTCTGGGTGGGTCGACCGAGTTTGAAGTTGGGTTGACTAAACCTAAGAGTTACTCACCTTCAAGTTCTTCGTGGGGCGAGTGGTCGATCGATCGACATTGAAGTTGGGTCGATCGAACTTGAGAGTTGTGCACTTTGCACTTGTTCATGGGATGATTGGTCTGTCGACTTAGCAGAAGGATTTTTGTTATCGCCTTCGGTGATTTTTTCCCAACTCCACTCATCTCTCGAATAAAAAATTCTAAATCACGATTCAACAAGAAACACATCAAACAAATAATTCTGAACATGAACTTGTACAAAGAATAATTTTTTTTTTTAAATTTTAACAAAATGATGCAGTGCAACAAACCCAAGTGGGATAATGGATCTGGACAAGCAACGGATTCATAATAATTCGAAGAGATCTATTCTTGAATGAAAACGTCAAGATCTTCAAGATTGTAACACAAATATAATGGGACATTTAATTATACATAATATAGAGGAACATTTTTATATAAATAGTATTGTAACTCTAATATAGGGGAAGATATCTTATTAATAAAATTTATGATTTTTATAGAGTTTTCTCTTTATTTTCAATTGCTTGGTATTTTGTGTGAATCAACAAGTTTCTTATGTCCAATTTTTCGATATTCTTTTGAGAATCAATGAACCAATTGGAAGATTGGTCTTCGACCAGCATGAATTAATATCAGAATTTGCGTCTATCAAATAACTTATTATTCTAATCAAGATATCTCTGAGAAAGCGATCGATTCAACATGATATTATACTAGAGGATGTATACAAATTGGAGAAATCCATTAATTTTCTCTTTACAGTCAAAACTGATTTTAAATATAGTAAATCGTATAATACAAAAGATTTTTTCACTCTGATCCTATCTATGATGAGTACAATGATAAAAATGAGTAATAGGTAGTTGTTTACAAATATGTGGAGGATGATTTAACACCACGAAATGCTTATTTACATCCAAATAAAAATCTAATAATAGTTAACTTTGCAACAATGTCTGAATTCACAACATGCCCAATAGCCAGATAATTAGTTTGTGATATGGTGATCAACGGTAGAAGCTTAAGGAGCGTTTTGTGAACAAAATCTTTTCAAAATTACAAATAGGAGCTCAAATTCATCCAAATCTTTCCATGCACTTTTGGTTTGAGAAAAATCGAGAGGATATAGATTTCAATTATACCCCAACTATGGTTAAATCCTATTAGATGACTTCATAATGTGTATCCCAAAAAACTATCACCCGGATGGCCTCTAGATTGTTGTCCAATTGTTAAGTACAACAAGTTGAAGATAAAAATAATTGACTCATATACTTCAAACAATACCTTGAACTCAAGGACGAGTTCCTTTCAACCCAAGGAGAATGATGTAGTTTAACAAGCCCAAGTGGTACCACAGATCCAAACGAGCGACAGATTCAGAATAATTCGAAGAGACCTATTCTTGAATGAAAACACCGAGATCTTCAAGATTTATAACTAGCTATGGATTTTCTATTTTTAGGTCCAATTCCTTTGGTTAACTTAATTTATAGAAAATTTTGCTATTTTAGGACAATTTTGTTCTGTTAATAACTTTAGTTATGAAAGCCAAAATCACGATTCTCCCTTATTTCTAAGGTCAAGTAGTATTTATTTCCATCCCTAGGTCATTTTTACTATTTTTAGTCATTTTCTCTATTTTTATTATTTTCATGTTCTTCTAAAAGTAAGACTTTTATATAAATAGTATTGTAACTCTAATATAGGGGAACATTTTTTATTAATAAAATTTATGATTTTCATAGAGTTTTCTCTTTTTTTTCAATTGGTTAGTATTTTATATGAATCAACAAATTTTTGATGTCCAATTGTTCGATATTCTTTTGAAAATAAGTAAACAAAGTGGAAGATTGTTCTTCGACCTGTATCAATCGGTATCAGAGCTTGCATCGATCATATAACTTATTATTCTCTTCGAGATATCTTCGAGAAGGCAATCGATACAACGTGATGCTATACTAGAAGATGTATACAAATTAGAGAAGTTTATTTGTTTGCTCTTTACAATAAAAATTATTTTCAAATATAGTAATCGTATAATACAAAAGATTTTTTTCACTCTGATCCTATCTATGATGAGTACAATGATAAAATTAAGGAATAGGAAGTTGTTAACAAATATGTGAAGGAGGATCTAACACCACGAAATGCTTCTTTACATCCAAATAAAAATCTAATGATGGTTAACTTTGCAACAATGTCTGAATTCACAACGTCCACAATATCTAGAGAATTAGTTTGTGATATGGTGATCAATGGTGGAAGCTTAAGGAACGTCCTGTCAAACAAAATATTTTCAAAATTACAACTAGGAGCTCAAATTCATCCAAATCTTTTCACACTCTTTTAGTTTGAGAAAGTTTGAGAGGATATAGATTTCAATTATATCCCAACAATAGTTAGAATCCTATTAGATCACTTCACAATGTGTATAGCCTCTAGATTGTTGTCCAATTATTAAGTACAACAAGTTGAACATAAAGATAATTGGGTCATAGGCTTCAAACTACAATAACTTGAACTCAAGGACGAGTTCCTTTTAACTCGGGGAGAATGAAGTAGTTTAACAAGCTCAAGTAGGCCCACGAATCAAGACGAGTGACGGATTTAGAATAATTCGAAGAGACCTATTCTTGAATGAAAATGCCAAGATTTTCAAGATCTATAACAAGCTATGTATTTTTTATTTTTAGGCCCGATTCCTTTAGTTAACCTAATTTTTGCTACTTTAGGAAATTTTTGTTTTATTAATAACTTTAGTTATAAAAGCCATAATCACGCATTGTCGATTATCTCTTATTTCTAAGGTAAAATAATATATATTTCCATCCCTAGGTCATTTTTCCTATTTTTATTTATGTTATTTTCATCTTCTTCTAAAAATAAGATATTTTTATATAAATAGTATTATAACTCTAATATAGGGGGATATTTTTTGTTAATAAAATTTATGATTTTTATAGAGTTTTCTCTTTATTTTCAATTGCTTAGTATTTTGTGTGAATCAACAAGTTTTTAATGTCTAATTGTTCGATATTCTTTTGAGAATAAATGAACAAATTGGAAGATTGTTCTTCGACCTCCATCAATCGATATCAGAGTTTGCGTCGATCAAGTAGCTTATTATTCTCGTTGAGATATCTCTGAGAAGGCGATTGATTCAACATGATCCTATACTAAAAGATGTATACAAATTGGAGAAATCCATTGGTTCGCTCTTTACAATCAAAACTGATTTCAAATATAGTAAATCGTATAATGCGAAAGATTTGTTTCACTTTGATCCTATCTATGATGAATACAATGATAAAATAGAAGAATAGGAAGTTGTTTACAAATATGTGGAAGAGGATCTAACACCATGAAATACTTCTTTACATCCAAATAAAAATCTAATGATGGTTAACTATGTAACAATGTCTAAATTCACAACAACCACAATATCCAAATAATTAGTTTGTGATATGGTGATCAATGGTGGAAGCTTAAGGAATGTTTTGTCAAACAAAATAATTTCGAAATTACAAATAAAAGCTCAAATTCATCCAAATCTTTCCACGCTCTTTTGGTTTGAGAAAGGCCGGGAGGATATAGATTTCAATTATATCTCAACTATGGTTAGAATCCTATTAGATGACTTCACAATGTGTATCTCAAAAAACTACCACCCGAATGGCCTCTAGATTGTTGTCCAATTGTTAAATACAATAAGTTGAACTCAAGGATGAGTTCATTTCAACCCGAGGAGAATGATATAGTTTAACAAGCCCAAATGGGACCACGGATCTACATGAATGACAGATTCAGAATAATTCGAAAAAAACTATTCTTGAATGGAAACGTCAAGATCCTTAAGATTTATAGAAGTTATGGACTTTTTGTTTTTAGGTTTGATTTCTTCGGTTAACCTATTTTTTGACATTTTGCGCTATTTCAAGAAAGTTTTATTTTGTTAATAACTTTAGTTATAGAAGTCAAAATCATGCACCATCAATTCTTTCTTATTTATAAGTTCAAGTAGTATCTATTTCCATCCCTAGGTCATTTTTACTATGGGAGAACATCTTTGATTAATAAAATTTATGATTTTTAGAGAGTTTTGATACCCAATTGTTCGATATTCTTTTAAGAATCAACAAATCAATTGAAAGATTATTCTTCATCGTATATCACAAAATATATAAGATTTTGAATAAAAAAATTACAATGCATTGAAAACTACAACTATTAGGAAGATCTAGAAGTTCCCTACCTTTGATCCAAGCTAAGAAAATCCACAAAGAACGCGAGAGATCGAGTTGAATCAAATTCTTCATTCTTAAATGTGATCAAAGGCTCTACTTCTAAAATTCTCCTAGAAGCTTGCGATGAACAGATCTATTCTGTCTTCTACATCGAATCTTAACAAAACCTCTAAGTAGATGAAAATCGATGTAGAAAGTGAAATGAGGTAAAGATTTTCTCTAGGGTTTTTTTTTTAGAAATGAAAAGAATGTGAGAATTGAAAAAATATAGAATTTGTCTTAAGTTTGGTATTTATAAAGTTCTAGGGACTTGAGAATCATTTTAGGATTTGTTTTCTTTCATTTAAAAAGTCTATGTCCGAGCTTCGATTTTAATAGTCCATTTTGGGTGATTTTTTATACAAACCTGATGGTGTTATTAGTTTTATTAAAATCAACTCCTAAAAAAATATATACCTATATGGCCAATCTTAAATAAAAATCATTGAGATACGAGTTAAAATTTTAGGTTATTACAAAAACACTTGTTTCAATGAAGAGACTATTAAGTACTACTACATTTACTTGCTATAGTTTCTTATGTTTTGAAAATGTATTAATAAACTAATTGTAGACACATGGATTCTAATATTTGCAGACTATTTTTTTTTCTTTTGGGGTTTTGGATTTTTTAGAGTCACGACCATTCATTGAATTTAGGGGATAAATATTCACCCTAAAGATGACTTTCTATCTGGTCTTCGATTAAAAAATCTAGGTAAGGTGATTTGATTGAAAAAAGAAAAAGTGTTAAGTACCCATTTTCTCCGTCTATCGATAGTTGCACTTTGCTTGGACTATGCATTCTAAAAATCGAGACTTGGATTTTCTTTGAACATCAAATTGGGAAGGTCTTAAATTAGTTTTGTATGTGTTTATAAACTAGGTATATTTAAGCCTTAACCTAATAGGACCTAGATTTTTTTATTGAATATATTCTCATGAGGAATTTGAAGATGGAGAAGGTCTGATTGCAATAACAAAATAATCATAGATTTGGATTTTAGGATTTGAACATTAGGGAGGTCAAAGGATAATTTTTGAAAAATGAAATTTAAAGTGGGATTCTAATATCTACAAAATACCATATTCCATTGATTCCTCTGATTTTTCGAGTATGCAATCTACAACGAGGTGTTCTTGTATACTTTGACAAAACAATGGAGCTTTAACCACAAATTTATTCTATGATAATCACAAATATTTTAAGTATTACAAATTTACTTGTGTATGTTTGCAAAACTTTGGTATTTTTTGAGATTGTGTATATTAGCAACACTTTGGGAGTCCAGGAAACTTCGAGAATCAATGTTTCGATAGGACTTCAGTATTTCAGGTGTTATGGTGACTTCAAGAATTAGGATTTATACTGGACTTCAGTAGGGCTTCGATACTTCAAAGATTTAGATGATTTCAAGAATCAGGTTTCCGACAAGACTTCGGTACTTCAGGGGCTTAGAGGACTTCATAAACTAGGATTTCAACCCATTTTCAGGGGTTTGACCAAATTTCAAATTCGATCTAAAGTATGGCCGATGTAGAGAGTTCGTAATTTGTGTAGTCATGAATGAATTCAGAAGATAAGACAACAGACCCCCTCAACAAAATACAAAACATTTGCACAACATACACTCGTATGTAAAATTTGTTTTGAAAGGCAAAAATGAAAATTGCTATTGTATAAATGTGAGCTTCACAATTTTTTGGAGGTTTGAGCTCATCTACGGTGGGCAAGGGAGTTGCCACCATTCATTTAAGGTCTGAATGGATACGAAAAGAGTTTTTTGAAATTATATATTTTTTGCTATGGTGACTCGCATGTCTAAAAAGATAAACGAGTTTTGGTCTACCTAAAGAACTAGGGTAAGGAGGTTCAGTTAAGGGATAATGAAGGTGTTAGGCACTTGTCCCTCTCATCCAAAGATGTTTACCATTAATTGACCAATGGTGAGGTTAGAAACCAATTTTTTGGATTTTGAAAGTAGAAGGAGTTATAGAGAGAATTTAGGAAAAATTGGCTATAGTCTAGCTTTATGAAATGGAAGAAATGAAATAGTGAGCAAACTAAACATGGAAAATGTTGCTTGTTGAAATTTTTTGTGAGTCTAGGATTTTGGTGAAAATCCATATGGATTTCACGATCTTGAATCCCAAAGCTCTTTTGAAAGCTTATATGCTCACTTGGGAGTGTTTTTTTTATTAGTTTAGCCATTAGGAGGTATGTATGGGTTAAACACCACCATGAAAAGAATAAGGACATTTATGCGTGATTTGTGCCCTCTATAAGACTTTTTTTGTGTTGATTTAGAGAATTAGGTGGGGATCTAGGAAGATCATAACCTTTGACTCTTAACCTCTTTGCAAATGAAGAGTGCGATGGATGCAAATGTGTACGCGTGGAGTATTCCAAGAGGAACTTATTAATGATTTTATGAGGAAAAGATTACCTCACCAAGGTAAGGGATTACTCATTTTCCCCTTACCCATTAACAATTAGCAAAATTCTAATCTAGGAATTTAAGATAGTTGAAAAAAAATTTAGAGAATTTAAAAGACTTAAAATAAAGTGCAAGGAATTTAAATGTCCTTGAAGAGCTTATAATGGATTTATTGAAGAAAGATTACTTCACCTAAAATGAATGATTACTCTTTTTCCTCTATGCCATTAAATTATAAATGAAATTATAACTACATTGCTTAGAATTGAAAGAACATTAAAGTAAAAGTGCTTGAAATGTAAATAAATAAATTTAGATAAAGGTGGGGGGAGTGAGAAGGGGTAGCTATATAAAAAAAATAGAAAACATGAACTTCTCCCCACCTTGATCTCTTCTTCTTCTTCTTCTTCTTTTTGGTTTAGGCTTCTTAGGTACTTGAGAAAGGATTTGGGAAAAGTTTTGGTGGGCTAGAAAGCTTTGAGGAATTATTTGGATAGAATTTTATATCACTTCAACTCCTCATCTCTTTCCCCTTGAATGGATCTCCTATTTATAAGATTTTGAGAGATCCTTGGAAATAAACTTGTCCTAAATCTTAAAATTTCTAATATTCTCACTAATATCAAATACAAGGACACCAAATACCCTTCATCAAAGTGTCATTTATTGTCTTTTACAATCCTATAAGTCTAAGCAATCATAATAATCAAAGGATACTAAGAACACCAAATACCCTTCATCAAAGTTTCTTTGATTCTTTTACAATCCTATGAGTCTAAGTAATCATGATGATCAAAGGATAGGATTCTAAATGACAAGTTCTATAGAATTCTCAAAAAAGGTTTAAAATATCTAAAAACCTTAGCTTTTGGTCAAACAAGAAGTAATTAGACTAGATGGCATATAAATATGAATTTGGATTTTGGGTGTTAATGTGTTTAGCTTGAGGTTATTCTCTAACAACCAAGGGATAATCTAGTCTTTGTTCATAAGTTCTAGAAAATTCTCTAGGTTAGATAAAAGAGTTAAAACCTTTTGAACATGGTTAAATTACAATGAATCCTATGAAAGTTCGTTGAATTGGGGGTAGGATCAATGAGTACAAGGGAAAATCACCCCCTCTTAGACTAAAAAAATGTGAGGTTACTCATATAAGGACCAACACTTGACCAAAGGTCTTTATTAGAAGATTTAACAAATTACTTGAAAACCAATGTGGGTGAATTATTAGAGTGTTAATGGCGGGCTATGAAGGTAAAATGAAGGGATTTCTTAAGATAAAAGTCAATTAAAAAGGGGGTTTAAAATGTCATTTACGTCAAGTAAATTCAAGCACACATGGGCTTGTAACTATCTAACAGAATTGGCCTTGGGTAAGTGATGGTGAACAAAATTATACCTAGCCTTGAGTCACCTCCATATTGTGCAACAATTAGCTTGGCCATAGGTGATGTTCGGCCAAGACAAAACATGACCTGGTCGAGGGTCACCCACGGCCAAGCTTAAAATTCAAACTTAAAATGGCCTTTGAACCTTGTGGCTACTCAAATGATGGGCTCTAAAGCCTTCTTGAAAAACACCTTGGCTCAAACTCATTTTTGAAAGGTTTTTGGTGCTTTCAGGTTCGGCTTAGGTAAAATGGGGTATCTACAACGCTCTATTGATGATATCTTTGTGGTGATTTTTCTAGTTGCGCACTCTTCAATATTCTTACGTAGAGGTTGATTATTTTTCATGGATCCCTGCCCACTTTGCACATTTCTCCAAAGAGTAATTAACTCTCCTTGCTCTTGGCTATATTATCCCAACAGGATGGTCTGCTTTTTTCAGTAGCCTATTGTAGACACTTGATTGCGTCATTACGATGACCACATCTACAATGGTTTGGAGTCACCACCATTCATTTTTGTAAGTGGGTGTGAATGGTCACCCGATGTACATTTTTTGAAAAAGTGACATTTTGGCGTTTAGTGACTCTCAATGGATAAGGTACGAATCAAATCTTTGAGATACGGGGTAAGCGACTCGGTTGGAGAAAAGGGAAGGTGTTAGGCACCCTTTTCTTCCCACTAAATAGTGGTAACCTCAACTCAACTCGGTCCTTTTTTATTTAAAAAGATGTGAAAAAAAATATGTCACGTGGGTGCATTTGTACCCTAGATAGGGGTTCATTTTCGGCTTGATCATAGGGTCATTCCATTGATGGAAATGACCCTTTTAAACCTTTAGCCTTGGGGTCCATTCATCCTAAAAAATAAAATGAAGGGGAGAGGGGTGATAGAAGAGGGAGGAGGAGAGGGTGTAAAAGAGAGAGGGGGGGATTGCCTTGAACCCACCTTGTATCTTCTTTTTTCTTTTCTTCTTCTTGAGTCCTTAGTATTTTATGAAAATACAATTCTTGTATGGTTGAAGGAGTAGAGAAGAGATGATGAGAGAGATGAGAGAGATGAGTGGAGTATAATAAATTTTTTTTTGTGAGACTTAGGGGAGAGAATTTGTAGTATTTTTTTTTGTAAGAGTGGGAGGGGAGAATTTTTGTAGTGAAAGTTCGGGAAATTTTTGGGAAGAGGATGAGGGTATTTATAGATGTTGAGGAGTTATTTTAGGGATATAATGGGGTGAAGTGAAAAAAAAGGATAGAATGGTTATGAGTTTGAGAGAGAAATGGGTGTAATTTAGAGGAGATTGGAGGGTATTTAGGGAAGGGGGGTTAAATGGGTGAGTTTTGACCCAAATGGTTTGGATCCTACCCAACCCATTTGGGTGGAGTGTTTGGTGATGTGAGTTTAAGATGGTGGTTGAGATTAAATGGTATTTGATTTAAGAGAATGGAGGATTTAAAGAGGTGGTTGATGATATTTTGGGAGGGTGAGGGAGATGATGCCATGTGTCAAAGTGGTTGGAAATGAAGGGTTGAGATAGGTTGATGGGAGAGGTTGAGTGTTTGACTTGAGAGGATGGTGTAGGTTTAGGTTGTAGATGTAGGTTTTGTAGGGAATGATGAGGGTAGATTAGGGGAGGTATAGGTTAGGGGTGTGGGTTGATGTGTTTGATTTGAGAGAAAAGGTGATGGGTTGATGTGTGGGTAGATGAGGTTTAAAGAGAATTAATGGGGTAGGTGGTTGGATGAGGGAGGTGAGATGGGGTGATGACATGTGTCATCTTTTGATGATAAAAGAGTGATTGGTTGATGTGGGTTATGGTTTATGGGTTTGAGTTGTGGGTTGGATAATGAATTGGATATGGTTAATGATTTGTGGGCTTTGTAGTGTTGGGTTTGGGTTTTAGAAATGGTTTTGGGTTTTAAGGATTAGTTGAGGGTTATTTTGGAATGGATTTTGAGGGTATAGGTTGGTTTTAGATTTTAGGTGATGTGGGATTGATTTTAGGCTAGGGGTAAGGTGAGAAATCGATTTAGGAAAGTGTTGAGGGCTTGTGGGCCTTAGGTGGGCCTATGGTTTTTACGGATTCGGAGGCGGAGGGTGGTAGTAGAGAAGGGGTAGGCATCCCAAGTCTCACATTTTTAATTTTTTAATTTTTTTAGATTTTTGCAATCATTAGTTTGATCAAAAATGCCACGTGTTGGCGAATCGAGCTTTTTAGGCCCGTTGGTGAAATTTATCGAAAATTTGGCGTTTTTGATTTTGGAAGCGGAGCGGTGAATATTGGGAAAGCGTAAGGTAGGCCGAGTCCTTTTGGTGGGCCTCCTAAACCATTGAGAGGTCTTAGGGGCCTCGGTTTGGTAAAAATGTCACTTTTCAATGACTTGGGCCCTTAAGGCCCGTTGGCCCATTTATTTGGAAAATCGATATTTTTGGGCCCTTTCGAGAAGTGGCCCGTTCAAATTGAGGTGTCTACACCTATTATGTGATAGGTGGGTTTTTTCTTTGGTGGTAGTTCCTTCTTTAAGACACCGATCTAGTGCATGCCTTCTAAAAATACCCAAAGGGTTAAGTTAGTTGAAGAAGATGAAAGTGAAGAGAGATGAGTCTCAAAGCAAATAGTATGAGAATGCAAATGAGCTAACGATGAAGATCAATACTAAGGGAAATATATCCCCCCCCCCCACCCACCCAAAAAAAAAAAAGTTTAGGGTTCCCCTAAGAAAATCAATATTTAGAAAAAAGTTGGACTTTCGAGGCATTGCTTTGGGCTAGGGCCTGAAAGAACATCGAATGTAAACTTTATTGTCATCTCACTTATTTTTTCAGTCAAGAGTTGCTTACGATTGCAATACACTTTTTGCCCACTAGCATTGTGGACCGTGGTAGTCCATGTGAGTGTGAAGATGGCTGAGTTAAATCCTTAACTAGGAAAAGTGAAGTTGGACCTTCAAAGAACTATTTTGTGTCGTCTCAAGAGCAATGATTTCGGACTTAATTGTTGTCTCACCAACCTTTCAAGTTTGGGGTTTGTATTTTCATAGCATTTTTTCTGTTACTATCTCCACATAATAAGGATCAAGTTGCATAATCAATGACATGAATCCCAATAATGGATAATGATTGGTATTTTAGACAAGGAAAGATCGCAGGAGATACCTAACGCTAGGACTTAATAAAAGTAGTCCTATAAATAGGAAAGGAATAGATTATTTTGAAATAATGATGTTTTTTCTAGTTATCCAAATGTAAAATATAACTCAAGCATCAAAGATTCTTTGAAAGGTACTAAATGCACCTGATAATGAAAACACGATCAAGGTTAGAAACAAATCATTGGAGATCTTAAGGTGATGGTGACTTAGGTAAAACCATTCCACAAAACCTATTTTGAATGATTTGGTTCATCGGATATGAAATGAGTGGAATCAGTCTCGATGACTAGAAGACTTACCAGGTTTGAAAACCATGCAATCGCGATCATATTGACATCTGCTAAGCTTGCTAAATTAACAGCAGCCCTATATACAGTGCCCTACTTATGTAAGACCCATCATAGACCAAAACCAAAAGATTGGGACATATTAGAGGAACCAAACTCAATACTTTTATCACACTTCTTTTCCTTTTTAAGTAATTTAATGCGTCCCTAAGTCCCAGCTGTAGTTCATTGTACTTGGTTCCCGATTACTTGCGTATACGTTTCCAAAGACCACGTGTACTAAAAGGATTCTAGAAAAAACTGGTCCGAGTCTCACGTTTGGCTGTGTTTCTGAGTTGACTCGTTTGCGTTTTCACCAATCACAGCTTTTAGATTGAAATGGTAAGTCTTATTCTTTGAACAATGGTTATAGAAATAGTCTGGGTCCATGCAGAACTTGGGCAAGTGGTTTTGATTAGGTTGGATTTGAGTTTATTAATCACTAAGACCCATTAAAAACTCAATCGAGTCAACTCAGAAATTTTGTGAGCCATTACAACTTCGAATGAGCTTTTCTTTCTTGGCAAATTTACCAAAACATGCACTTCTTTCTTTATGTCCCCCTCACTTCAACAAAAGTTTTGAAGTACCCACATTACCCTTTCTCACCTCTTTTGCCTCACTTGCCTGAGATTTTCAATGGTAAGTGTCATCCATTCCGATGATTTGTGATGATGAACGAAGAATAACATATAATTTTGAAGGTTTAAAAGTAACTTTCGATCTATTTGAAAATGTTGTGACAATAAATCACGAACCGAAAATGATACATACTCGTAATTTTGAAGACTTAATTGTAACTTCTAATTCAACATCAATTTTACTATTATTATATATGTATTTTGCGTATTTTGTAAATATTTATCTAATAGCGAGTTCGACATTTTGAAGCAATGAGCTTGTTGTTTGATGAAGTGTTGAATTCACCACTAGATAGATTTTCATAAAATACCCAAAACGTATATATAATAATAGTGAAACAGACTCTTAGTTCAAATACAATGTTGCGTAGCAAGTATTAATAATTAGTTTCTTTAAGTTTTTATTAATATTGTATATATTTTATTAGCATGTCTAAATCTACTCAAATTCTATATATGTAGTAGTGCTTCTTTTATGTTACATTCCCGGTATTTCATGTTATGTTGATAGTCTCTGTAAAACATTTGCCACATTTGAACACGAAACTTCATAACGGTGCTTCAATTAACTCAATTTAATAAGCCATTTGAGACTCATTTGGGTTTCTAAAACATTAAGAAAATTTAAAAAAAAAAAACATTATTAGTGTTGATGAAATCCATGGGATTTTTCATATCACGAAAAAAATAATAAAGAAAACAAAATATTTCCTTAACACTAAGAATCTATATTATTGCACTTGGAAAATGAATAATTTTTCTGAAAATGTGATTTTTAGGAGTATGATTGCATATTTCTAGTATAACACATTTTCCCACCAAAAGTGATTTTTCCCTTTGGCGAAATATGTTTTGCTACTGTACCCCAAAACATTTATTTCCTAGCTTCTACTTAATCACCAATAGTTAAAAAAAAATCCTTTTCCTTTTTCTTTTTCTTTTTTATAATTTCTTGGATCAGACTGACTACGTATGGAAAAGGGGTGAGAAAATTAATTTTCCTAAAAATACAAAATTTCAATTGTAGGATTAAACATTTTTCTTCAAATTCATCTTCTCACCTAAAGAAAAATTCCTCCTCAACTCCTAGAAAAATCATTTTCCCACCTCCTAATTAACCTTATTATCTCATGATTACTTCCACCTCCAAAAACTAAAAACCAACTCTCCTTTTGACATATTTCTAATCTAATCGAATCAAATAGAATAATTCATATTCTCATGAATCTTTTTTCTAAAAAGTTTTATTCCCTTGAAAACGAAATTCCTTCCAATCATACGAATTCTTAGGTGCAGTCAAACAAGGGGATCCAATTTTTTTTTTAATGAAATTATTGAATTTTTCAAAGAATTCATATCTTCTTCAAAATAATTCTACCAAATCCTACAATTTAATGGTAGTTCTGATCAAAGTTCCAAGCACCACTCAATATTCTCCTTACCCTTCCATGGTTGACCGGGCACTCCACAGCCACCCCTAGTCACAGTTTCACGCAGTCCTTTCTATAACGACAAAGGAAGACTGACTGCAAATCTACTTCACATCAAAACTGTTGGAGATCTCTTTCTGTTTTTTAAAACTTCAAAGATGCCTGACCCAATTAATTCATACAAATCCCTTCATGTAACGTGGCTTTCAATCATTCATACACACAAACCAATAAATACATTAATAAATAAATGTACCTACTCTCCTTCCTTCCATTGCATGAACAATAGCCAGGTGTCATTTTTTTATTGGTTAAAAGATAAAATAATGAACCTGACCACTGCAGCAGGTTAGATGGGTGGATTCCTTTGTATTTTCTCTGAAAACAATGTGGAACTCTCCAATTAAAAGCTCAGAGGGAATCATAATGATTAGGAAAAAACTTAGTTTATTGTGTGGAAAACATACATGTCAGTTTTTTATATTTAGCCAACAAAAGTCTTATTAATTTCTTTAGCAGCTCATTTTGTTATAAGTAAATAATGAATCGTGCTAGAGTGACTTAAAAGCTGGAATCTCATATTAAACTTCTTGATGTGGAAATGGATAGTTTTTTCACTTTGATCACAATGAAAAACATCTATGGTTTCCCATATACTTTCACGAAGAATTGGTAATGAGTTGGATAGTACCCATCTATTCGACTCATCCAACCCGAATAAATTGGACATGCACAAGGTTTTTCTATCTAATTAAGAATTCGGCTAACATTACCCAATATTCATTTACGCTAAAAATTTGTAAGGCTAGGTATGAATATACGGCATATCCTACCCGATTACCCGACAACAAAAGTATAGTTTCATATTTTATATATACACATATGTAATAATTAATTTTTTGTTATATAACTTTTGTCATTAAAATTTAAAAATAAATAAATAAATAAAAAAAAAAACGATGAGAGGGTAAAAATTTGGATTTGGATATTATCTAAAATTTGAGTAAGAAATCAGGTTTGGGTGTGTATGTTTCAATTCGGGTATGGAATTGGTAGAAGTCTTACCCGACCTATTGCGATTTCTACTTCCATGTTAAGAAGTGCGATATGAGGTTCCAATCTAAGGTCACTTCAGCATTATTCATAAATAATAGTGTTTTATATATAATTAATGGTTGATTTTAATTTAATTACTTTTTGAGTCGTTCAAGACTGACTTCATTGGACACTGGACTGATGTGGCAATGCACAAGGTGGTTAATAGTCCACATTAAGGCAACTCAACAAGATTTGAACTTAGGTTATAGGATCAACACTCCATGCACACCGTTTGTCAACTTGACTAAGTTGGCACTTGACCTTCTAAATTGTAAATTAAGTATTGACTCTCAATCTTATCAAAGCCCATTGCCACATGATGGGGCTAAGAAGGCATAAACCCATCATCCAAGTTAAGATTTCCTTCTATTCCAATGTAACCCTCGCTACCATTCGAGATCAAGTAAAGTTATAAAAAGACGGGCCATACAACAAGACAAGAAATTCTAAATTGTTTCACAGACATCCCTATCCACTACATCCCTAAAAGACTGATAGAACTCCGCCCCAAAGCCATCCGAACCTAGAGCTTTATTCCCAGGTGAACCGAAAACAACATTTTTTTATCTCCTCTTAGGTAACTGGGGAAGATAAAACAAAATTTGTTGTTCCAAATTTAATTTAGATCGAACCAGAAAATTAAAACTTACAGTGTGAGATTCCTTGTTGTTGTATAACTTGGAGAAAAATTCAGTTTCCCACAAGCCCATACTCTCCTCATCTGAAAAGAACTTTTGCAAACCTTTCTTTGTTTGATCCCGAAAGAAGAAAATGCCAAGACCTTAAACAAGTTTCAACCTATTTCTCTCTCTAATTTTCTTTACAAAACTGTATAAAAAATTCTAGCAAATAGGCTTTCCTTGTGTCTCCTTTCTATAGTGAATCTCCACCAATCAACTTTCATTAAGGGTAGAAGAATCCAGGATAGTATTCTTTTGGCCCATGAGATGGTTCATAACTTTTATCTTTCAAACTATCCTCAAGCTTTGTGTGTTAAAATAGACATCCGAAAAGCTTATGATTGTGTTTCCTAGAGTCAGTTTTGTTGAATTTCCTATTGATTTGGTGGATTTAATATGGAATGTGTGAAGACTACTAAATTTTCAATAATAATTAATGGGTCGTCCCATGGTTATATTTCAAGTGGTCGCAGGTTGCGAAAAGGAGATCCTCTTTCTCCTTATCTATTCACTTTAGTAATGAAAATCCTTTCTTCAATTATTCTTGATAGAGTTGATTCTACGGGTGCAACTTAATTCAGTTCAAACCGAGAACCGAACCAATTTGTAACTTTTGGATTGGGCGGTTTTAACTAAATAACAGTTCGATTTTGGATTAAAAAATTAAGAACCGATAGGTTCGGTTCAGTTGTCAATTCAAGGTTTGGAAATAATCGAACCAAACCGAAAACCAAACCAAAATAGTATTTTAAAATAAAATATAATTTTTTTTCAAAACCCTAACCCTCTCTCTCTCTCTCTCTCTAACTTGTCTTTGCGGCTGCGACTACGACTGAGACCTTCGACGGTGCGATCGGTCCCTCTCTCTCTCTCTCTCTCTCTCTCTCTCTCTCTCTCTCTCTCTCTCTCTCTCTCTCTCTCTCTCTCTCTCTCTAACTTGTCTTTGCGGCTGCGACTGCGACTAAGACCTTCGACGGTGTGATCGGTCCCTCCCTCTCTCTCTCTCTATCGTCTCTGCGACTTACGGCTACTGATCAGTACCCTCTCTCTCTCTCCTCTCTCTTTCTCTCTACCTCTCTCTCTATTGTCTCTACGACCGGTGCCTCTCTCTCTTTACGATTGTAACATACGACTGCGAGTTGCCTCTTAACTCCGTCGACGGTGGTTCCTCTCTCTCTCGTCTCTACGACTATGATTGCGAGTTGCCTCTAACTACATCGACAACGCTTCATCTCTCTCTCTCTCTCTTAAGCTGCAAAACAAATTCACCATAGGAGAGATGAGAGAAGTTCTCCTCTTCGATCGGAAACAAGTGAATCTCTTGGCAACCCATGGAACCGAACCGAACCAAATCGAATTAAGGTCTACTTGGGTTGCTTCAATTCTAGACCAATTCAGTTCAGTTCTGGTTCTCATATAATGGAACGATCTTGGTCGGTTCGGTTCTGATTTTGTTCTAAATCGAACCAACTCGAACCAAGTTGCACCCCTAGTTGATTCACATTTGATTGAGGTTCTAAAAAATTCAACGAGTCCCTAGAATTTCACATCTAATTTTTGCAGATGATGTATTATTTTTTTTCTAGAAATGATATTGATTCCGTGAAAACGTTGAAGGAATCTATTCACCATTTTCATAGTTGTTCGAGTCTTGAGGTTAGTGCAAATAAAAGTGTGGTGCTCTTTAGTAATGATTGTACTAACAAAAAGAATGTCATAAACTGTCTTGGTTTCTAGGAGGGTAGTCTTCCCATAACAAATTTGGGTTTGCCTTTATTTTTTTCTCGGTTAACCCATTCCATGTGTCAGTCGTTGATTGATAAAGTGTATAAGAGGATTTTATGGTGGAAATCACATCTTCTCTCTTATGCAGGCCAATTGAAACTTATTAAATCCATTTTGTCAAGTTTTCAATTTTATTGATCTTCTTCCATCAATATCCCGATTGGTGTTCTTAAAAAACTCAAGTGAATTCTTAATAAATTCCCTTGGAATGGTCTCACTTTATATAGATTTAGTCATCTTATTTCTTGGAATAAAGTGTGTACTCCTATGGATTCTAAAGGTCTTAGCATTAGAAAGCTTTGGGTGTGGAACAAAATTGGGTTGATGAAGTCCTTTTGGAACTTAATTCAGAATAAATCTTTGTGGATATCATGAATGTAACAAAGATATTTGAAATTTACAAATTTGTGGCTTTGTCAACCGATGCAAATAACTTCTTGGGCTTGGAGGAGAATATTGAAGGTTAGGGAGGAATTGTTGAAGCATCTAAATTTTTTGTGGGGAATGGAAAAAATACATTTATGTGGACGGACCCTTGGTTAAGTGGGATTCTTTGGTTAACCACTTTGGGTATAGAGTAATTCATCTTTTTGAAAGTCGAACTGATGCAAAAGAGAACGAGTTTGTACAAGGAGGATGGCATGTTGATGAGCACAACTCGAATAGAAAGAAAGAAGTAATAGATATTTTACATTTGTATCATTTACCTAAGTGTATTATTGACGATAAAGTGATATGGAAGCATATTAGAAAATGACTTGTTTTCCTTTAAAAGTGTGTTTGGCTATAAATGAGGAGAGACCGAAGGTAGCTTGCAAAAATGTATTGTGGAATAAATGGAGAATTCCGAGATATTCCATGATTGCATGGCTTGCTATGCATAAGAGGCTTTCTATGGTAGACAATCTACATTAAACAAAAAACGTTTTACTTTTGTTTCAAGGTGTCCCTTATGTTATAAAGCATTGGAGTCTTGTGATCTATATTCTTTTAATGTGTGTTTAGCCAATGACTATGGAGAGTAATACTCTTGAAGCTTGAGATTAGTAAAGCAGCTGTAGGTACATCTTGAGAAGAATTTTTGGTGATTGTAATTTTTTGGTTTCCAAGCAAAGTGGTGCATAATATGTTGAATTTGAGATTTGTGCTCTAGTTTATCACTTGTAAAGGGAGAGGAATATTTGTATTTTTTAGGGTATAGTAAATGATAAATACTATATTCTTCAAAAAGTTGGAGAGGATGTTAGAGGAATTTTTTATGGAGTGGAGATTCAAAATGATCTTAATGAAGGGAGTTGTCCATTCTTAAATAGTTGGGATTGATCGACTTTATACAAAGCTCTTCGAAGAGTATGTTTTGGTCTTGTGCTCAAAAAGGGTTTGTGAAGATTAATACGGATGGTTCAATGTCGACTATGAGGGTGGATATTGGATTCATTGGTAGGAATCATATTGATTTGATCTTGTTTGCAAGATGGGCTTCGATGAATGACAATGATATAATTATCATAGAATTACAAACAGTAAAGGAAGCTTTGTTATTTGCAAAATGAAAATGGTACATTAAAATCTAGATTTTTTCGGATTCAATGTATTCTATTAGTTGTTTAAACAAGTTGATGATACCCTATTGGCGATATGAAGAAGCAATTGAAGAAATCCAGATTTTGGCACGATCATTTCAAGATTGTATTTTTTTTGTTTCCATTGGAGGGAAACTAATAAAGCGACAGATTTTTTGGCAAGGCTTGGAGGTTGTGGGAATTGATTTTTTGTAATAGAGGATGTTGATTCAATGCCTCAAGAACACATGAACATTTTAATTGATGATTTATCATGTAATTATGTTCGAGTTTAATGAATAAAAAGAATAGGGGCCTTACAACCCCAGCTTACCAATTAAAAAAATGTGTGGACATCTCAAAATAATGTCTTAGATTCCTAAAATATCAAAGGTACAACCTAATTAATTTGTTTAAAAAGGAATAATTTGGATTATTTAAATTTCAATCTTAATTCAAATATTATAATACTATTTCTACTAATTTATTAGTTAATTTGATAGATTAGGAAATCTAATTGAAATAGAATTGTCGGCAAATTTTTTGGGTTGCTCAATTCACGAGATTCATACAATAATTAATGTCCTCTTCGTCGGTGAGATTGATGATCTCCATGTAACGACATGATTTTCGACTATGAAAAATCTTGTTACCACTTAGTTTGAAATCACATTCATACTTTTTAGAAAATGGGTGTAAATAGGTACTCGAAATAATTTTTTGGAAATCGATTTTCATGGCATTGTAGTGACTCTTGTTAATGAAATAGGATATAGTCTACCTATAATATAAGTAAAAAGGTTCAACTAGAGAATGAGGAAGGTACAAGGCACCCATTTTCTTTACCATATGGTGGTTACCTTGTTAAACTTAGCTATTTTTTAAGATAGTTAAAAGAAGTAACAATGCATGAATGAGATGTGTAAACCCCCATTTTTTTCCTCGATTGAGTCTGAAAAGATCAAGAAACCATGCAGAAGAAGGAATTGGTCCAAAATAGCACCATATGAGGGTCAAAGGCCTACCACCAAGAAGACCCAGGCCCACATGCCTCCCTAGAAAGCCTTGAAACCCATCATGTCCACATGCCTCCTTAGAATGAATTGGATTTGTCTATACTATTTCGAAAAGTTCGATTTGACAAGGATTGGGATGGTGAATGCATAAGAATGGAACGAACTGGGAACTGAAATTTTATATAAACAATGCTCTGGTTAGTGTTTCAAGTTATATTAAATAATGATGAACTCATTAATATCACCTAAATTCATCATTTGGGTTAAACTAGGTATATTCATTGCTTACTCATCTTAAGGTAAAGACCAATTTATAAAACTAATATAATTTATATAATTTATTCAATCAGTTTTGTTACATTTGTGTATCCAATCCTAATTCTATTAAATTATATAGATTATATTATCTTACCTAGAATTCAATTAATTAAATGAAATTCTCATTTGGACTAATCTCATTTACCTAATTGAGTTTGCAATTATAAACATTATTATTCCTTAATGTCACCCTCGATAACTAAATTTAATACAATTAGATTTTGCATAAATTTTACTAATTAAAATTACTTTGGTGGCTACAAAATTAATAAAATTTATATTTCTTCATTGTTCAATAATATTTACATAATGTTTTGATCAATAAAAATCCAACATCAAAACAAAAATAACGCCAATAAACAAAAGGAAATCACATGCTTATAATAAATCTGAAATCCAAAAATCCAACATCTAAAATTATATACACATGTGAAAATCGAAATTCATGAACCAAAATTGAATTATATACTCACATGGCATCGAAAATTTTCCAAAACCATAATTAACAATGTATACATATGAAAACTCAAAACGAAATTGGTAACTTACGTATATGTATGCTAAAACAAAATTCCAAAATTGAAATTGAAACATACATGTGAATACTGAAAATTCCAATATCAAATATATATATATGAATAAATCGAAAATTCTAAAATTGAATATTTATGATAAATCGAAATCTGAAATTGAATATTCATTGATAAACCAAATCTGAAATTGAACACATATGATAAATCCAAATCTGAAATTGAATATCTACATATATAATTCAGAAATCTGAAATTTAATATACATTAATAACTTGAAAATTCTGAAATTGAATGTTCATGATAAATCAAAATCTAAAATTGAATATTCATTATAAACCGAAATCTAAATTTGAATGTCTACATGTATAAATCAAAATTCTAAAAATTTAATATACATTGATAAATCAAAAATTCTGAAATTGAATATTCATGATAAATCAAAATTTGAATTTGAATATCTACATGTATAAATCGAAAATTTTGAATTGAATATACATGTATATTCAGAAATTCTAAATGCCGATTGAATATGTAAAATCAGAATTTCAAAAAATCACCGATTTAAGTACTCATGAAAATCAGAAATTCCAAAACCAATTAAATATATATATTTATAAGTCAGGAATTTCAAATACCAAAATTTAATACATGAAAAAATCAACAATTATGGTTATACAACAGGATCAAGAGATGGACACAAGAATTTTATTATAAATCATGGAAATCTTTTATTCATGAATAGTAGCCTAGATATGGAGATTCAAAATCGTAGTTCTGATACCACATGTTGTAAATTTTATGCATACAAATTTTCAACATGACTTTCATTGTCCTTATAGAATCTAATCAACACATATCTCAAACATACATATTCATGTTAAATTAAGACAAGATTGAGGTTACTTACCTTGTGTCATCATAATAATCGTTGATTCAATGTATTGGAGGTGTGCACTTCACTCCACGTTCCTTATAACCTTCGAAACCTCGATGAAGTTGATCATTTTATCATTAGACTCACCTTTCCCTTTTCTCTATGTGGATTAACTGGATTGGTGATTAATGGATATCACTTCTTTTTGTATTCTCTTATTTTATGCTTTTTCCACAAATAGTTGTCTATTTAACCTTTTCAATATGAGTAGCAGACCCCTTTTATAGATGAAGATTGAAGGCCTATAATCATTATTTTAGTAGGTTTCCTATCCAACAAGGCCTCCTACTAATCTTTAAAGAATATAGAATTCTAATTATATTGTATTTCCAATAATATTGATATACCAATTATATTATAAAATCCTTGTGTGATTTGGAAACCAAAACTGTGGAGGTCAATGAGGTCACATGTTACATGTGGGTTCTAACAAGGGTAATATTATAAAAGGATAAAAGAAGAAAGAGAATAAAGTTAGGAGTATTTTTTAAAAGAGGAAGAAGAGAAAAGGTAAAAAGGTAAAACATGTCCACAAGATATTTTGTTGATGAAGTATAAATCTTAAGACAAAGAGAGTGAGATCTATCGTTATGTTTTATTATATAGATATTTACCATAAATTCTTTTGTACATCTTTTGTTTATCGAAATCTTTAATTTCCTTCTCGCTGTTACATTATTTTAAATAAATAATAATATATTTCTATTTCTATTTTATTCATTTTAGATTTTGAGCATTAATTCCTCACTTACCTGGTGCGTGTAATGTGCAAGCATTGCACGTGCCCTGAGATTAGTCATGGACAAGACCATAGTCTATGAACTAGGCAAAGCCTAGATATGGGTCCGGTCCATTATTTACAAGGATACCCAATTATAAATAATAATAATAAAATAATATATATATTATTGACATTATTAATTGACTATAATTTAGCCTCCTCATAAGAAAATCCTGGCTCCACTCTCAAATAAGATATTGTAGGTACCCTATTTTTCTCAATACAGAAGCTAACTTAGGTTGAAGAAAAAAATAACTTGAAGATTACCTAAAAGTATTCTAAGGTTGTTATTTCAATTTATTTATCCAGCTTTTCAGAAAACTATATTTACAATTAGTCAATGTAATTAATATAATATTAAACCGTCAGTGTCGGTCACAAAAACTGGAGGCTTGTAAACCTGACGGCATTAGCATCCGAAACCGCGTGATGGCGCTGAAAGGTTTCAAATATATTTATATATTTAGAATGTGTTTAGAGTAATTTGGGGTACCCCTTGGATTTTAGCAAAATTAGGAGATAAACCCTGGGTGATAGCATTCTCCACCTTAACTTTAAAAGACAAAGTACAATGACTAAAATCAATCCAAAAATTAAAAATCCTTCTTCAAGTGAAAATAATTTCACCCAATCTTCAACCTCAAGATTTATCTCTATCAATGTACGAATCGAATCTCAAGAACAAAATAGGGTTTTTGTAATAATAAAAAATAAAAATAAAAAAGTCATACACAAGTTAAACAAAATCTTTACAAGATGTTGAAGAGGTTTAAGAGAATGGGTTTTGATTTTTAACTAGGATTTTGACTTTTGTCAAGAGATTAATGATATGGGTATTTTGATCATTTTATTAGTATCTCAAGAAAAATATAGTCAATAGGGGTATGTTATAAGTTTGAAAATCTGGAGGATATCTCTAATTTTCACCAAAACTTAAAGGATCTCTCAAAATTATTCAACCTTAAATAATAATATCTTTAAAAATAATAATAACAAAGTAATAGAAAAAACAAAGCTTGATTCTTTTTGCTCCCTTGGAAGGTAGGGTAAGGGTAGATTAATGGGTCATCTTCTTTGTTTTTGTCTTCGTTTCTTAGTGAGGCCAAGTGAGTAAAGTCCGGTTTCATGTCTTCTTGTTTCAGTTTCAATGCCAGCTTCTTCTCCACCACTATCCACAAATCCATCTCTTTTTTCTCTCCCTTACACTTCCAACACTCAGCCTCCACTCCATTTTTAATTCCTCTCTACATAGTCTTTATGTAATATTTTACTCTCTCTCTCTCCTCTCTCTCTCTCTCTCTCTCTCTCTCTCTCTATATATATATATATAGTCTTTATGTAATATTTACATTTGTATGCCATCTCTAAAGTTCATCGAATGAAAAATAAGTTTGTTTTTTTTTAAATAATAGAAGGATGGACTTATCTAACCTCATACTACGTTTGCATGACGGTGTCAAGTTTGTGGCTTAGATATTTAGAAGGACCAAAAATAGGGTTTCTTACGATCAAGGTTAGAATTTTGATGATTTCATATATGAGTGCTGATTTTATAACTCAACCTAACAGAGTGACTCAAAAACTCACAGACATGGCATGGGCAAAGAACAGTAGATTCTTTCCATCGGGATACACAACCAACATGTCATCTGCCATTCTGTATCCTGAGGGTGCAGTTGTGTATCCCGAGCAAAAGATTCTATGATTCTTCATGCATGACACGTCAATGAGTTTTTGAGTCACACTGTTAAGTTGAGTTACAAAATCATTAGTCTTTACACATATAGCGTGTAGTACATGCAATATTTGATTGAAAGCCTCTAAAAACAAACAAAAGCTGCTAGATTTAATAAATTAAGTCATAAATTTAAATTACGTATACCATTGGGTCTGAACTTGTCACACCCCATACTTTCTAACACGAGTCCACATGTTTTTGTCTTAATTTATATAAATAACATGACAACTGTATTGATTATAACATGATATAAAGCAATCGATTATAAACTTCAACTAAAAAGCTAATCAACAGTGAAAGGTCACGTGATTAGAGCCACAATCCATATAAATTGACAATGAAACTGAACATATATACGTATCAAAAAGTAGTGTCACATATAGTAACAAAATACAAAATATTGATTAAACAAAATTAGACAGGTTGAGATAAGTTTATAGCTCAAAACAAATACATGGACTCCTAATTCATACTCTTAGACATCGGGATAGAGATACACGACATTCTTTGGCTCATTGGTGGCATCTACATATGCTCCTCAACATATTCTATCATCACAAGTTTTTTGTGTGGTAGGGTGACTGATGGAAGTTATCCTAAAAAAAATTCATGTTTCAAACATATAGTTTATATATAAATATAGCTGATTGTGTGGCCAGTCTAATAAACAGTGCTTGGATGGCTGTTTTACAGTTCATGTTTGCCATTTTACCAAGATCAATTAGGTTGGTTGTTCATTTGATAACCACGGGTTTAAATTAATCACCAACAAACCCAAGAGAAACTCCCCACATCTAAAGCTAATTTGACATACAATGCAAACCTTGAACAATCTTTATTCTCTACAAATCCGCCTTTACATACAAGTTTTGTAGTAAAATAGAGGGGGATCTCATGAGTGACTTTTTTCTATGTTGTCCCATACCATCAGGGAGATTGTACATTTCAAGTGTTATCTTAGAATAACCTGTGGCTTTTGGAATATATAGCTACAAGCTACTCTTTCTAGACACTCGCCAACCTTTTACTGAATCACAAATTCATTTTTATTATTATTGTTTTGTACAATGTTTTTATTAAAAGACACTCGAGTTTGTGCAATGATCCTCCATTTTTTCACTTATATCATGATACACATGGCATAGTTGTTCATCGCAAATTATCAAATAAATAACACAGAATAAATAATTAAAATCTTAGTAAATAAGGATCAATCTACAGAGACAACGTTGATTCGAAAACTCTAACTTAAAACAATCAGAATTAAAATAGTCAATAAAAAATCGATTTGTTGAAGATTGAACTAATTAAAAATAGTAAGAATGGCAAGAGTTAAAATCACAGTGTAAAGAAGTTTAGATCAGTCGAATCCACACAAAAAAATCAATCTGAAAGATTGGCTATATTCATTCATTTTGTCTCGATCCAATCAACAACATAATGTTATTGGATGGGAAGATGAATTTATAAAAACATAAATATCAATCTGAAATTATGATTACTTCTAGATAGATAGAATCACAAAAAGCTACCTTCAACCATTGATAACTGAGTATGATTTAACTTGATCTAATCTAAGTTTAAATCATCAAAACTATAGTAACCGAAAATAGTTTTCATTAACTATCAATTAAAAATAAATCAAATGTAGAAACTTTAAGCACAAACAAATAAAACACAGATCATCTATTCATGATCATCTTGTTCTAGCTTCCTCGACCTCTCTAATAGAGGGTCTAACTACAAATCATCACAAGAATAGTGAAAACATAAAATAAAGAAGAGAAAATAACAGAGAAGAGAAGAGAAATAATATGTTTTTATCGATCTTGAATGGAGAGTAACTATTCCTCCTCGTGATTATAATACTTGGAAAGAAAGAAACTAAAAACTGAAAACTAAACCTAAAACTAAAGTGGGAGAGAGATAAGGAGAGATGTTTTTTTCTCTAATTTTGGTATCTATTTATAAAGAAAATTAGGGTCTATTATATTTGAAAATCTCTGTAGTATGGAAAAATCAAACCCTAATTATCTTGCATCTTCTTTTACATAACCAACACATCGAAAAAATCTCAAGGTGTAATTCACCGCCCTAGCCCCACCGCGTTAGCCATTCACCGCGTTGTGGCCTTAGTGGGCCTAGATCTTGGACTGGTTCCTTTTTCTGGGCTTTGGAGTGTAATGGATCTTAGCAATTATCCCTATTTACTCCTTTATTGCTCATACTTTTTGACCTGTCATGAATGAAGAACCAAAATTAAGCCCGAATCACAATAAATACAAAAATATCAAATAAACGTGGACTATGAATGCATTATGTTTAATTAGGGAAATTAACATAGAATTTTCCTTAAATTCTTTATAAATCGGGCATTAGAAACAACTTTCTAGTCCCTAATCAATAATCCAATGGTGTTTAATCACTCCATCATCAATGACTTACATGGCATCGCCCAATAGCATATGAAACATCAAATGGAGTCACTCAACACATGCTCAAACATGTCAACCCAATTAACTTGGGTATCACATTAACTAAAACTGATGCATGACGGGACAACCGGGCTTGGATGAAAGGAAATTTCAACAGTTCAAATGGATAATGACTAGGATGGGACTGGATTGGTTGGACAGCAATGTATGGTGGCTGGATTCTTACAAATAAGAAAATAAAACTAAATAGAAGGAGAAAGAGTAGAAGAAGATAGAGATAGATCCCTTACCTAGTGTAGATACATGTAGGTTTCACTTAAGAAGCATTCACACTACGTGGATTTAGGAGTCACCACCTTAAACATAGTTTTCTTAGGTTCATTTTTTTTTATGTTTTGCTTCTTTTTTTTTCATCTTGAAAGTGGCTCCAACTAGTCTTAAGTAAGAAGGTTCGGTTGAAGGATGGAGAAGGTGTTAGGAACCTCATCCTCCCCACCAAGGTATCAGTTACCTAGTCTTGGCTAGATATGAAGACTCTAGGTTATTTTTGAAAAGCAATTGGGATTAGTGATGTAATGATGAATGCATGAATGTAGGATGCATGAGACTTTAAGTATGTATATATGCGTAATGTAGATGGAATGTTCCCACTAATTAGGATTTTTTATGTTTGCTTAGAGTTGAGAACGACAATCCATAAGGATGAAACCATTTTGATTTTAATGATGCATGCAAGCTTGATGTTCCCAAAGTTTAGGTTTGTTTTTGTTGGTAATTAGATCTAGAAAATACTTCATGGATTCTTGCATGGCTTTACCATTTTTATGCTTAAATCTATGTGATGAATGACATGAGTTGTGTGTGTATCATGCCAAATATAATCAAATGATGTATAACATGAGTTGTGTGTGTATCATGCCAAATATAATCAAATGATGTATATGTCAATGCTCCAATGGAGCTTATTATGAACCTACAATGATGGGGATCACCTCATGAAGAGGGTATACTACCAATATTTGTCATGGTGAATGCTTATACTACATGATTTGTTTGTTCTAAAAATTTTCCTAGAGTGTCCTACTTACTCTTTCACTTGGGTTCTCATGTGGAAGTTTAATTCCAAGCAAATAGTCTCAAGCTACACAAGTAAATATAGGCTTTTAAACTAAGGCTCTAGTGCTAAAAAAAAAATATTTTGAAACGGGTAGAAGTCGGAGAGGAGGAATACAAATAAAAAGAAATATACTTAAATGTGGTTCTCACCTTTGTCGATCTTCTTCTTCTTCCTCCTCTTGAGCTTACAAGACTTGGCCTTGAAATGGGTAGAGAGTATACCTGGGCAGGATCTTGAGGTCTTAGAAGCTCTTGAGAAAAGAATTGAACAGAATTTTGGGAGGGAGTACACTTGATTCTCAAACCTTGGGAGGCTTGTCTATTTATAGGCAATTCTAGATCCTTGAGGATATAATAATCCACATATTACAACTTCAACTTAATTACAAAAATTCTTAGGTGTTCGACCTTGAAAACCCTTCAACAAAGAGGTTTTTTATGGTCGATTAGACTCCTATGAGTCTTACCAATCAAGATGATCAACTAAGAAGAATGTAATTCTCCTCAAGATTTCTAGAGAATTCTTTAGGATATTTTTTTTTTTTACACGTCTCAAGTTGGAATAATTTTCAATGAAAATGAAGTAAGATGATCAAAAATTATCCTCAAGTTTTAAGGCTCAATTACTCTCTCAAAGGATATCGACAACTAGGGTTAAGTTCTAGAGAATTCTCTTGATGGGCAAAGAGGTCAAAGTCCTTGAAGTGAGCTTGAATTTCAATAATTACCTTGAGGAGGGTAAAGAATTATCGTTAAACAAATGTTCAATTTGATTCAGAACAAAACGGTAATTGACCCTTAATATTTTCTCTAGAAAAATGTTAAGGCAAATGGGCTTCAAGCCCTTGAGAACTCAACTAATTACAACATTATCTTGGACAAGTTTAGGAGTTTATTTGCAAATAAATAAATAAAACCCTTAAGACAAAAAGATAAATGAGTTTGTTTGAGTGGTTAAGATGTAAAAACACCTTTAACAATGATTATTAGAGGATTCTTGGGCCTAAGAAGTTTGTAGGTTCCGTCCATGGGGCAAGGACTTGTGCAAACTTTGAACTGGTCCCTCTCTTTGAAGGACGACTCAGGTCAAAAAAACACTTCTAGAACAGATTAGGCTAAATCTAGGCCGAATGGATCCCACTTTGTTTTGTTATAAAGTTTCTCACTTTCTCTTTAAGGTCTTCCACTCTGCCTGGCAAGCTTTTGAAAATGCCTCTAGAACTGCCCAAGAAATTTCAAGTGGTTTACACCTAAAATCAAGTCCTAAGGAGTTATGGGATTCCCACCATGGAGAGTTCTCTTAGAAAAATTTATAAATTTTTATTCCAAAAACTCATAATAATTAAAATCTGAAATAATGTCTTTCAACTATTTATACTAAACTCAAAATTCTAATCTAATCTCACTCATCAATTAATATAAAAAATCTAATGGTTATGAATAAAACTTAAATATAATAAAATAAAATAAAATACCATCTCCCATAATTGTATCTCCCTTAAATTTTCATCTTATAAAAATTCATTTAAAAAAATTATAAAATTACCAACTTGCCCCCAAAACATTTATACTATGACCATGGACTAAGAAAATATAAAGATAAGTCATTACTAACCCTAATCACTAAAAAAATAAAACATAAATCTAACTAATGACCTAATGGAAAAGACCCATGATCTTAGATGTCCTCATTAGAAATCCATGACTAATAAAATTATTACTTTAAATCTGAAAACTTCAACTCATCACAAAATCTTGTATTTATTCAATGAAATTTGTAAACTTCACTAATTCATTAGTTCCAATGGAAACCTATACTAAATCATCAAAATATAAATTTTAGTCATTATTTTTCCAAAATACAACTAGTACAAAGTGTGCTCAAATAAAAATAAAGATCATTGCTTGTCAGTTGTAATAAGACCTGAAACCAAAAACATCAAGACATGTAAAGTACATTAAATGTAAAATTGCCCCAAAACTTGTGGTTCAATTCCATAGTTAAAACATCAATTTATAGGTTTGAGTACCAATTCTCAAAATTTCGTTGAAAATGGAGGTCAACTACCCAAATTTTGACAAGTTGTAGGGATGTTTTCGACTTTCAAATTCTGAGTTCAACCCTCAACAATCAGAAAAGAAAAAAAAATTTATGATTTTTAATACTCTAAAATTCTAATTTTCCTTCTAATTTTATTCATATATCTCTCGTGTACTTACAGATACAACAAAAAATATGCAAAAACAGCCATATAAAACTCATGCACTTACGCTAAAATAAGATTTTCATCTATGCCTTGGATATAAAAAAAATTCTGCATACCCTCCATGGAGATGTCTCAATGGTAAAACTAGCGATAAAGGTTTGCACCCTCTGAACTGTCTCCTAAGTATTAATCTATTGCACGTTGAAAAACTTTTGTATCCCAAAAGGGTGTGAAGAAACCTTACGTTATCAAAATAATTAAAAATTCTGCATACCTACTTTTTTTTTTATCATGTCCATTGCTTTCAGCACATTCTCCATTGTACTATGAATTTTTTTTTGTAGAAATCATAAAATTGAATGGTTAAAGCATTGCGAATATAATGTCAACGAGAATAGTCGTCCTCAAATCCTTTTCAAATTAAATCAAAATAAGGTTCGCTGTGTGATCAGCAGTAATTTGGTTTAGAACTCTTTATTTTGTTAGTTACCTCTAGAAATTGCTTCAAGCAAAATTGATCAAATTCTGCATCTTCTTTGTTCTTTAACGAAATTTCAATCAAAATGACCAAGCTTTATTTGGTTTCACTACCAGTTTCATATATGAACTATGAAATACAATCTTCAACTTTATGCATGCCTGGAACTAACAATAAACCCTCGACGAGTATTTGTGGTACCACTTATGTTTTCATAGCGATGACAAGACATTTTTCTACAAGTGTTTTTGCTAAAAGTTAAAGATGAATGCATTTAAGTCATTTTTCTTTAATCTATTAGAGAAGACTGACGTCAAAGGAGGCGTGTCGCCAGCTTGAAAACACAATTTATCTCAAATATTCAACAAAATGTGGAGGTATGTCTAAATCACCCTGTTTTATACAGATATGCAAAGGCAGGGTAGAGGTTGTGATCTTGGTTTTTTTTTTTTTTTTTGATAGGTATAGGATTAGTGGTTAGCAAAATGAAATTGGGTTCAAGGGGTTATGATCTTGGTATTACCACAGAATTTTTACAACCCCTTCAGTTGAAACCTTCAGTGTTGCCAAAAAAAACTACTATCTTTTTCTTGTTGTAAGAAAGGAAAGCTCCTGCAGTTAGGAAGATAATAGACCCCAGCCATCTATATTAAACTAGAGACAAATTATTTTACAATTTACAATACATATAGGACCTTCGGTGGCCTCATCAATAATAGAATCACAGAGCGAACGCTACGTAAACACCCCCCCCCCCCCCCCCCCCCCCAAAAAAAAAAAAAAGAAGGAATCATAATTTGGCACAATTAAGAGTTAGAAGATCAACTGCTCTATTTGCCTCCCTAAAATCAAAATTCAAGTGAGATTTCAAAGTTTAACTTCAAGGCCTTTACTAGGACTAGAGGATAAAACATTCCCAGCCACTTTCTGCTGCCATTGACGAGTTGGTAACAATATTAAACCCCCTTTGTGATCCCCTTCTCTACTGCCACTTCCAATGATAGCTCAGAACTAAGATGTTAAAGGGAGTGCAACCCCTCATTCCTGGTGAGTGTAAACCATATACAAAGAATTATCAGTCAAGGGTACAAGTAAGCATTTGTCTATACTAACAGATTATAAAAATCCAAGAACACTGAGAAAACACTGATGGAACGAGAGAAAAAAAATTGTATGTAAGGTAATCAACAAATAGAGAGAGAACGAGAGATGCAACCATCTAATTCTTTGCAAGGATATGTGATAATGTAGTATTTCCAAAAAAAAATTAGATGTGATAATGTCATAAAGGGTGAACGGTATTGTGGTTCTCCAACTCAAAATCAATGAAGACTAAAAGGTTCCAAAACAAAGACCACTGATGAGTAACACAAGTCATCGGAGCATCCTTCATGAAGCTTAGCTAAAGAACACAGCATCTACAACAACAAATGCTCAAAGGAAATATCATACTCCTGGCAATAATTTTTTCCAAAAGGTTCATTTGGTCTTTGAGGCACTATTTATAAAATGTTGCAGCACCCTAAAGTGAGACAGAAATTTAACAGGAGGAATCTATGTGGCAGAACTCTGAAGCAAACCCATGTTTTTGAACTCCCCGAAAACTAGGAATTCCCTCCTCATCTATCAAAATTAACTCAGCGTGTGGGACTCTTGAGAACTATGGCAGTCCAGCTGCCAGAGAAGAATCAAAGGGAATCCTGGATAGAGTCGTGTAGCCATTATCTTGGTTTGCAATACCAAAGAAATTTCCAGCTTAGGCTGGTTCTTGGTGGCAAGCCAAATATCAGAAACCATCGGTTGTTGGAATGGGGATGCTTTTCTTAAGAATGAAGCTGAAAACTGTTCAGGGCTTGGAGAGGAAATTAGGACATGATATTATTATAATATTTAAGGTTAGTTTGGTAAATTTAGTTTGTCTTTTATTTAAGTTTATAAGGATTGAAAATTTAGGAAAGAGAAAATTACAAAAATTAGGTTATTTATTTGGTATTTTAGTTTTATTAGGATTCTTAAATTTATTTTCTATATAAAATTGTAAAAAGAAAAAAAAAAACCTAATTAAATTAATATTTGTCAAAAAGGTAACAATATTTTCGAAATTATTAAAGAGGAACCCAAAACACCACTTGAAGTGGCATTTTTAAGAATTACAAAATTACCCCCAAAAAATGCTTGGAGTGGCATTTTTTAAAAATTACTAGATTACCCCCTAAAAAAACACCACTTGGAGGGGCGTATTTTAGTGTCTATCACCTTCCTCCCCTCCCCTTCCTCTTCCCCTTCTTCCTTCCTCCTCCTCGCTAGACCTCATTGAGAAAAGGTAATATCTTCCCCCTTTTTCTTCTCTAGTAAAGATCAAGATATTAAATTATTTGTCACATACCAATTAATAAATGAAATGTTAAATCAAGATCTAATCAAGATCTTGATCTTGATTAGATTAGTTCTTGATCGATCTTGATTAAATCTTGATCTTGACTAGAGAAGAAAAAGGAGGGAGAGATTACCTTTTCTTGGTGAGGCCTAGGAAGAAGGAGGAGGAAGAGGAAGAGGAAGAGGAAAAGGAAGGAGAAGGAAAGGAAGACGACATTAAAAAACGCCACTTGAGGTTCCTGTTGATAATTTCAAAAAAATTGTTACCTTCTTGACAAACATTAATTTAATTAGGTTTTTCTTATAATTTCCCCTTCTTTATATATAAATTGTATTAAGATTTTTTACAACGAAGAGAGCTTATGAATAAAGAATGTTTCTTTCAATGGAGTGAGTTCTCCATCATTCTTGTTGTGATTCAAAGAAACCCTTGGTATGATTACAAGATTCTATCCCTTCTCTTTTTCTTCTAATCTTTTTTACCTTCTTAACTTTCTTGATTCTTGAATTCTTGAAACCTACAAACCTCAACCCTTAATCATTTTCATATCCCCTTACCCTACAAATCTAAACCTTAACCCTTTCAAAATGTTGCAATTAAACCCCACAACAAAATCCTTGGGGTTTACCCTAGAACTTTTAAGGTAACCCTATTGTAGCCCAAAACCTTAACTCAATCCCAAATCTGATTCCCTAACCTCCCCCATATTTCTTCTTTTAACCTTATCTTCCTGCATCAATATGTATATGTTTCCCATCTCTTCAAAGGAATCTTCAATATCCCCATAAACTTTAACTTCTCTTCAGTACAAGAAACACCATCGATGAAGAGTCTACTTGATTATTTTCTCCATCTTCTAGTGGCTAGCAAATGAATATTTACTTTTTTACATGCATTTCGGAATATGAATACTTGATTGTTATAGTTTGATTAATATGACACACTTAAACTCGTAAAGCAAAGGTTCGAAATGTGAGTCTTTAGCACAATGAATGAATTGGTTTTTTTCCATATATTGATCTACTACATGTCCACTCACCTAAGCATTCATCTGAAGAAATTATTCTTGTTAACCAAGCACATTGCAACAACATCCCCCCCCTGAGGTTGATAGGCTTGCCGACACTTATCTCAATGCCTATGATAGAGTTAAGATGCATCAAAGAAAAAAATCGACAGTATTGATAGAGTCAACTCTGTTTGACAAAGTCAACTATGTTTAACGAAGTCAACTCGACCCAAGCTTTGACCAGTCCACAAAACCTAGTCCAACTTCTCTTAGGACTCAATGAAACTCTTCCTTTCATTGAGTTTCTATTTTTTAAGGTGCTTAAGTAGTCCTAGTTAGTTTCTATTTCAATTTCAATTTTAGAAAGTTTCTTTTCCTAGTTAGTTTCTAATTTGTTTTATATTTAAAATTTGTTTTTATTCTTTAGGTTATAAGTAGAAATCCTTTTAGATGTCCAAATTGAGTTCCAACAAGATTAGAAGGTTAGTAATATGTTATAAATGGATTAAGAAGTTACTTTTTAGTATTTTAGAAGGTTTCTAAGATGTTATGGAGTTATCTATATAAGGAGCTCCAATAAAAAAATTCAGTAAAGTAAGTTTTTTTTAAGATTGATTAATAAAAGAAAAGATTTTTCTTTCCTTTCTTTGTTTTTTTAGCATAAGAATCCAATATTGATTCTTAATTTTAATGTTTGCGATTAATTTTCATTAATTTCAAACCTAGATTGAAGTTTCTGGTCTGTTTTACTCAACATAGAGATTTTTAATTACTCTTAATTCTTGGGATTTCACCCTAGAACCAAATTTTCAACATAAACTCCAGGTTTGTGTGTTTTACCCTACATCACCCCACCTTCCCAATGCATTCACCGACCCATTAAAATTCAAAAGCAAAGAACATTTATTCAAATAAGGGCATGGCATGGCTAAAGTGGCTACAACAGAAATATAAACAAAAGCAGAAAAATAAAAAGCACAACAGACAAAGAAAATACAATGCAAAACTGCACCACTCTATTGCAAACTCGGTCTCATCTCCCAATAAAATCATCAAAAAGACCCCTTTCACTTCCTCCAAAACCTTGCTCCACAGGAGGGGGGGGGGGGGGGGGGGCGAGATAGAGATGATGATCTCCCCACTCTGACTATACTTATCTTCAAATGCCCGCTCATTCCTTTCATTCCAAATCCCCCAGCAAATAGCAAAAGGGATGATACTGCAAAGTTTTCTCTTGAAAGTAGGGAAATCAAGGCCAAGCTGGGACCAACCCCACATCACCGCTCAAATGGACTTAGGGAAGCAAAACAAGATGCCAAAAAGAACACGAAAGTAAGACCAAATTTCAAAAGCTAGGCCACAATGCAAAAGAGCACATGATCCACCAACTCCCTATTATTCTTCCATCTCTAACAAAAATTAGCAAAAACGATGCCCTTCCTAATCACGCCATCCATAGTTAAGATCTTGTTCAACGTAATATCCCAAATGAAAAAAAAAAAATCTTTGACAGGACTTTTGCGCCCCATACAGCCATGAAAGGAGATCTTATTGGTCAGCATCAGATAAAGCATGATAAAAGAACTGAACCGAGAATACTACTTTCCTCTCCAACCCCCAAACTCTCGTCCTCAATTGCAAAGTGAATCTTCGTCAATTCCAAGGTGTTAGCTAAGCTCGCCATGGTATCCGCTTCCCAATCATTGAACAGTCTCCTAAAACCAAACCCAATCCACACCATGCGCTTTAAATGAATGATAAAATCTAAAATAGGGCTTCTTTTTTCAAGGATAAAAGAAACAGAAACCAAGAATTGATCCTTGAGAGAGGAGGACCCACGCCAACAATCATCCCAAAATTTAATATTGGAGCCATTTCCATCCTTGAACCTCACCTTTTCCTGAAAGAAATGTCGCATTTTCTGAATACCTTTCCACACACCGCAACCATAGGAGGAAAGCACTCACCCACTTTCTCAACCAAATGATATCTCCCCAAGCTTTGCCACAATAACCCTCCACCATAAACTTAAACGATCACACCCAAACCTCCACAACCACTTCCCATCAGCCCTGATTTATCTGACTAAAATCACAAAAACCCCAACCACCACTCTTCTTCGGATGAAAAATACACTTCCAATTCACTAAGTGAACTTCTAGCTACCCTTCTTATCATGCCAAAGAAGTCTCCAAAGAGTTTCCTAGTCTCAACTCCACACTCCTAGGAATCGAGAACAACAATAGAAAATACATTGAAAGGCCAGCAAGAATGCCTTTGATTAAGGTCATCCTACCACCTTTCGATAGAGAGTTTCCTACCCACATTTTCCAACATTGGATCCCAAATAGTTTTAATATTATATTGCAGCCCCAAAGCATTTTATTCACGGATTCCCCTTTTTCTAGGGGAATACAACAACATATGGCTGAAGGACAAGCACTTAGTTGAGGTTTGCACCTACAAAGTTGGACCTCAAGCATGTTATCATTGAGGAAGAATCCCATCTTGTTTTAAGTGCTTTCTCAGCAAGTCATCATGCTCATGGACACTATGGAAATTTCTCTAGGCAAACATGGAGTTTCGACTTAGATTCGCACTGCAGACAAGAATCCAATTTTATGATGACTAACTGGCGAGGGACCCCGTTACTAGTAAGCATTTAGGATAGAACTGCATGGTGGACTTCAGATTTTCTCATCCAGCATTAAGGATGTGTTGACCTATGATACCTGGTCCGTTAGTCAGCTCGGCTCAAATTTTGGCTCGCAGCTTGCCACCAGAAAGAACCCAATTCATAAAGTAAGAAAATATAATTTGTCTCATTTCGCTTAGGTTCACTTTTTTTTACTATGCATGCAAGATTAGTGGCTAATAATTAGTAGTTTAAGGCGGGTTTTGAACTCAAGTCGGGGTATCAACAGTTTGCAAAGTTATATAGAAAGAAGGTACGCATAATTATCCAAATTCTAAACACAGAGAAATAAAAAAATGAAACTAAAATATATAAAGGTTTGGGGTTGGCTAAAAAAATTATGTTCCTCCATTCCACTAGGTTCAAATCCAACTTTTTTTTATTGAGAATAAAAAAATGAAACTAAAATATATAAAGGTTTGGGGTTGGCTAAAAAAATTATGTTCCTCCATTCCACTAGGTTCAAATCCAACTTTTTTTTATTGAGAATGAGTTCATATCTACTTTCATTATCTCCATCCTTGTTCTTTTGGGTCTTCAGCTCACTCTTTTAGGACATTCAACTTGAATATTTCTTCCGAATAGGGTTGTAATTAGCCTCGTTGAACATGTTCAACAAAGTATCACATCTAAAAACCATTGCATCATCATGTCAAGTCATACTAATCAAACTATAACCATCAAGTATCAAATTCCAAAAAGCATACAAAATGTAAATTTTCATTTAGTGGCGATAAGATGATGAAAATAAATAATCAGACCCTTCATCGATGAAGACTCTTGTACTGGACAAAACATACTAATAAGTTTCTTCACAGCATGAAAATAATATTTTTCTTGCCCAAGCCAATAGGTTTCTTCCATAATATAGAAATTCACACCACAAAATCCCTGCAATACATCTAGCTACAAGGACACTTGAAAACTACAAAAGTTGGTTATTTTTACAGTATCATGACAAGCGTTGGAATAGCATTTCCCTCAGTTGCAATTTTCAACAAATCATCCCCATTCAACAAGATCAAAAGTCTTCAATTCATTCAATCAACAAAATAAGATAAAATCCCATAGTTGATTTCAAGCATTCAAGTATTGTGCTCTTTTCCATTTGAAAGACTATTATCCCAAAGGTTTGGCCATACTCATTTAAGAATGGAACGTGCTGAAATTCTTTTTAAAGTCTAACAAGGTAATCCAGCTCACCAAAAAATTGATTAGCAAACAAACAAACAAAAACTCATCACCAACTACCTGAACTTCTATATAATCACAAGATAGTTGGTGTGTTTTATACCTCTAAACTAAACCATCAGCCTCAATTTGACTTTGAAAACACAATCAAAATTAATAGATTACCCCCACTATGATGTTCTAATGCATCTTAGGTTCATTTTTCAAGTGCACTAAATTCTTCCCTTCCTACCCCCCCCCCCCCCCCAAAAAAAAAAAGGTTGGCCAAGTAATATGTGACCTGGGATACCAAGTAGACTTGATTCAAGTTCTGAACAAATCTTTTCCCTCCATTTCAATCTATCCAGAGCCAAGTCTTTCGTTACTAAAAGTGAGTTTATATCTACTTCCACTATCTCCATCCACATACTTTTGGTCTTCATTTCACTCCTTTGGGACCTTCAACTTGAATATTTCTTCTAACTAGGGCTGTAATCAACCTTTGTTGAAGATGCTCAAACCATCTCAATTGACAATCTCTTAGTTTATTGCATATTGGAGCTAATCCTACATTTTCTCGAATGCGTAATTTTATCTTTCTAGTCTTTCCACTCATGTTTAAACATTCTCATCTCTACTACTCTCAATCTATTAACATGATGTTTCTCGATTGCCCACATTAAACTCCATAAAAGCATAGCTAGTCTTACTACCATATTATAAAATTCTTTTTAATTTGATCGGTATGCATCTATCACGTAGCACTCTAGAAGCAGAACTCCTCTTTAAATATCCAACTCTAATTCTATGGACAACAACTTCCTCAATATTTCCATCCTAATGTACAGTAGACGCAAGATATCAAAAGTGCTTGCTCTGACGTGTTTCTACACCAGCAATTTCTACTAGACATTCCTCATTTTGGTGTCGATACTAAATTTATGTTCTACATACCCGGTCTTGGTTCTACTTATTCTAAAGCCCTTGGACTCCAATCTCTCTCTTCATATTTCTAGTTTATGTTACTCCCTCTCTAATCTCATCAACTAATACAACACCATCAATGAATAACATACACCAAAATAATATGTGAATGATAAATATTAAGATGAAAATTACTCAAAAAAGGGGATAGAAACAAGGACTTACCAGGCAGGAAACAGCCATCTTGAACATATGTATTGACCCCAGATGATCAAAATGATAGAGATGGCCCATTTAGAAAACAACAATCCAAATCCGTCAAACGCCTCGAAGGGATATCTCCAATTCCTCCATCCTCTTAGCCAGGTCATGTTTTCCACAGTTCTTCAATCCATCAGTGACCATATCAAAGCTTTGTGCTCTAGGTGACAAATTCAACTCAGTCATCTCCACCAAATAATTGGCAGCCTCAATAAATCTCCCACCTCGACCACACATTTTTATCAACATTGTATACACGGGCCTGTTTGGTGGATGCCCCTGAACCTTTATATCACTAAAAAAGCTAAATGCATCATCAAATCGACCCATCCTACAAAGTGCTTTAAGAATCGGAGCATACAAACTTGGGAATGGCTTGTGCCCATCTTCAATTGAACAATGAAGAAGCCTAAATGCTTCGTCAATCCTACCCAACTTCGAAACATTAGGGATCATGATCTTGTAAGTGGAAATATCAGGAGTAAGTCCCAATTTGCAGACATCGTGGAGAAGATCGATGCAGAAATCGACCTCTTCAAGCTTACAAATAGCTTCCAATAGAGAATTAAAAGTTGATATATCAGGCAAAAACCCTTCTTTAGTCATCTTCCTTACCAATCCCTTGGCTGATTCAAAGTAACCCGCATTGAGCAAACCATCGATCAAAAGATCACGACCACGTACCGGAGGATTAAAACCCTTTTGACTCATCTCCTCCAGAAACTCCTGAGCTTCTCTAAGCTTCCCAGCCGAACACCATCCATTAACAAGAATCGAAAAAGTCCTCTTATCAGGAACACCTCCTTTTCGAATCATCCGCCGAATCAAAGCATAAGCCCCTTGGAAATTCTTGACCTCACAAAGTGCAAAAAGCAAAGAATTGTAAACGTGTGTAGTCTGTGGGCAATTGAAGTTCTTCATTCGATTGAAAACCTCAACAGCACGATCGACAAACCCGTTCTGTCCATAGGACTCGATAATCATTGAGAAGGTCTCTGGGGTTAGAGCGAAAACTTGTTTCTTCATCTGCTCTGCAACTTTCCACATTGTCTCCCAATTGCGAGTACGACCTAGGGTTTTGATAAGTTCTTCGAACTCCAATGTCGTAGGTTCGTATCGAGGTTGGTTTCGAGCCCAATTGAAGAATCTGAAGGACTCGATTCCAGATTTACCGCAACTTCGAAGAACTCTGTAGACAAGTTCAGATGTAACGTTGATTTGCATCTTTTGTAGGGTTCGCTCCAAGTAGAAATCTCGACGAACGATGTTAGAAATGTGGTGAATCGCAGCGAAGTAGTCGTCATTGGAGATTCCTCCTCGACTAGTGATGATTTCTTCATGGTTGTTAGATTTGTAGGGTTTGGATGTTAGGGTTTTGAGAGATCGAAGAGAGAGGATTGTTGAGTGAATCGGAGAGGAGTATATTGGGTTTTGCTGTGCTCTTCTTGAGGAGAGACGACGAAGAAGAAGAATGACCGAAGATGCAGAGAGGACCATTTGAGCTCTTAAGAGTAGGAAAATTTTCAGGATACAATCTATATTTTGAAAAAAAAAACCATCCGAACCGCTGATCCAACCGGGTTCGACCGGATTTGTAATAAAATCGATTTGGCTAGTGAACCACCGGTTTTTGTAAGTGTTGTTAATGAAAATACTTTACCGCCTAGGTCCAACTATGATCCAAACAGCTGCTTTTTTTTTTTTTTTTTTTTAAACATGTTTAAAACGTGTCTTGCATCTTTCTCAATTAAAAAACATTAATGAGAAGAAAAAAAACACCGTTTTTTCCTAATTTTTCCATTTGTTTTCACATGATTAAAAAAAAATATTAAACAATTTCTTACTTTTTCCACATGTAATGTAAGTACAGTTGTAATGTCCTATTTATATTTATATTTATATTTATATTTATATTTATAATTAGAAAATAGATGTTCCATAGTCATTCTCTGGAAGGCAACTGAAGGCCATATCAAATGAATAATGATTCTATGTGGACTTCCCATTTTAACTGGACTTAGATCCTCAAAATCTCTTTTGACTTCTCATTCAACTAACTTTACCTCAAATTGTATTGCAGTGTCATCATCCTGTGTTGTTGGTTTATGATTTGTTATTAGGATCGTGTATTAATATTAAAATAAAATAAAAAGGGATCTCATGAGGTAAGAGCTCTTGGCTTTATTCCCAACAAACCATTATCATCTCTAACCGTTGCACTTTATCTTACACAAGTTGAAACAAAACAAAAAATGAATTAAAATGGAAATTAAACTCATATTCATCTCAGTAGTAGTCTTTCAAGTTTTTTAGATGGAGCCAATCAAATTCTCCTCTATATATATATATATATATATATATATATATATATATATATATATATATATATAATAACTAAATAAGTTCCCAAAATCTTTTTGTAATGGTTTTCAAATCTTTTATAGATGGATTCATCGTCGTCGTCGTCGTCATCATCATATTCTCCTCTCCTTTGATAATAACATACCCTCCTCATCTCCAACCACCACCTCCTCCACATCATCGTCACCCACCATATTCTTTATACACCGTCTCTTTACCACCACCACCTCTCTTTATCTTCATTCCCACATCATACATAATTTTCTCCATCAAACCCAAGAATGAGATAAAAGAGTTGAGGGAGCAGATTGATTCCTGGATTCAATAATCTTCCTCATTATGGGTTTGATGATGAGACTAAAAGAGTGTGTGTTTGCTCCCGTGGAGTGGAGTTCGCAACATTATTGAGCTTGTTGCAATATAATTTGCTCCACTCACCTCATTGGATGAGGGATGAAATACCCACTAAAAAGGATGTTAAAAGAGTTGTCATTTCTTAGCAACTCCCATAGAGCTGCAAACTCTCACAGTGACCTACTCTCTCTTTTCAAACACTTCAAATCAAACCTCATAAAATGGATAGGGGATTCAGGGTGGTTAGTATATTGTTTTTTTTTTTTTGGAAGAAACCCAAAAACATCATCCATATAATCACCAAAAGTTTACCAGTACTAAAAACTGAGTTAAAAACACTACCCATGATTTTGAAAAGCATCCATAGTTCAAGAAGGGGGAAAGGGGGGCACAAACCATAATTCTCACATTTGACCAAGAAGGGCTCCAAGAGATGCATTATCATTAAGTAAATTGGGGAAAAGGGGGGCAATCCAGATAAAGTATCATCAATCCATCCATCCATCCACACTGCCTTACATGCAAATACGTCTCAGTTGCATCATTTGGACAAACCAACCAATCCCAAATTTCCCAGAATCATCTATTTATATTTCGCCCAATTGCTTAATTTACACAATCAATACTTTTTTACCTTTTTTTTTTTCTTTTTTCTCTATCTGTCGTATGGGAACTCAACATCATTCTCTATTACCTTGAAGGGCTGTGGATGTCTGCCTGAGCAATATATATTCCACATCTTGAAATATGATCTCTCCAGATTCCTAACCTGAAAAAATTTTGTACAAGAAAACAAAACCAATTAGACAAAATATGATGTGATGGGCCAGTGACTTTTCACCAGCATTGCTTTGAATCATGTTAACCAAGTTTGGATTCACCAATTAGTTTAATTTGGATAAATCCAAAAAAAATTTCGGATATTATTTTTTTTGACAAATTTTTCGGATATTATACAAATAATGTTTTTTTGGTTTCTTCCCAATGACCCAGAATCAACGTCCCTAAAAACTCAATCTTGTTCTCAAGATTTGTGGGGTGGGTGATCAGCTGTTCTCTAATTAGGAGAATTCATCAAGAGTATTTTTCTTCCTTTTTTTTTTTTATTTCAGAGAGAAATTTGTGACTGCAAATTAACTTACCCAACGTGAAGTATCAAACAATGGGCAGGTTAAACGAACTGCCTTGAGTTTATTAGTCAGAGCCTGGAGCTTTGGACGATTCTCTGCCAATGACACTGCCTTCTCCTCATATTCTTTCATACTTTTGGGCACACAAGGGGGCAAAGGCAAAGCAAACAGATGATGAATAATCAGATCTTTGTTGTGAGTGGAATAATCCAAGAACATGTGAATAATAGGTGAATTAAAAGGTGTACCTGGTGGGCACCACACACTCATGGTGTTTGATATAGGCTGTCAATGGATTGGATAGTGGCCGACTTGGTATTAATCCAATAAAGATCGGATCGGGCTAAAACCGATATTATATACAAAATCTAAATGAACTTTATATATCTCAACAAATATAAAATATAATTATGTACTTTCTAACATATTATTGGATGGGGATCTTGTCGGAATCCAAAACATTGATCCAGACCTGATGTTATCAGATCAGATTTCGGGTCTGATCCGATCCACTGACAATCCTAATTTGAGATTCTGTGCTGCCACACCTCGTGCCTGAGCACTAAGAAGTGTGGAGTGATTTCCACCAACCCATGATGAGCACAGAACGACCATCAAGAGAAATCACAAAACCACAAGATTCATTACCTGCTAACTATCATTTCCTCGCCAACTCCAGTAGCCAGACAAAGTGAACCTGCCACTCTGGTCGCCATCTTTTCGAGTGGCAGTGTTACCATTGGCAAACCAGCCCATAGCACATCTGTGCCAGTTGTGTGGGCATTGCATAATGGCCTACTCACAGAAAACAGGGAGAAAAAAAATAATCTAATTGCCTTTGTTAGATATGAAACAGAAATAAGGAAACCCTAATAAATGCTAACAGTAAACTTACGTGTCAAGGAATAGATCTGCTAAAGCACTACGTCTTATGTGTTCATTTTTCATGGCAACATCAGTGAAAATAATTTGGTCGGGCTGCACCCCATTCGCAGCAGCATCTGGACATGCCAGAACCAATTGGTGAGATGAAATGAATCATTGCATCCATTGTAAATATTGTTCGTGAATACTATAATATATAATTGGGGTCTACAACTAGCTTGATTATAACAGAAAATATTATTACAGATAATATACATACATGCACGAAGTCTCGTCTCGCCTGCAGCTGGGAACCTGAGAAGCCAAAGTGCGCTATTGGGGACACGCTTAAGAATATTGCACCTGAGAGGGATTGCACATTGACAACACTGGTGAGACATGTAAATGCCATGATCCTCATATAACAAGTTATATTTGAGTTGAGGTTGAGATTACCAAGTGTTGAAGATTTCAGGATCCATCTTGTATAGCTGATTGAAGCATGCAAATATGAATTTGTCTTCAGGTAATCCATAGTCTGAACGCTTGTGACGGCAAATTGGATCCAGTACATCACGATTTTTCTGAGAATAGAGTTTAGATGTTGAATCAAATTTGGATGTAAAATCACAATGGAGAAGGATTCATATAATTGGTAAGTGAGAATCAAATAGATTATTAATAACTGAGTTATTAAAATAAGAATTGCATCAACATAATTAAAATTTAAAAATATAAATAGCCCAGCAACTCCCTTCAACCTTGAAATTAAGTTTTAATTATCAATATACAAACACAATTACCAATCTTTAGAATTTGCTATCATGTGCATGCATATTTAGTCATTGACGTTAGATGGTGTCATGTTATTTAATAGAAAGAAAAAAAACCCCACTAGTTTTCTTTTTGTTTGCATTTAAAGTTTAGAGGGAAAAAATGCAGACACAAGAGTAATTGAATTAATTACCCAGAAAATATGCCCCATATTCTTTTTGGAGGGCTAAAAAAATAATGAGAGAAACCCCAACTCCCTATTATTCAAGTTTCTTATGAAACACATACTCCATGAGAGACCATGCTCGTCAAGCATGGCCCAGCAACACCAAAAAAGATGCCCCCTTACCATGGTATCAGAGCATGGCCCACTATGATACTATGTTGACTACCATTTACCCCAAAAGACCAATCTGATGGGGAAGACGCAAATATGAATCTAAGAGGGTCATGGGTCGAATTGGGGCACAATACGTGAGCACGTGACACCTGGGAGCGGAGGCGGATAACACAACACTCGGACTTCCACACCCATAAGGGTGGAAAATTCCCTCGAAGAGACTCGAACCTGTGACTTGTACGAACCTAGCACTCTAATACCATGTTAACAAATCATGACGCAACTATGAATATAAGAGGGTCACGGGTTGAACTAGGGCATGACACATGAGCATGTGACACCCGGGAGCGGAGGCGGATAATACAACACTCAACATTATCTAAAAATCAGAGCAAACACAAAGGGATCGATCACCAGCCTTCCAGGGCAATCTAACACACCACATCCTCCCTGAGACAAACTCTATCACCCTTTCCAACTGTAAACACATGGCACCTCTTGAACTCAGTAGTCACTTTTAGATAGTAAACTTGCACAGAATCCTCGGAATCTTTTCTAAACAGATTAAGTTTGAAGATTCTTAACACTATTTTAATGAATAATACGATTCAAATTATAGATCATAGGATTCTTACATAGATAAATAATGATATAATGATTAGTGACATTGTGGAAGGAATTCTAAGCAACATAGTACATTTCAATATTAAGAAACACTCACCTGTTTATAATCATTTACAAAGTAGCAATGAGGAAGATGGACAAGCTTCTCAGAGTAAATATGTGAGTAGCATGTAGGTGAAACAAACTGCAGCCAAAGAAGCCAAGTATTAGGCCAAACATAAAATCAGATGCTTTCCGAAAGATTGAGAAGGAAAAAGATGTTGCTACTCACCTCATCAGTGACCAAATAATCTATGTAAGTTGCTCCTGTTGTTCCAGGGAATCCCATGTACGAAACCTGAATGGGTGCTGGCTGCATTGCAAATATCTCATTCCGCGCACCCTGCAGAATTAGGGAAAAGGTCACAAACTCAGGTATAAACATTGCAAAATGAGTAACAGAATATACTTTTTGGATCAGAAAATTTATTTTTAACAGGTTTTAAATGTAAAGGGGTTGTTGATCCAAGATCTATGGAACTACCATGCAGCCTTTACTACCTCACCAAGGTGCCAGATTAATGGCTCAAAAGTTTTGCCAAAAAAAAAACAGCATTGATCATCATTTCAAAAACCGGGCAGAATAATAGGAAGAGCAATAAATCAAGAAGATACCTTGGTATATCCATTGAGATTGACTAAGATCTGTATATTATCCTCATTAATCAGTCTGGCGATCACATCAGATGACATAGCTGAGACATCCACAAAGTGCTCAGCTTCAGACAGGATACGCTGTCTCCATTCAGTGCCGTCATTCTGACTTAAGGCATAACAGAACACCTGCATACACAATTTGAAAATTACCCTTCGAAAAGAGAGTAAGATAAATATATTAATTAAAATGAAATAGGTGATTCTGGATTCACAAACCTCAACATTTTCTCTGTTGTGCATGCCAAATACTGATCCCATAAGATGTGATAGAGGGTGATTACCAAAGTCACTGCTCACATATCTGGACAGACCACATAAATTTTTCTATTGAGATAATGAAAAGATATGCCCCAGCAACCCCCTCCGCCCAAAATACAGAACCCATAAGAAGAAAGGAAAACTGTAAGGCAAGAATGGGTAGAATTTGGATGTCCATGCTTACCCGACTCTTAGTCGCCCATTTCTACCATCACTTTTTATAGGTATTGGAGAGGGGTGACTAAAGGAAGGAAGCCCATAACGGGATGCAATCAAAGAGCAGTGTGCGGCATATTTACAACTGCAAGAACAAGACAAATCATAAATAGAAAGCATCAGCTTAATCCTAGTAACATCCCACATTTCAATAACATATAAACATTACCTAATTTCCAATGCAAGCTTAGGATCAATGGGATATGCAATTGCATGAAAAGGTTGCACACTCGGGAGGACTGACATCTGGAAATGAAGATAATTAGCTGTCAACATCAATTCTACTAACAAAAATCAATTGGTAAACTAATACGAGAATCTAGAAAGAAGGCAAAATGCAGAATGGTTGGAAACCTTTATCTGCCTCCTTAGAATCCCCTCAACTTCAGCAAACTTGCTTTCCCGGTCATCCCAATTGCAGACACACTGAAGAACAATCAAGAAATAATATGAATCACCACCAAATGAATTCAAATCGGTATTTAAAAAACGTGCAAGTTGTGGCCTTCCTAGTTGACCTGGCATGACCTAATACTAGTGAAGTCTAGACAGGCTCCTTGAAACTTGAATGCCTTGATTTGGGCAGCATGAATTGCAAAAAAATCCATCTCAACGGTGACAGAAAATGTTTATCCAGAGCTAGTACATTGGATTTAGGATGGTTAATCATAATCTTTGTATACTGGATTGAGATCATTTCCCTACCATCTTATGACTATCTATATATATTGATCAATTATAACTACATATATTTCAAAATTAAAATCCTTCAACTATGGCATAGGAAACTTGGTCAACTTCACTCGGGTAAGAGTACAGTGTCCATGCCTACAGTGTCCATGCCATGCATAGCTCAGTCCTATATCTGAATATCTAATGTCTGAAACTCAAAAGCATTCAAAAGAGTGGATTCAAAAGGAAAAGCCTGACCCTGCTCAAACCAAGAACCGAACCAAACCGATTGCTTTGGGGTGGTTTGGTTCAGTTTGGAACAAGTTGTGGTTCAATTCTGGGCTGAGAAAATGGAATAAGTCAATTTGGTTCGGTACTCAGTTCAAGGCTTGTATAGAACCAAACCAAGCACAGAACCCTTAATGATTTACTACTTTTTAGGGATTAGGACAAAGATTAATGATTTTTTTATGGATAGATGGGTGATTGTTTTTCATGGATATATTAATGTTCATTTTCTTAAAAATATGTTGTTTCCAAGGAGGTCTACAATATATTGGCAACCCATAGAACCTAACTGAACCAAACCAACCTTAGTCTGGTTTGGTTCAGTTCAATGGGTCGTACATGGGTTGATATCCCTTGCCCCGAGCGGGATACAGGTCAGATACAGATCCATTTCTATATCCACCTAAAATCAAATTATATATTACTTTGTAAGTTATATTTTTCAAGATATCTTTCATCAACCAACAAGTGTTGGGCATAGTGGTTGAGACCTCTTTCCAAAAAGGAAGAGGTCATGAGTACAAGACACCTTTTGGCCACCTTCAACGATTTTCCTTGAAATAACCTTCAATGGATCGAAATTATCCAATCCAAATTAATTACTTCGGTCGGAACGGATCTGGATACGTGTTCAGTGAAAGCAAATGGATCGGATAAGATTTTAGCTAGTAGGGTCCGATCGGATCTGGATTCATATAAAAACTCCGATATGGATATACTCATATCCGACCCGTTTTAAGCCCTATCATTACCACCACCACCATCACCAAACCCATATTTCAAAGTTTGGGGGACAGCTATTCACATACACAATTTCTGAATGGAGAAAAAATTGGTTATATCCATGTAATGCCCTTGTCTGTGTGTGAATTATTGAATTCCTCATATCCTATTATATAATGGGGATGGTTCATGGGACAATAATTGTTATAAAATCTATGACAACGATTTTTTTCTTATATGGTTTAGAAGTTTCGGAATGAGCTGATTTTTGGTAAGGATGATCTCCTCACCATAGAGATCCTCATCACCAAAATCAGCTCATTGCAAAACTTCTAACCCCATCAAAGGTGGTTGACAAAAAAATTGACAGTCCACGATTCCTAAACTTGTAAATTGGGGTTAGAAATTTTGGAATGGGCTGATTTTTGGTGAAGATGATCTCTATACCAAAAATAAGCCCATTCCGAAACTTCTAACCCATACAAGACAAGAACCAGTGTCATAGATCTTGTCACAATTATTGTCCCATGAACTGCCCCCTTATATGAATCAATATATAACTTATTATTAATTGGAAAAGATTTATTTACTTCTATAATATTTAAATATACAACTTGAATCTACAAATCTTGTTTACAGGTTTGGCGAATCCGGCAACTTGTAGGACCAGGACGGCACAATGCAATGGCAAGCCAAACCTAGATGTCTTGACCTTGACATTTTGAGACACAATCGGACATTGAACCATAATTGTAATAAATCTAAGGAGATGCCTTCCAGTAGAGCCAAAGAAAATTTATCACAATTTTCTTTAAAATTAAAAACTGAACAATCACATTATGCATTTCACTATACCTGTAAGGTGTGAAGAAGGTTACAAGTTGCTTCTGGAAAATCAGGACGTAGAATCAATGCTTGCTTATAGCTTTTTATAGCCGCCTCCACATGCCCACTGCAAATCATCCAAATACATGACATTCATGCAACATAAATGACCATAAGAACACACTTTTGATTGTTCAATGACAGTAATCTTCCAAATTTTGTATAAGGCAGACAATACGATATACCTGTCCTTGTACGCTGAAGCCAGATTGGCATGAGCTTCAGCCATAGTTGGCCGAACAGTAACAGCTCGTATGTAGTCCTGAATTGCCTCACTAACTCTACCAATCTCCTTGAATGTGTTTCCCCTATTGACAAGCACGTCAGCAGCCAAAGGATCTATGCGCAGAACTTCGTTGTAGCAAGATATAGCATCAGCAAAATTTCCCTGTAGTCAAAAACAAAAAATGGCAAAAAAACAAAATTAGGTACGAATAGACCTTAGGAGCTTCCAGACACAATCAATTATTGTTGGAAAACGGAGCATTTCTTACTAATGATAAAAGAAAAGAGAAGCCGCGTGCCAATACCTGCTGTTTATATATAATAGCTAAATTACTGAAAGGAGCAGATAGTCCCGTTGTTACAGCCAATGTTGCCTTGTAACATGTAGCAGCAGCACTAAGCATGTTCCTGCACATTCAGAATCAAAGTGAAGCCTTACAAATCTATAAAACATCATCAAGATCATTCATAATAAATGTAGGGACATGTATAGAGAGTATACCATTCCATATATATATTTCCAAGGTTTGTAAGGGCCTGTGGGTGGTTAGGTTGGAACGCAAGGCATGACTTCATACAACAAGAGAAATAAGGTCAGAATAATCAAATGCAAACTTGCAGAAGGATCAATGGAATTATAATACAAGGGAAGGGAAATTACACGATAGCAATGGATCGCTTCTTCAACTCTACCAGAATCTTTCAGGGCGTTACCCTTTTCATTGCAAAACAAATCCCAAGTAAGTTTCAATGTTTCATCGTTAGGGAAAAGCTAGGGCTGTCAAATCAAATTAACATCACTACTAAAATAGAGGACCAACCAAATTGTTGTACGCCTCCAAGAATCCTGAATCACAAGCAATGGCTTGCTTGTAATGGAGAATTGCCAGATCCAGCTGATTTGTCTCATAATATATACTAGCCAGATTGCCTGCAACAGTATATTATTAAAATGTATCACTGAATACATAACTTTTTTTGGTAAGTAAAAAAATTTATTTATTTAAGAAAGGCAGTCAAAATCCTCAAAATACAAACAACACAGCACTTCGAACATAGTGACTCTCATCTAAAATCAAAATCCTCAAAATACACTCCCTTGAACTCTAGAGCTACTTTGCACTGAAAAAACAAACACCCTAAAATTTTCACAACCATCACACTCCACCCCTTGGAATACTCTCCTGTTCATCTCCCTACAAGATTCCCAGCAGATGGCAAAAGGAAGAATGGCCGAAAGATATCCCTTTCTACCCAAGAACAAATTCTGAAGCCAAGCTTGGAAAAGAGACTTGGTTGACTTCGGAAAAAAAAATTGGTTGACTTGGGAAAAAAAAAAAAAACCCAACAGATTTGAAATAGAGAGAAAATGGGACCAGAGCCTGCGCTAGTGAAAGGGCAATGAACCAAAATATGATCCACTGATTTTTCATTTGCCTTGCACAATAAACAGATAATTGGCATAAAAAACCCTCTGTTTATCAAGTGGTCTAAGGTGAGAAATTTATCAGACACAACTAACCAGATGAAAAAAGGCTCTTTTGAAGGAACCTTAGACCACGCAAATTGAAGCAACTGGGAAGGACCGGGGTGATTGAGGCACGAGCTGACCAGACACTGAAAACATAACTTAAAACTAAGATATGAAACTCTTTCTAGTCTCTAAGAAACCATCCACCGTAAGGTTCAACAACAATTTTTTTATTAAAAAAAAAAAGAAGCCTCGTTGCAAAAAATTTGGGGCCACCAAAAAAGCCATCCACAATAAGGTTCCCAAAAATTAAAAAGCAAGTTATGCTGCAAATCTTATTGTCTAAGAAAACCATCTTCACTAAGTAGGGTTACAAACAGGTTTGATCAGTCCACTAATAACCTGCTCGTGTCAGCTCTAATTATAATTCAACCCTTCTAATTGAATCCCAGACCAAAATATACATTTTTAACATAGGTAAAGGTTAGATTCAGGACATCCCAAAACTCAACATGTTTGAACCTCTATTTGTCCAGGGACGTAATTGAATCATGTAGACCCACAACCCATTTTGATTGTATCTAACTCGAAGTAGGTCCACATGAGTTTTAGGGGTTGTTTGGGAATGTAAATCAATGGAAGTCATCGGCAGACGTGACATAACCCATTAGGACTACGTTTAGTTAACGTGGAACTCACTTTTTCAGCTACCCATCAATTAGACTCTCCTCTAGTGCATGCGAAATGTGTAGCCTTTTTTTTATTAGATAGGAAGCGAGCAATGGCAAAGCCCTAGTTCAGTACCTCTCTAGCATTGATGATTAAAATAAAATATTCAAACAGTCCTTCGAGGTTCACAATTTGAGTTATGTATAGACACCATTTTCTGCCTCTTTATCATCCATTTATAGCCTCCGAATTTTGCACAAACAATAATTCTCACTAGTGTTGTTATCGATCTTTGCACATGCAAACCATCTAAATTGTGTTTCCTTTATAATAACTCCTATTGAAGTTATTCCTATATCCATTTGAATGTACTCATTTCTGATTCTAGCTTCTTAACCTTAACACGTTCATCTTAGCATATGCATTTCCACTATGCTTATTATATGAAAATATTGCTCCTTGTTACTCAATAGTCATCTCCGTAAAGCCAAGCTGAACTCAAACTTAACTGTAAAAAAATTCCAAGCACAACCAGTCTAGAGTTACCATGATTAAAAAAGAAACTCTTTCAAGCACAACGAAACACGTCAAAAAGAAACGCAACTCAACCAGTTCTGGAAGTCTGTTAGCTATAATGCATGAATAAACATGAACTCATAATAGTACTTACCAAAAGCCACTGCATAGTCTGGTCGTGCCTGAAGAGCGCGCTGATAACACAAAATAGCCTCTTGAGACATTCCCAAAGCCTGGAAAACACAAAAGAAATATCTGTCTCTACAGATACCAGTCTTGGCATTTGTTCCTACTGAAACTTACTGGCAGAATACATGATAGCATACCTTATAAACATTTCCCAAGTTTAGATAGGCATCAGCAAATGTTGGTTTAAGCTTAACTGCTTCCTGAAAATAAATGCAATTCATCAGAACTAAAAGAAATCGCAATTGATATAGATAGAGGACCACTCCAACAAAAGTTCATCAAAGGTGTAAACAAGTAAAAGAAAATAATAGTTCATACAAAAACTGCAACTTAACAGGCACAAAAACCAAACAATTATAGCCAAAAGTGCGGGAAATGACCGCACAAAGAAATAGGATCAAGAATCATATACCTTGTAATACTGAAGTGCTCTATTAAGATCACCCGCCTCCATGAATAGACCAGCAAGATTTGACCATGCAATAGCAAATGTTGGTTGAATACGAATAGCTTCAAGATAGCAATTGTATGCCTGCAAAAAGCAAAAACATTAAGACAGGCTGGGATGTAGGAGCCACAACAAGAATAACAAATCAAAACATATATGTGGCAGCACCCCAGCGTGAACCTGAATAAGGAGTATTCAACTGCAAATCTGGGAGAAGTCAATATTACTGCTATTTCAAGTCACTAAATTCACCAACAAAAGAGAAAAACAAAGTGCACAAAGATCCAAGTATAAAAGAAATCCTTTTTTTTTTTTTTGGGATAAATGACAGAAGAAGAAATCCTTTAAGTGAATATATCAAACAATTTGGGGGATAAAGTTAGCCCATAGGTACTCGGTGGAAAGAACCGCACAGAGGTCCTTCAAAAACCAATGAGGTACTATGCCGACACATCATGAATCGTGTGTATGGAATGGATGTCAGATATAACTCAAATACCAAAATGTTAAACATGCATGGAATTACATTAAAAATTAGAAGAAAATAAAATTATTGTTTTAGAAAATATCATTTTCAAGTACACATCTGCGTTTCATAATTCTTATATTTGGGATTCGAGCAAAAGTCTGCACCTGCACCCATACCCATTAGCTTACCCACAATAGATATGGGAGATGCAAACCAACTCTAGAGATGAAAGAAGACAACCCCAGGATAGCTGTAACAGTGATATTTGATATGAGGTGATTAGTGATTACTATAATAATAAATAAATGAAAACATGAACAATACACTTCATGAGAATGAATAGTCATATCACATTAACATGCAAGCTGTGAATGTATGAAATAGCATACAGACAACATCTAGGCTCTCGACTAAGACTAGTGAGCACAAGATACTCGAAAAACAATTGATTGCACTACGTGTTTTGAGTTGTAACTTACTTCTTGCACCAAACCTTGTGCTTTCATCAGATTTCCAAGGTTGCTATGAGCATCAACCTATGCCAATTATGGATAATACCATGTCAATATCATCTCAGAAATATAGATGCCAATAAGAAAAAGATAAAAGGAAAGAAGGATTCACCAGGCGGGGATTCAAAGCTAGAGCCTGCCGACAACATTGAGCTGCCTCGTTACGTCTTCCTTTCCGCATGTAAGCACTAGCTAAGTTTGACCATGCATCACAAAAATTGGGGCGAAGCTGCAAAAAAGTACAAAATAAAAAGATCATGTAAATATGATATGGCTTGCAGAGAAATAGAGTGGAAAGAAAAAGGGTTCTCCCCATCTTCTTAGATTTATTTTAGCAGGCACATGGCATCCCTCACATTTTCGGTTTTGATGACTAGTTTGTCAAGAAAAAAAAATTATGAAATCAAAGCAATAGAAAACAAAACAAAAAACATAATGTGTCCAAGGATATCAAGAACTACAAAGGTGAAAACATCCACATCCAATACAACCATCCCTCCTGAATGGGACATCAGAACAACACCCCTTAGGTATTATTATCAGAGGAGAAGGAAACCATCAGTTTCCTTGTGGATCGGTAATGGCTACAGAGATGACTTGAAGACCCTGTGTGCAAATCAATTGAAGACTACAGTTTAACGGGTCGGACCGCCCAACGGGCATACATTCAAAACCCAAACCCGTCCCTATAATAAAATGGGCTTAGCTTGGCCCGATAACTAAATGAACTAAATTACAAAACTCAGTCTGTGACGGGCCGGATCGGGTCGAAACCAGGCCCATTGACAGCCCTACCTAGGAAACTGTCTGGTGTCTACAGCCCACCAAGGGATTGGTGCAAACATTGGAGGGACTGGCTAATGGAGTAAGTCGCAGTGCATGTATCATAACATTAACATAGAGGTAAATATAATGTGCCTAATTATGACCAACCAATGATATACTTCACATGTAATCTTGTACAATTGAAAGATCACAAACAGAAATTTTGGAAAGAACCAGGTAAGCCGGTCTCTAAGACTAAGTTAATTCATAAATGCCAGTCATGAGCTGTTAGCCTAGAGTAAACCATGAACATAGAACAATCAAACCAAAACAGATGAACCAGATGCACTGATGAATACGTAGAACAATTACTAAGAAAATTGAAAAACTAGAATGCTTGTTATGTATCTTGGCACCACGTGCTTATTCAGGTACTCTTCCAAATAATTCTGACTTCCCATTCCAATTATCTTTAGGCTTTGGCATAATCCCGCAAGCAGCCAACTCCCAAAAATATTACATATCCTGAATTCAAAATTGTCTAATACTCTAATTTGGCGTTACATATGCAACAAGAAAAAAATTACTAGAAGAACATTCCAAGTTCCAAAAGACTTTCCCTTAAAATATTTAATAGTAAGAGTGATTACATATTGACCAATCAACAAATAAATAAATAAATCGATTTCCTTCTCATATAAACATACTAACCTCAATAGCAACCAAATAATAGCGGATTGCAAGATCAATATTGCCTTTCTCCTGTATCGGGAAAAACAACAAGTGAACCCCATTAGAACCTAGAAAGGTTAACCGCTTCAGGGACTACATCGTTCATAGATCCTAATATAACAACTGCAGTAGTTTTTACCTTCCAAGCATTTGCCATGTTTCCATAACACTCAGCGAAATGAGGTTCAATTCGAAGAGCTTCTTCATTCTTTGCAATGCACATATCAAAATCGTGCAACTGGAGAAGCATTGCAAGTAGGTAGCATATTAAATGTTAGACCAACTTAAATCAGAATGGAAAAACTAAAAATCAGCCAGTCGCCAATGTAGTGGAATAAGCAAAATAGGAGAAGATAACACAAAAATGTATCATAGAGATCTACGAGAGAGCTGATCAGCAAAAAAGGACGATAAAAGAAATTTATAATGATCAAATCGGAAGAACTAACATAGTTCTAACTTCTAAGAGTACAACAAAACCACTAAAAAATCAACCTGATAGTGAATTGCACCCAGAAGGAGAAGATTATCAGTGCGCCGTGGGTTTCTCTCATATACAGCACTGCTGTGCTCTAGTGCCTGTTTATAGTTTCCAGCCTTGTATTTCTGATGTGCAAGGGCCAATAGCATATCTTCATTAACTACAGCATAGAAAAGAACTGCCTTTCAGCTAAGGAGTTTTAGAAGTTGGTATTTATTAAATCAACCTTACTTAAGAAACCATCAAAAGCACTAAGAACTCTGAAAAGCCTAAAGTTACATGTTGACCAATCTATTTGCCCAAGAAGACAGCAGTACTTTGCCCACAGCCATTCAACAAATCTGATCCATCTAATTGTAAGCATCATTTATGTCATACAAAGAAGTCTAATTGATGCTAAAAGGATGCATCATCTCACAAACTATTACAAGGTAATGGGTGGTGGAACCAAACATGATGACCCATCCACCACAAAATGAAATATATATATATAAACATAGCATTATCTGGACTTAGATTTTTGTTTTCTGTCATACCATGACTACAGATACAAAGACACCAGTCACAACATGATTAATGAAGAACCAGGGTGACATTTCCCCCTGTTTGATAAGTACAGTGGCAGATCATATAACTTTGCTAAGCATTGACATGATAAATGAACTGAAAATCCTTTAAAAAGTTATCATCCTTTTCACCGTTTTGAAAAGAAAAGTTTGCACACTTAAACCTCACATTTGTGTCCTGCTCTGTTTTTTTTTATAGGTAAAGATGATTTGATCAAAAAGAATGGAGGTCGAGGATACCAACCGAAAGCCACAAGGAAAACAAACCTACCAAAAAGCGGATACCACCGCAAACAACATCACAAAAGACTACCCCGTATCTAGATTACAAACCCTCTCCCACCTTACAAGGAAATCCTCAAAAAAAATACCCCTAAACTATTTAAACCTTTTACACCAAAAGAACAACAAGGCTAGAATCACCACGACCACATCTTGCAAGACCTTTTCTTTATCATCAAACACACGGCGGTTCCTTTGCTTCCAAATGCTCCAACTTATCGCGCAAGGTAATAATTCCCAAGTGTGTCCCGCTCTTAAATCGAGGTATATTGAAAAACATCCTTAATTTCTCTCCAAGGCATGCCCCCCAACCCTATCTTCCACCTTGAGTCACTCTAGGAACTTTTAATTTTATTTATTGTAGGGACGACACCTATATATCAAAGAATGTTGGTCTTAGTGTTTTTATAAGGCAGCATTAAGACTAGCTACTCAATGACACTGAATTTTTGGGCAATCAAGAAGTAATATGGCAATAGATTGAGCTCATAGTCACCAAAGTCACCAACTTTTTCAAAAAAAACGTGTTTTAAGTCGCGGTTTTAAAGACTAGCGATTAAATCACGACTTTTTGAAAAATTTGTGATCTAAAGACAAAAAAATGTGATTTTTTTTTTGCAGCGCAAGCTATTTTAAAAGGGTATTTTCAAAGATGATTTATTCTTAACTTTAAAATAGGATTTGATGATATAAATGATAACATCATTTAGTAGAAAAAATATATATTATCTTAACCCTATTTCGATTTTTTCGCTTTTTCGACTTTTTCCCTTGGCGACTTATTCCTGAACCCCGACTTGGTGACTATGATTGAGCTAAGCAAAGGTGAGGATGCTAAGATGAATGAGTGCAAAAAAACTAAAAAAGATAAAATTAGAAATGAACGGATTCGTAAAAATGTAGCAGCCCCAATAAATGATCCAAAATTGGTCACATGCAACAAATGCCTATAATTGCCCTACTGGGAAGCAACAACAAGTTGAAGGTTCTAAAATACATAAGTGAAATCCCAAAAGAGGATAAATTGAGGCAGTGAAAGCAGAAATGATTACACTTGCAGCAACAGAAAACACAGCTCTAGAAAAAATTGAAGAGAGTGATAGGATTTGTTTCCGACCTCGAATTGTTGGGATATTCTTATTGATTTGTCTAGAGCTTTCTCCATTGTTTCCATACAGGAGGCAATCATTAACTTCATCATAGCATGAAGTTAATTTACTTAACCATCTCCAAAATGATTACTGATAATGTTCATTTTGTATCTAACAGATTGCTCATATGGCCTATGGCCTTCTGACTGGATATAAATTATAAAAAACAACGATGGGTCCCACACTCTTTGTCTCAAGATTTATACCCCATAAACAATGTATCTTGAGGAAATGTTTTACCTTTTCTCTTCTTCCTCTTCCCTAAAAACCCCTAACTTTATTCTCTCTTCTTCTACCATTTTTCCAATACACTAACCCTCCAAATTTATTGCCTTTCCTCTTCTCCCCCCTTTCTTAATAATACCTCTCTAACTTTATTACTTTTACCCCCTTAACCCCAAAGATTTTTTTTGAATACCCCTCCAACTTTATTATTTTTTACTCTTTTACCCGCTCCTTAACCCCAAAGAGGCTGCCCACAAGGGCAAGCTCTAGTATATTCATCAACTATATAGGTCATTTTTTTCATATTTATGAGGTTTTATTTTACAATGAGCTATGTTAATTGTAATAAATTACAATGATGTTTAAACTTTTGGAACTACAATGCAGTAATCTAAAGGGTACGTAGGGAGTAGGTACCTCTGCCTCTAGACCAAGTAGGTCAAACTACAGTAAGTGAGAGGTAATCCAAAGAAGAAGGGATATATTTCTGTATTTATCAAGTGGAAAAAAATGTCTATCACAATGTATTTTATGAAGTGAAAAGTAGCATCACATATCATGATCTTCATTTACTATTCCTTGGCAATGGGAAAAAGTTTTCTACATTGAAAACTTTGATTAACACAAAAGCAATAAATAAGAATTTTTAAAATGGGCTTTAGGAGAAATCAACTATTCAAAAAAGTACAAACCCCTCCTTGAGAAGCTAGGATACCAATACCAAACAAAATCATTAACCTAATGTTACAACCTAAAATTGTTGGCAGAAGATCGATCACTGATTTTGATTAAGGTGTGGTTTCTATGGTGTTCAAGACTCCAATCCAACTGCACCAATGGATTGTAATAAACATCTAAGCAAGCAAGTTGTCTGACATCATATTATAGTAAAAGAAAAGACTTTTGAGAGCTGAACTCTGATCTAAGAGGAGGTCACAATGCCACTTATAATGCAGTTCTCATGAAAAAAATTGCGACTCTGAGATCAAGTTCCCATGTTTTCATATACTATTCTCTCCCTATGCTTGGAAAATTAGATCCGACACCAACACACAGATGTCCCAATAGGCATGTCTATGTTAACTTTCAAATATGCAAGAATTGATACGAAAACCCAATTTAAAAATACATAAATAAATTGAAATTCGTTTTCAACAGAGACAATTTTTGAATTTGATTATAAGATTCACAACTGTCCAAACTCCAAACAAACAAATTCCAAACCCTAAACGAAACATTGATCGAAATCGTAAAACAATAAAATAAAAACCTTCATGAGACTCCGACGCCTGCGATGGTCTGAGACTCAATGAAGAATCCGATTGTAAAACAAACGAATCTTCACGATCCGCATCGAACGTAACCCTAGAAAATCCAGAAGATCCCGACAGTTGGAGCTGCTGTTGTTGATGTTGAAGCTGTTGCTGCTGCTGCTGTTGCTGAAGCAGGCGCGCATCGTTCTGCAGTGAAAGAATCATCTTGCAAAAACCCTAGAAAATCAACGAAGGGAGATTGAAGAAGAACACCAATCTGATCAGATCGAAGAGAACAACAACAATTAAACCCTAGATTCTGATTCTCTCTCATAACAAGTAAATCTCGAGGACAACTCCCCGAGAAACCCTAGCTTTCACTATTCCCCTTTTTCTTCGATCGCAAGGTAAATTCCTTCCTTTATTCGGAGTTTTCTGAACCTCTAACGCAACTAAAAATGGAGTAATCGGACTTCCCAATTCCCATGCCTTTAAAGGTCGAACAATTTTAAGACTTGGAGAAATCGAAACCATTGCTCTCGGAAAAATAAACGGCTGTAGATATGGGAACCCAGCTGTACTGGACACGTGTAAAGTTCTTGAGTAATATTACCGTGCATCGAGACGTTTGTCGGATGGACAATTATAACCCCATTTTTTTAGATACCCTTTATGTTTTCAAATTGATGAGATGCCCCTTGACTATGGTCTAGTATGAGTAACTAATGAATAACGACTCAAATGCTCTTGCCTTCAATTTGTAGCCAAAGATTGAAGATGGGTTTACTTAGGTCATCTTCATTAATTAATTTATAAGAGAAGACCCGAAGCAAAATAGGATTTTCGGAGTAGAATTATACACATTTTGGGTAGAAACATCAAGAATCTTCATGATACATGAGGTAAAAAGATCTATGATTTTGTGTAAATGAGTACAGACTGAGGTGATCAATTTGAACATGACAGATTTTTTTGAAAGAAAATCTAAGTTATTTTTTTTTTTTCCTGATGATTGAAAATGAAGAAAAAAATATCAAGTTAGATGAAATGTTCAAATCACAAGAACATATAGGATTTTTCAAGAAGAAATTGGAATTTTGAGTAAAAAAATAATTTATGATTTAGTGTGAAATTGAAAAAGATGTTGAATACATTTTTTTTTTTTTTTTTTTTTTAATGGCTAGAGGTTGAAGATACAAGGTATTTAGGTCATATTCCATTAGTCTATAAGAGAAGACCAAAATCAAGGAATATGTCAACAGTTCAAAAACATGGAGAGGAATATCTAAAATATTATTCAGTGAACATGGACGGTACGTCAAAGTCATCCTACAGCACAAGAATCACACAACGCAACAAGTGGTGCAAAAATATGGAGTGTTAGATGTTGTTTCCTTTGACTATCTTGGAATTTTCTTCGAGAAGTACCTATGGACAGGAAAGTCAAAGAAAAATAATTAGCGTTGGTAGGTAGTGTGTTTCGCTTTCCTACAAAACGAGGATGAGTAAGTAAAAAAAACATATTAAAATTCATAAAATCCTCTTAAATCACCACGTATGATACATTGGGCGAAAGTCTAAAAATAATTATCAAAAGTGCTGTTAGGTGGCATATGAAAATAGTAATGGAGCGCGTTTGTCTACCAAATCAAGAATCAAACTAAATCGATAACTCTGGGTTAATTCGATTCAATTCTCTTTTACACTAATTTGATTCGATTTAAAATAAGTTGTGATTGATTTTGAATTAAAAAAATTGAGAATCAATCAATTCGATTCGATTTTAGGTCAAGACTTGTATAAAATGGAACTCTAATTGAGAACCAAACTAAATCGATAACTTTGAGTTAATTCGTTTCAATTCTCTTCAGATTGATCCGGTTCGATTTAAAATAAGTTGTGGTTGATTTTGGATTAAAAAATTAGAGAATCAATCAATTTGATTCGATTTTAGGTTAAGACTTGTGTAAAATGGAATTGTCGTGTAATAAATAAATAAACATTAATTTATTATAAATTATTCTAAAAGTTAAGCATAGATTAATGACTCTTTTTCTAAGAATAAATTAAGATAGTTACTATTGGCATCCCATCTTTTACTTATTACACCCCAATTTCACAATTTATTTCTCACACCCAATTAAAGGATAAAACACACTCTTCAAATATTATCAAGCTTAGGTTCAAATTATAATCGCAACCTTATAGCACCCGTCCAAACAATTATGATTAGGTTCCTATAAAATCCTAAATTAATAATATAAAAGAATCTAGCAAAAAAAACGAGAGAGCTTCTATTGGCATCCCAACTTTTACTTATTTCCATTCATTCACTTACTTTCTTTATTTTTAATTGGACTCTACTAAGTAAAAATTGGGGTGTCAATAGCAACTCTCTAAATTAATGACCTTTTTTATGGATATGCTAATAATTTATCATATGAAAATTTATGTTCATTACATATTAGTTTTTTTTTTTCAATTAAAAATATATTACTTCAAAAAAAAAATTTATAGAATATTGCCAATCTATAGGATCGAATCCAACCAAACCGACTTTAGTTTGATTTGAGATGGTTCTTATTTAGTAGAACCGACCTATGTTGGTTTGATTCCAATTTGGCCACATATCGAACCAAACCAAAACAAGTTGCACTCCCACTGCGAAGTCTAACGATGGTAGTTTTGTAAATTTGGGGTGCCCTCAATACACTTGGATTCATGTGATTGGTTAATCCAGGATTATTTGAAATCTTGGATTGAATTTTTCGTAAGCAAATATTTTTTGTCCTTTCAACAAGATTGACATTTTAAATTTCCACGGAAAAACATTTATGGAGCTTTTTAAATAACGAAACAATAAAATCATTGAAGCGAATCGAAAAGACTTTCTTGTTTCATGCAAATACTTTCTCAAAAAGCAAAGTTTCGTTAAAATAATGTGAATGGCTTTTTAAAATACTCTTGATAAATTGGTGTAACTATAGTTTGTGCCCAAATTATTCTTCTTCTTTTTTTCTTTTTCTTTTTAACTCTATTATTCTATTGATTTTTGATATCGTTTGATTGTTTTCAAACTTCTGCACCGTCCCTCAAAATTAGATTCATCATTGCCAATAGACCTACTTCATCAAGTGAGAATGAAAAAAGACTACACATTAATGCTACCTATGAGTCCTTCTCACTATGGTTTCTTTAATGAATTTTGGTTTGCAATGATTTTTAGGCTACAATTGCCATTAAAATCATGTATGACTTTGATTCTTGAAAGATTTCTGTCAAAGTGAATAAAGCAAGTGTGATTCTCTAATTATGTTCTCTCGGTCTCGATCTTTGTCTTTTTATTTTTATTTTTCTTCTCCTTTTCATTAAAAAAGATCTATGTTTTTTTTATTTTATTGCTGCACCTAGACCTTAGATTTATCCTCATCTGAATTCTTCAATTAAAATCACTCATTTATTGCAGAATAGGCGTTTTTTGACGCTCATCATTCCTTTCCCATGAAAAATCTCACAATGTTGATGATGCTTTATCATATCTGTATAATCTTTGTTAGATTATCCATCCATGAATTATTTAGACATGTTTTGATTTTCTATAAGGACGTGCATTTTCATCTTCTTTATGTTATTAATATTATTAGGAGACATGCTCTTTGACATTTTGTCATGGACAAATTTCATTAAGAAAATAAAAGAAAAATGGAAGGAGAGAACATGTTTCCTCCTTTGCCTATTAACTAATTGACTTTCTAAAGATGAAGAAGAAGAGATGTCAATCTCGCGTCGCAGTAGTTTGTTCGCTTGGCTATTAATGTCAATTCGAACGTAGCTGAAATTACATTAAAATTTATATATATATATATATATATATATATATATATAGATATATAAGGTAGCGTTCTTTTGACAAAATCCTAGACAACATTCTAGAAAAAGCATTTTGTCTTATATGGGTTAAAAATTTGGAATGGGCTGATTTTTTTATAAGGATGATCTCTAGGATGAGAAAATCATCCTTACAAAAAATTAGAAAATTTTGAAATTTCTAACCCTAGTTTATAAGATGTAGAGTCGTGAACAATCAATTTTTACCGTTAGTTAGTAACCACTTTTCATAGGGTTAGAAGTTTTAGAATTTGTTGATTTTTTGTGAGGATGATCTACGAACTATACAGATCATCCTCACAAAAAGTCATTCCATTTCAAAACTTTTTAGCCATATAAGACAAAACTTTGTCTAGAATGTTGGCTAGGATTTTGGATGTTGATCCCTTCCCATATATATATATATATAAAGTAAATCTGTATTGGTTTCAAGGGTGGTTTTTCTAAACGCCAATAAAAAGTCCCTATTTTCTTCTTGCCTACCTACTATCATTCAAGAGCGAGAAGAGTCCTTGCTTCTCCAGCAAACGTAGGCTGAAAAGAACGCACCGTAGTGCGCTAGCGCGCACTTCCCTTGCCTACTCATTTATATTCCGTTCCGTCAGGGCCGAAACAAGTCAAGTTAATCTTTCTGCGAAGGGCCAAAGTTTGTATAGTATCTTGTTAGGAAGTTGATTATTAAAAAGCAAGTAACGCTCAATTTTTTGTTTTTGGAACAAAATTGCTCAAATTTCTGATGTACATGATTTTTACTTGTACAAATACTAAGTTTCTACAAAAATATATTATATATTTTATGTTTAATAAAATATTTACTAATATCTTAACAAAGTGTTTTCTGTTATTGTGTGTGAATGAAATTTCTTCTTTTGGGTGAAAAATCATTTAAAGAGTTATTGTAAATGTTTGATTGTTGAATCTACTTTTTTACCTTTTCCTCTTTTTGACCTTATTTTTTAAAGAAGGTAAAAGTGTTTTTCTTTTGAATAGTCCCATATCAGATAAAATTAAGGTTAGGAACCTTCTAACATACTCTAATGTACTCTAACTTAGTTAGAAGCACTTAAAAATATCCTCAAATTGCCACACACACGCCACACCAAGCCGAGTTGGTCACAAACCTCATCATGGGGCCAATTGGGCTCTTTGAGACCAAGGTTGTGGGCTTCTCAAAATTTTCTTTTTATACAAAATTTATTTGAGCTTCATTTTCCTATTTTACCCTTGTTGATTCGTTCAAAGAGATAGTAGTTTGCTATGTAACTACTTGGGCACAAGTTCTTATCTTAGGGAAGTTTGTAACGTGCTTTACATGTGTCGCCCTTGTTCAATCCCTTATTTTAGTGCGACTCATCTGTAAGTAGAGTTTTTTTGGTTCAACTAGAACACACACAATAAAGTCTCTACTGCTATTTTTCACTTAATTTTCTATTTTTCTTTACATATCTGGAGTATTTCCTGAAAGTTTTAGATCTTTGTTATTGTGTAAGTAACTGAGGTAACCTATTGAACCATGGGCGGAAAATCACAATCAACCTAATAGCATTAGGAAAGGGCAGTATTTTTCTTTAGTTCAATGTGTATATCACGTGCCTCGGGTACGCAACATTCTATTTCTATTTCGACCTCTTCATTGTCGTGGTTTCTGGATCTAAAATCGACAACTCAAAGCTTCAACAAAGTTACATTCAAGTTCCCGCTACATATAATACTTCAGTTACGTATCACCTTTACTCTCCAAATCAGTTATTTCCAGATTTATTTTATTTGTTAATTTGGGTTCGCTTGGTATTGATTAATATGAATTAATTAATACTAAACACTTAGTTATTTTTCTAACAATATAAAGATTAAAAAAATTAATATATTTAATTCGACTTAACCAAAAATGGCTCGCATTAACCACTCAGAAAAACCTGAACTATTTGACGACTTAAACTTAAAGAGGTTGTAGTCAAAACTATTTTTTTTTCACATGACTACTATAAAATTGCCCAAAATGTTTTTTGAACCCACTCCTAATAATGATTTGGAGCATGAACTTGTTAAAACAAAAGCAAAAAATATGTGGAATCATTCCATTATTTCTGTCAAAATTATATCTTGAATGATTTAATTCCCTCTCTATATGACGTGCATGTTCATTGTAAAACTACTAAAAAACTATGGGAGATGCTAGAAAAGAAATATATTACAAAAGATGTTGGATCAAAGAAATTCGTCATAGGAAAATTTTTAGAATTTAAAATGGAGGATGAAAAAAAATCAATTGTGGCACAAGTTGAGCAACTACAACTAACAAACCATGAGATCTTGGTAGAAAGGTACAAAATTTGTGATGATTTTCAAGTTACTTCTATTATAGATAAACTTTCACCTACGTGGAAAGACTTCGGAACAAGCCTGAAACCAAAAAAAAAAAAAGGAAAAGGCCCTAGAAAATTTGATTGTTTGACTTTATATAGAAGAAGACAATAGGATCAATGAATTGAATATACATCCAAGGCCAATCTTATTGATGGAAAGCTTAACAAATTTCAAAAACCCAAATTTGATTTAAAAAATAAGTTAGTTAATAAAAAATAAAAAAATCAAAGGTGACCTTCAAAAACCTAAAAGATATTGTTTTGTTTGTGGGAAACCTAGGCATCTGACCCATTTCTGTTGTGAGAAAAAAGGGCAATATAAAACAAAGGGTTAACAAACTTTTAAAATTTCAAAAACTCTAGTCTAATTTTAAAAGGAAGTCAGTTGATAAAAATAAAAATTCAAAGGTGACCTTTAAAAACCTAAAAGAAATTATTTTATTTGTGAGAAACCTAGGCATCTAGCTCGTTTCTGTCATGAGAAGATAGAGCAAGACAAAACAAAGAGTTGTACGTGATTAGGATGAAAACCTTTTTGTCATTATGTTTGTGGTGAACTTTGTTAGTGACATGAGAGATTTGTGGATAGATACTAGAACTATCAGGCATATCTGTGCCAATAGAAATAGATTTGCCTCCTACATTCCCATGGGGGAAAGTGAACATTTGTTCATGGACAACTCATCGGCATCTAAAGTGGCAGAAAATGAGACCATAGCATTGAAGTTCACATCTGGGAATCACCTCATGTTTAAGGACATTCTATATGTTTTGGACATTCAAAAGAACATAATCTCAAGATCTCTCTTCAGTAAGAAATGATTCAAATTAGTTTTTGAAGTAGACAAGTTTGTGTTATTCACAGTGGATCTTTTGTAGGGAAAAGGTATCTAAATGATGGGCTTTTTAAGTTAAAAGTAATAGTTGAAAACATGAATAAAGCTTCTACTTCTTTTGTTTTATATTGTTGATTCTTATAATATTTAGCATGGTAGATTATGTCATGTTTGCAAATATTCCATAAATAAATTGATGAACTTAGGATTAATTTATAGAATTATCAAATTAGCAAATGAAAAATGCAGAGTTTGTCTAGAATTCAAATACGCTAAGAAACATTTAAAAAGAGTAGATAGATGTATTGAACTTCTATGATTGATCCATTTTGATTTGGGAGACTTAAAATATTTTGAAATTATAAGTGGAAATAAATATATTGTGAATTTTATTGATGATTTTTCTAGGTATTGTTTAGTTTTTCTACTAAAAAATAAATATGAGGCCTTAAAAATTTCATAATCTACGAATAAGAATCGGAAAACCAATTAGATAAGAGAATCAAGATTTTAATATCAGATAGATGAGGAGAATACGATTGTAGACCTTTTGAAATATTATGTTAAGAAAATATAATCATTCATCAGGGAACAACACCGTGTTCACCTCAATCTAATAGAATAACATAGATGGAGAATAAAACATTAAAGAATACGGTCATTGTGTTATTAGTAAGTTATGGACTTCCCATGAGTTTTTGGGGGAGGCATTGCTTTCAACATTTTACATCGTAAAAATAATTACTTTTAAGGATTTAGATAAAATACCTTATGAGTTGTGGAAAGTGAGAATACTCTTTTATAAATATCCAAAAGTATGTGGGTGCCTAGCTAAGGTATTAATACCTGCACCAAAAAAGACTAAACTAGGCCCTAAAATAATAGATTGTGTGTTTATAGGCTATGTTCAAAATAATAATGCCTACATGTCCTCAATAATTAAATATGAAAATAACTTGATCGAGAGAAACACAATATTTGAATAAAGAAATGTGAAATGTTTCAAAGACTTTTTTCCTCTTAAAAATAAAGTGAAGGAAAATCAAATTAGATTTTTATCTGAAAAGGAAATCGAATATTTTGAAGAAGATGTTTTTTAACCTAAAAAAAGGAAAGGACATAAAATAGCTACTAGCTTTGGTCTAGACTTTCTTAGTATAAAATGACCCTCAACCTTTTAATGACGTGATAACCTCTTCGGATGGCCTTTTTTGGAGTGAGGTAATTATTAGTGGATACGATTCCATGATGAGTAATAAAACATGGGAAGTAGTGGACTTTCATTCTACGTGTAAGTCTATTGGTTGTAAATGACTCTTTAAGAAGAAGTTAAAGTCTGATGGGTTAATAAATAAATTTTAGGCCAAATTACTAGTAGTTATAGATGTAATCTTTAACCTTGAGATATATCAAATAGATGTAAAAACTGCATTTTTCCAAATAGTGAATTGGAAGAAGAAACTTATATGGACGGGTTCAAGGGTTAAAAATAAAGTGTGCACACCAAAAAAATATTTATTTGGCCTAAAATATGCTCTAAACAATGTCATGAAAATTTTGATAAAACATTATTTTCAAGTGGTTACAACATTAATGAAGTAGATAAATGCATTTATTGCAAATTTAATAATGAATCTGGAGTTGTTATTTGTTTATATGTTGATGGCATGCTAATTTTTGAGACAAATGTGGATGAAATAAATCGTAACAAAAGATTTTTAGAGAATTTTTTTGAAATAAACGACCTGGGTAATGTAGATATTATCCTAGGAATAAAAATCATAAGAAATCCGTTTGATTGTGTTCCACTTAGAATTCCTAATGACCCTAGTGGTTACTTAAGGAAGAATGTAGGAGCTAGAGTATCTCAATTAGAGTATTAAAAAATAATTGGAAGTCTCATGTATCTTATGGATTATAGTAGATCAGATATTGCTTATGCAATGGGTAGGCTAAGTAGATATACTAGTAGTTTTAATCAAGGATATTGGAAGGCTCTAATTAGAATACTGAGGTATTTAAAATACACCCTAAGTTATGGGATTAATTTTGGTAGTTATCTCTCTGTATTAAAAGGATACAATGATGCAAACTAAATTCTAATGAATTTAAATCCACTAAATCGAAAACATAACACTGTGCAATAGTTATTTCGAGATGGGATTATGACTATTGACTTTGTGAGGTAAAAAAAAAAAAAAATAGTAAATCCCTTTACTAAAAGACTAGCTAGAGAGCTAGTTTATAAAATGTCGAGAGAGATGGGCCTAAAGCCTATTAAAAAAATTAAATCATCGATAATAGGAACCCAAGAGCTAGGTTCAATGGGGAAAACAAGTTATTTGAGTGATTTGTAAGGGTACCACATTACACATCCCTATGACACAATACACATGTATCGGTGAGATGGTGAGTTTTTTTGTTAATTCTTAATGCTTTATATAGCTGGATGTCCAGTTGGGTGTTTAAATACATAACACTTCCGATATAAGCAACTATAGAAGTTTGTGTTACCGATTTCAATGTGCACTAGGGCTTAAAACAGATTTGGTTTGAGCCGAATATGAGTATATCCATATCCGAACACTTTTATTTGTATTAAACCCACATCCGGGGTCCAACCCGACCATATTAATTGGTTTGGGTCGAATAATTTTGAATTGTTCAAGGTTATTTCAATAATAAATCATTAAAGGTGTGACTTAACACAAGATCTCTTCCTTTATGGATGGAGGTTTTAGCCACTGTGCCCAACACTTGTTGGTTGTAAAAAGATAGTCTGAAAAATATAAAATATAATTTATAAAATAATATATCATTCAAATATAGGCAGATATATGGATGGATCCACACCCGACCCGGATCCGACTCGGGTCAAGGGACATTAACCCATATCCAACCCATTTTTTAGTTTGCGTATACTTGAAGAAAAAAAAACTCATTAAATTCTAATTTGAATAAAATTTGACCCATTTTAAATCCTTATGCGCACACTTCAATATTCAAAGAAACACATGAATGCACTTTTCAAGATATACATATATAATGCAACATAGAAAAGATCCTAACCATTAGTAACAAAGTGAGACGTGTATACTAGGACTAGTGATGTAGCAAGTTATATCCTAGATTGAACACAAAGATTGGATTTAATGCTAAGAATTTAGATTACCACAACATGGATGGTTAGAAAGGATGACAAAAAGACTAAGTGACATGTAAGTGATAAAATATATGTGCCAGAGAAAATGTAAGTGAAGTGTAAAGAAAATGCAAAGGAAATAACAAAAGATGGAGCGTTAGGGCATTAAGATTTGGCCCACCCTTCATATTGGTTCCTTATGGGTGCAAATCATAAAAAAGGAAAGATTCACTAACAAGTTGTTTTCTCCACCAAAAATATAAAATTGTAACTCAATAAACACTTGAAGTTGGGCTTTTCCACATGAGATATTCTTAAACATTAAAATTTAATTTATAACTAATTTAAGAACGAAAAGTGTGTGAGAAATAATTGTGAGCACTAAATATTAACCATGCATGACATATGGAATAACAAAGCTCTACACTTGGTCTCACAAAATGATAAAATTAAATATCTCAATTTCTCATTAAAATCAAAAAATTCAACTATATGATATGCATGATATAACATATGAAGAAGATACAAGAAGACAATAAGTCTTCCTCAGTCTTAGCAAGAAGTTTAACCAAGCGTGCTTGAGGTAGTCATGAAAAATAAGAAAAATGAAGATGGTGAAGGTGGAGGAGATGGAGAAATAAAAGCTTTAAAGATTTCTGAAATGTGTGATCCTCCTCCCTAAGTCCTTGAGTTAGTCATGAAAAAATAAGAAAAATGAAGATGGTAAATGTGAAGGAGATGGAGAAATGAAAGCTTTAAAGATTTCTAAAATGTGTTCTACAGTCCCCTTCTAAATATGAAATAAAATAACTAAATAGCAAAAATAAAAAATTCAAAATAAAAGTCAAAAAGGGAATTTTCAAAAAGGGGCAAAGTAGAGAGGACGACAAAAAGAAGGGTAAGTGGAAGATAGAAATGGCTAATAGCTGGGAAAATATGACCAATGTGAATAGAGGAGAAATAAATAGGTAAAATGGTGGACTCTCATTAGAGTAATTTGAAATGGTTTTGGGGAGTATGATGACTTCCCAAGGTCATGTTACCCTCACCTATGTGAGGGTACCTCAAGTAAAGAAAAAAATATTTCATAACTCAAATAATTTGATTAATGGAGGGTTGTGATGCTTTCATTAAGTGTTATGGTTGTTCCAATGAGTAAAATGAATCTAAGAAGAAGAGATGGTGGGATGATATGGTCACTAACAAAGTATTGTTATCTTCTACCTCCTATATGCGACATATGTTTCCAAAAATACCTAGAATTGTGATAGTTTCTAAGGAAAGGGAGCCCATAGTCAAAAGTAGATATCTAAGTTGGGCTAGGAATGCCTATCTAACACTCATGACTATCTTTATCAGGTGGTGGCAAGGTACTAGAAGGCATCCACATGCATGCTTGGGGTGGATTTTTGACTTGGGTCTAATTAAGGTTTATTAACCCTCGTCCTTAACCCTATTGGTTGGCATCTTTGGAGCAGTCTATAGGGAATCGACTCGTTTACTGCCTATGTACTCTTAGTTGCCTCCAATTGTGGTTCATGTCTTTTAATCGATATTTAACTCCCAAAATTATTTGAAAATATGCATAATGCGACTTTTAACCATTATGACCAAATCATTGGGTTTTCATTTAAATAAAAAAAATTAAGTAATCAAAATATGATAATGTGCTAAAAAGATATGAGAAAAATATTAAATATGTGCATTATCAATGTGAAAATGGGATTTTCCTATGAGAATTGTTGGTTAATTATCTAGATCACATATGAAAACATGAAATTATTTACGGCCAAAATAAACACAATCGAAGAACTCTATGATGCTTAGAAGAGTTGTATGTAGTTCATTGACTTTATTTATGATATAAAGTTAAACAATTTAAGACATAAGTTTATTGGGCAACTAGTAAACCCAATGGATATACACTAAGCAAAGGATAAAGTCTTAAAAGATATTGTTGCCTTGTTCACAACTTTTTTGTTGTACTTTAGATGTAGTCTTTCTTTTTATTTCATTCATGTGGGGATTGTTATTGTGTATGAATGGAATTCCTTCTTTTGGGTGAAAATTCATTTAAAATGTTGTTGTAAAGGTTTGATTATTGAATTTACCTTTGTCTTTTCCTCTTTTTGAACTTGCTTTTTTAAGATGGTAAAAGTGCTTTCATTTTGAATAGTCCCACATTAGATAAAAGTAAGGTTGGGAACCCTCTAATATACTCTAACTTAGATAACATCAATTAAATGTATCCCCAAATTGTCACATGCATGCCACATCGAGTCGAGTCATGGGCTTAATTGGACTCTTCGAGCCAAGGGCTGTGATCTTCTCAAAACTTTATTTTATACAAAATTTTGTTGAGCTTTCTTTTTTATTTTACCCTTGTTAATCCTTTCAAAGGGAAAGTGGCTCATTATCTAACTACTTAGCGCAAGTTCTTAGGGAAGTTTCTAACGTGTCCTCGTTAGATCCCTTCTATTTGTCGAACTCCTTTATAAGTAGAGGTCTTCTAGTTGAATTAAAATACACGCAAAAAAGTCTACTGTTATCTTTTACTTAATTGTTTATTTCTCTTTGCATATGTGGAATATTTCTTGAGAGTTCTAGATTGCTACTATTGTGATAGTTGTCGAGGTTCAATTTGGGGAGGAGGAGATTGCAATCAACCTGATAGCATAAGGTCATGATTGTCTCAAGTTCACAACATTTTATTTCTATTTCGACCTCTTCATTGTTGTCGATTTTTGGATCTAGAATCAACAACTCAAAGCTTTAATAAAGTTACATTTGACTTTCTGGTACATATAATATTTTAGTTACACATCATCTTTACTCTCCAGACCAGTTTTTTCTAGATTTATTTTATTAGTTAATTAGTGCTTCCCTGATATTGATTAATTTGAATTAATTAATACCAAACACTTTGTCATTTTCAATTATAATAATTTCACAACAAATCAATTAATTAGTAGAAGTAGTGGCATTTAAGAAAATCAAACAATTAAAAAGATTATATTTTTCACGCAATTTTCCATGTAGATTCAAACACAAGAAAATGATATGATAGGAAAACACACCCTTGGGCAATTGGGTTTAGTTAACTCAAGTTTTGCTTAGACTTAGGCTTCAAACAAAACACCAGAAAATCAAAATACTATGAGTTCGTTCGGAACATTCTGAGAAATATAAATTTTTTACTTTTAAAGTTGAAAAATTAGAAAATGTTATTTTGGTTAATTTTAAAAATAAAAAACCTAAACTTTTTTAAAAAGTAAAAAACAGAATTCTAAAAAGTACCTTCCCTCATAATTACATCATACATTGTATTAAACAAGACCTAAAAGAAAATTTCATAAATTCTATGTCCCTTAAAAAAAAACCTCTCCATCTCGCATATTTAAAACTCTTATAGCTAAGCTATCAAAAAAAGAGCTACAAATCTCCACTAAGACCTTTAAGGTGATATCCTTTGTACTAAAGGCATGAATAGGAAACTATGAGGGTTACAAGTTCCACATTACAAAAACAAGGGCATTATTGATCAATTCATTATTCTCAAACGATGTTTGAAGCATATCAAACGTACGATTGAGATTGAAACATATACCTTAGGGATTTCCAATTTAAAGGATCCATATTAAATGTATTATAATTGTAGATATGTCTTTGAGAATTTAGAGATATTAAACCTCATCAATAATGGGGTTTAGGAGGCGCCACCAACCAAAATTTAAGGTTTGAATAGACACCATAAAAAAGGATTTTGAAGTTTGATTTTTGACTTTTATATGATTCTCATCAATAGAAAAAGGGTATGATCACCTAAGAAATAGGTAAGAAGATTCAATGTAAAACAAGGAAGGTGTTAGGCACCTTGTCTCATCTACCAAGGTGGAAGTTACCAAAAGATGGCCCAATATGAATAAAAAACTAATTTTTTTAATCCTTTTTTTATAGTTTAGAAAGCAAAGTAATAAGTCAAGAAACAAATGAAGTATAGTTTGACCTCTAAATATAGCAAATGGACTCAATAAACAAGGAAAACATATGCTTGTAAGAATATTTTGTGGGCTTGAGGCTTGGGTGATAATCATCATAGATTTAACATTTTTAGTCTCCAAGCACTTGTCCTACACTTATATACTCGCCAATGAGTGTTCTTTTTGTTAGGTCCTAAAAATATGCTCAAAGGTTGAGCATACATTAGAGAGAACCCCTACGTTATGCCTGAAGTGTATATCCATTTGTGATTGTTTTTGTTGGCTTATAGTGCTAAGTATAGATCTAAAGAGATTTACACTTTTGACTCATAACTTTATAAAATAATAGCAAAGTGATGTGTGTTCTAGGGTGTATGCATGTCATTGTTCCAATAGGAACTTATTCCATGGACTTAGAAAAAAGAGATTGTTTCATATATTGAAAACTCACTATCCCCTCTTTAAGACATCTACAAGAGACAAACTAGGAAATAAAGTATGATTGAAATTTAAATATCTCGAAATAAAGTGTTATTACATGCTCTTAAAGAGCTTAGTGTGGTCTTAGAAAGGGGTGATTATCTCACCTAGGTGATGGTTTTCTATCTACCTCCTTATGTCATTAGAAGTCAAAGATAACTAAATAACTACATAGCTACTAAAACTTAAAAAAACACACTTGAAACTAAAGAAAATGGGAGTTATAAGCGAGATTCAAGAGGGGATTATCATATAAAAACATAAAATAAAGGTCCATTCCCCACCTTAGAGTTCTCTTCTTCCTCCACTAATTCTTATATTCCAAAGTGGTGTGGAGAAAGTCAGACAGAATTTTGGGGCTTAAGGAAGTTCTTCAGAGAGAATTTTGACAAAAAAAAAACTTCACTCCAAAAACTTCCTCCCCATTTGTCTTGAATAGGCCTCTATTTATAGAGACCTTTAGGGGCAAAAAAATCTCAATCTTTTCAAGTGCATAATATTCCCAAGAATACCTTTATAGGTGAGCTTCATTTCTTTCCATACCTTGTCCTCAATAATCATTTTCAAGGCCTTGAGTCTCACCAACAAAGATCTTCAAAGGGTAAATGGGTAAATGTGCAAGAGGTTCTGGAGGATAAAATGGTCAGGTCTATTTGGTTTTGATCAATTTATTCTAAACTTTGTTAGAAAGAGCTATGGAATGTGAGATGGGAGATGGGCTTATTGGTTATTGACCATAAAATAGTCTCAACAAAGTAAGAGTAGGGATATCATTATTTACTTGTGGGACAAAATGGCCAAGGTCAATGGTGAGGGAATATGCCAAATTACTTCAAGATCTTGGTGTATGGTGCTGGGATATAATAAAATAAGGTTAAACTGATAAATAGATTGTGGTCCCCAAAAAAGAGAGAGGTTAGTGGAGTGTGAGATGAGATGAAAAATGGTCAAAATTGAGGGATTAGGCCAAATTACCTTGGACCCAAAAGTGAGGTGCTAGGTTGGGTAAAAATGAGGTCAAAATAGTAAACATGTTTGTGGTTCCAAAAAGATGGATTTTAGTAAAGAGGAAAGTGGAGTGGTCCCAAAATAATGAGGTTTTGTAGAGAGTAAGTGGAATAGCCCCTTCCAAAGGTTCTCTATACTACATGTAGGTGAGGTAGGGAAATAAGGAAATTTGTACTATCCTAGGCATGGTGCCGTCAAACCACAAATAAACTTATCCACACCTTAAGTATAAACAAGCCAAATTTGGCCTATCCATACATAAAGTACGGATAAGCTGGGCTTTACGGCATTTTGGAAAGCTTATGGGGTGTTTACACTAGTCATTGTGAACCCCATGTTTTCCACTCATCTTAGCTTTTGTTGGATGTAGTGCATTAAATGTAGTTGTGAAAGCACTTCTAACCTTTTTATTATAAAAAAAATATTTGATGGATTATGAAGGATTTTGAGAATAAGGAGTCGCCACCTAGTTTAGGTTTAGGAACCAAAATAATTCTAAAACAAATCCGGATCAGTCTATGGGTAAAAGAAATTGACAAGGGGTCAAGTTACAGATTTCAAAAGGTATTCGACATCGAACCCACTCGATCGAGGTGATCGATCTCTACCACAATCTAAGAACATCCTAAGCTCAAATGAAGAAGACTATGGTCAAAGTTATGGTCAAATCATCATCATTAATTTATGTCGGGTTATTCAAATAAATCGTATGACTATAGTCTCCTCAAACACTATATAATTCCTCAGATTCGACATATTGATCTACAAAATAAAAATGGGTCTGAAGATCACATTACGAGATTGGAAAGTGTTAGGCACCAATCCTGCTCGATGAGCACCGATCTTTATTTTTTCCAAAAAAATTACATCACAAGAAAAATGGTTTAAAAATTAAAAATAAAAAGATTACATTCTTTACCTGGGTGATTGTGACGGTTGATTCCTCAGAACTGATGGAGAACGTCGCTTTTGTCTCTATCATTAGATCTGCTTTCAATCTTCGAGATGAAATATTCTATTCTTAGATCTGAATATTTTTTAACTTTTGGGGGGTATTTTTGAGAATTTCTAGGTATTTTTTAAGTAAAAAATAGGATTCGGGTGTTAGGTATAGACTTGGGGCTTCAAATTTAAGATTTTAGGAAGTCTTAGGAGAGCTTTTGGTCTATTTTTCCTAGGGCTTTTTCTTGACCTACAAATTTAAGTGGTGCAGGGTCCTTTTTAAAGAGTTTTTTGGGAGATTAGGATTTTGATTAGGTCTCTTAAAGATAATGTTAAATTATTTCAATTAGGATTTTGAATTTTTGAATTTTGACTTACGTAGAATGATATTTTTTTTTAGTTTTTAGAGAACCCCCTAATGGAGGATTCTTTATTACATTATATTCTTCGGGACCCCTAGTGGAGGGTTCTTTATTGAATATCATGTGGGCCCCACTTAAATAAATGACCACCACTTAAAATTTGACCAGTGGACTTAATTAATTGATTTTAGTTGTTAAAAAATTTTAATTTAATTTATTAAGATTTCACTTTACGCTAATTAATGTTTTAATTATTAATTTCAAAATTTTGAATTTTAGGGTTGAAAAATTACTGTTTTGCCCTTAAAGAGGACTTTTACGTTGAGAGGTTGCTTTTCGATATTTTAGAATGTTGAAATCAGATTTTCGAAAAGAATTCAATGAGAATATCGATTTGTATCACTTATGGGTTTTTGGCATAAAATAATCATGAATCTTATGAGGGTATTTTCATAATTTTAACAAATTTTGTGAAAATTGGCGAAATAATTTACTTGGTCTTCATTTGTTGTTTTATGTATTCGAAAGAATTTTCCTAAGTGTAATGTAGGTTCTAGGGATATTTTGATGTTAGGGGTATTTTGGTCATTTTTAATGATTTTTCTTGTAAAACTTCTTTTTGTCGGAAGAATGATGATTTCTATGTTTTAAGTCATATTTTCCTATTGTAGCGTGATTTCTAAAGTTACTTGTTTGAAATATCTCATCCGGACTTTGAAAACATATCTAGTAACAACAAAAATATTAAAATATTCATTTATCATTGGGAATCGTCGCAATCGGGTTGACGAGTTGATTAAGTGGGCGAGTGCGAAAATGGGGTGCCACTTAACCTATTTCATTCTAAGTTAACTCAAAGCCAAAGACGTAGGACTCTATTGACCTTCCTTCAAGAAATCTCTAGAACTTGTAGTCTTTTACAATCTTGTTCCTTTGATCATCATGATTGTTAGGACACATAGGAGTGTAAAAGACAATCAATAACTCTTTGATGAGGTTATTTGAGGTTATCATGTGTGATTTTATTGTAAATATTGGGAACTCTAGGATTTATGAAGAACTTATCCCTAAGGGTTTCCCAAAATCCTATAAATAAGACTCTCATTTAAGGAAAAATATGAGAAGAATTAAAACTTTCGAAATCTGTCAAAATCCTTTTCAAAGCTTCCAAACCTTTCCAAAATTTTGTTCAAATAATCATTCACTCTCCCAAGAACCAAACTCAAAAAGAAGAAAGAAGAAGAAGAAGAAGACCAAGGTGGGAGAAGTTTTTGTATAACCTCCTTTAAATCCTCCTATTCTCACCTCCCCATTCTTTACTTTTATGTTATTGTATTTCAAACTTTCAATTCTAATTAAAGCAATGTAGATTTACATTTACTAATCTAAATGCTTGGTGGTCGAGAGTAATCCCTCTTTAAGGTAATCTCCCCCTATAAGTTCTTAATAAACTTCATGAGAGCATTTCAATTCCATAGTGTAGATATTTTATTTTTATTTACATTTCCCAGTATAAATGCTTTTACATTTCTTGCAATTTAAATACTTAGATTAGTTTTCTTTCTTTTTTCCTTGATGGCAATAGAATTAGAGAGTAAACCTTCCTTAGAGGAAATCTTCTCCTGCTAAGTCCATCACATGCATACACTTTCATATATACTCACATCCAAAATGGATATTGAACCAAGATGTATACTCTTATGGACCTATATCTAACGTTAGAGCCAACAAAAATTATCTTCATTATCTTCAAATGGATAACATCTGATGCATAAGGTCTTGCTCCGTTCATGGTCTTGTTCAACTCATGAACATTGCCTATAGGTCAAACCAATAGAGATAAAGGCTTCCAAGGGAATACATATGTTAGATTTGAAGCTTGAAGACCTCAAATGATGAAATTTAAGTAGATTTCTATCAAAGTTCTAAGTTGACAATAAATTCCAGCAAGCACCTACTTTTAGTAGGGGTTTACTTATAGTCTATTTTTCTTCAATTTGCAAACTAGACTATAACTCTTTTTACTCTTAACTTCTATAAGTCACTCTACCTAAAAAAAAATCAAAAAAAAAAAAAGAGTTTTTAAGTTTCAACTTATGGTCATTTTCATAATCATTAATGGATGGGATGGACAAGGTGCATAATACCTTCGTTGTCCTTCAACAAAACTTCCTTATGTAGATCTCTAAGTAGACTTATACCCTTACCATTGAAAATGAGTCACTACATACCTAAAATGAATTTCACAAAATATTTTAGTGGTGTCCATTCACACCCAAACTCTTTGAATGGTGATAATATCAAAACCTAAGTAAATGAGCTCAAACTCCAAAAGATTTTGAATCCTCACATAGCTACACCAGTTACAATGAATTATGATCCAAAATGATCTCGTTTCTATATATAAATTAAGAATAGTGCTAAGTGGCAAGATTTTGTTGGAGATTAAAAAACTTTGACTCCTTAAAAAATTGTGCATGCAGCCCTATATGTTTTACATCCAACCAAAGCATACTACGTAGGCACCTATGTTGCTATAGGAACGGGACACGATTTTGAATTGCGACTCTTTACAATTGATGAGAAATTAAGAGGTGTCAAGAAACACCCCCACGCGCATTTTACTAAAAAAGTTATTCTCTCTATGCAAGCAAGATCAGTTGTTGATCATTAGTGGGTGAAGGTGGGTATTAACCAACTTTTCAAGCTAGCACCATCATGAACCAACACACATAATGGCGTCATTGGTACCATTAATATAAGTTGAGCGATCAGGGTGCGAAGCTGTTAAATCAACAAGTTGCCACAAATAAGTTAAAAAGTATACTTTAATACACTTAGTTGTTTCACCCATGACATTCCACTTTCCTCTACTATTCAAAAATGTTTCATGTTAGCCTACCAGAGGAAAGTTCAAAGTAAAAGTAAGAGTGATTGTTCAAAAATGTTTTATGTTGGCCTATGAGAGGGTGAGTTTAAAGTAAAAGTAAGATTGGTTGTTCAAATATGTTTCATGTTGGCCTATGAGAGGGGGAGTTTAAAGTAAAAGTAAGGGTGGTTGTTCAAAAATGTTTCATGTTGGCCCACGAGAGGGGGAGTTTAAAGTAAAAGTAAGAGTGATTTAGAGATATCCCTCTAGATTTTGATAAATAACATAGATACCCTTTCATGTTCAAACTGATGACATACTCCCATTAAAAATGATCTTCTTAGAAAGGCCAAAGCAACTACTTGAAACACCCTCTTCATTAACCTTTTGCCAAAAATCCTTGATTTTCCCCCCACATATATAGGCCAATTCAAGAAATCGACTCAATAAATAATACATAATCCCAACCATGAATGATATGTCGGTGACCATTGAAGGATGTTGTGACACATGGATGTAGTGAAACCTAATCTAAACCATGAACCCTAAGAAAAATTTAAATAGAGCAATGTTATTAAGAGAACAATGAATCGTAATGTATCTTTATCCTAATTCTTATCTTCACAAAATATGATTTGGCCTAAATGCATCTCATGCAATACTTTGCTACCCTTCTTCAAACTTACGGTGATCGATGATTATCACGAATTTACTAAAAAATCAATAACCTCTGAGAATATGATCAAATTGAAAAGAACTAGACAGCTTTGAATAATGGTATCATGGATTCTCCTATTTAAAATATTACAAACAAAGAGAGCCCATGTAACAATTTTATTTCCTAGCTTACAAATTCCTACTGACCTACCATATCACAAATAAACACATGTGAAGGAATCATGAAATCCAACTCCAAAGCTGGTACGTAGTACACACATTAGACTGCAATCACTTCGAAAGATAGTGGTGTGGCTGAAGGGTTCTTCTCTTTCTCTGCTTTCTGCACCAATGAACAAAAGGGATTATCATTAGCTTAATCCCAATTTTTATTTTTTATATTTTATTTATAGATTTAATTAACAAGACGTGGGGTTTGAACTTTGATCTAGATATCTGCATTGTTTAGTAGACAATATTATGTTATCTCACCATGTTGGTTTCTGTGTTTTTCCAAGCCTTATCCATCTCTGCGAAAACGACATCGACGGTAGGACGCCCTTTACTTGATTTAGCGACACACAACACTGCAATATGTAAGATGGATTCGAAATCTTCAGCGTTAAGTTGTCCCTTCAATCGTGAGTCTTCAAAATCCGTTAAGGGTCGCTTCCCCATGATAACATCCTTTGCCTGCATGAATCACAAATTTCATATTAAAACCACAAAGGCAATAAGAAAATAACACACACACATACACAAGAACGATGAGATCATAGCGATTCAGTAACTTTGAGAAAGAAATTACGGTATACGTATATCTCTCTCAAACCCACCCATTCATAGACACTCAGTTTCTTGAAGGTGCCAATTTGCTAAGTTGGTTTAAGTCGCTGGGTGTTGAGACCACTACTTAGGTTCAAAACCCGTCTTCACCTACTAATTACTATCCACCAATCTCGTTTTCGTGTTAGGTTTCCCTCACTTGTAACCCTAAACAAGTTACATTACTTACATACCCAATGCCCAAAATAACGACTAGAAATGTTGATCAGGGGTTCTATCCATTCTCAATTTTGGTTATAAATGCACAATACATCCCTATTTGTCAATCACATCAATTAGATTAAATAAATACCTTCATCATAGTTTACGCAAAGATGACCCAGAATTGGCAATCTTAGTAAACACACAACGCATACACACACACACACACACACACACACACACACACACACAAACTCACCTTCCTAGTCAGTTGATCACGAGCATCAATGTCCAACTCGATGACTTTCCTACCCGATAGAAATTGAAGGATGACGATACCAAAACTGTAGACATCACTTCCACAAGTAAGCTTAGCATTGCTCATGTACTCGGGGTCCATGTAGCCTAATGTCCCCCTAACATCTGTGAACACTTTACTCTCCTCCATCCCAAGCATTTTTGCCAACCCAAAATCAGAAAGTTTTGGTTCCATATTTTCTCCCAGTAATATATTTGTTAGCTGCAAGGGAAAAAAAAATAATCGATGAAACAATCGTTTTTTACCTGATCATGGCCTAAGGTCAAATTACTAAGACAGTATAATTATAAAAGAAAAGATGAGAGTGATTCACTATCTTTTAGAAAGAAATTAAAAATCAAATTAACATTGCTTATCTGGGCATGTTTTACTATCTAACTGTGTGCAATTCTTCGGTGATTTACATAAGAATTGGTGTGGCATTAATAAAAGTTGGTGTGGCAATAGCATATCTCTTAAAATATAATTAATAGTTTTTGGGGTTATAGTTGCATTTGATTAGAATTATAAAAGATCTAATTAGAAGAGTTGGCCATAAATAAGGGTCTAAACAATGTGAAAATAGCCCAAATTTGATTACCCAGGCCGTCAAATTTCATAAAACTTGATGGACAAAAGGACCGAATTGGCATCAAATTTTTCATTGTCAAAATTTTATTTTCGACTAGCCGAAACTATCAAATTAATAAAGGATGGGAGAAATTCGATAACTCTAAACCGTCAAATTTAGGAACATCAAGAATTTTGACAGTGCTATCATCAAAATTCAATTTCTAAAATATGTGGGTCTTGGCCTATCAATTTTTTTGTCGAATACTCCAATTTCCATGTAGTGCTAAAGATTTAGGCTTAAAGAAAAGAAAAGAAAAAGTATTTGAAAGAAATCTTTTAGAAAGAAATTATAGCTTGGGAATTCTCTCCAAGCCCTATTTCCAACCTCCAAATCCTAAAAACCTAATTTCCTAATAATCAATCACCAATCAGATTTAAGACAAGTGCTAGATTTCTGATTGAGTCAAACATTCCTTCTTCTTTTTTCTCACCTTGATATCTCTATGAACAATGCAACCATCTGGATGAGTGTGGAGAAACCTCAGTGCAAGAGCACAATCTCTCAAAATCTTGACTCTTCTATCCCAAGTAAGAGCAGTATCTCTCTCTGTAATTAATTAAGGACCCATGCATGTATGAGTTAGTAGTAAACAATTCAAACCATATTTTCAAAACTCGAGAACTCGAGTCGACTTTCCATTGAACCTAGTCAATTATTTGAGTCAAATAAATATGTACTAATTATATTAAGATTTACATCTATGTTTTAATTTTTGAAAATAAATATAATCCATAACTTGGAGGATTTCTTACCCGATTATTCAATGCACTTGCAAGTCAACTCGTCCGAATTCTGAGTTTGAGTCATAAAGACTTTTAGAGACTAGTCAACTCCAAAAACTCAAACCAATCGAATTGATTTAGCCGGGTTTCAAAAACTCAACTTGACTCAAATCAAAAAATTTCGACCATCAATTTGGACAAGTCAAATAAAAATATATTAAATTTAAAATGATTTTTTTTTTTTGTTGTTGTTCTGCACTAAATATTGCATTTAGGCAAATTACTCCATTCCATTCCTGACCCGACTCGGTGCATTTTAGATCTGACTCAGTTGAGTTAACTGATATTTTCCAAGCTGACTCAGTGAGTTGGTTCCATTGAGTTTTGGCACTGAGTCACCTTGAAATCCAATCGAATTAAGTTAACTCGGCCAAGTTTCAAGTCGACTCAACGAGTTTTAAAATTATGATTAAGAAAATATTACTCTATAAGAAGAAACATGGAAGATTAGTGAGGATGAGTATTATACTTAGGAGATGTTGGGCAAGATTCCCATTAGAACAGAACTCGTATACGAGGTATTGCTCTCCATTGTCTATGCAACAGCCGAAGAGGCAAACCAGATTGGGGTGTCTTATTCTTGAGAGACCTTCAACTTCTCTTGTGAAAGAATCAGACATATTGCTCTTGTAAATGTGCTTTATTGCAACAACTTGTCCACTTGGAAGAACACCTTTGTAGACTCGGCCAGCGCTTCCGGCCCCTAAGCATACTTTGTGGTTGCTGAAGTTCATAGCGTTCTCGATCTCAGCCTTGGAGAATCTATAGAGACCCGACCATTCGAGGATCTCTTTCCCTTGTAGAGAGTAAACTAAATGTGTTACAACAACAACAACAACACAACCTTATCCCAAAGATTTGAAAATAAAGTGCAATACGAGACTTCCCAGGAGGGTATTCATCCTAGTACTATTATGAGTCAGACACATTTAATTGTGGAGTTATATTGGGTACATTGTCACATATAAAAAAATAAATACAATAAAGGTAATTTATTAATATCTATAGATACTTGGCCATATATCGATCTCTTTTCCTAATGGAGTGCCAATGCGTTAAATCACAAATTAACAAAATCTATATTATCTTTGAGTGAGATTTTGGAGACCCCACATTTTATTGGTCCATGTGTATTAAAGGCATTAAAATGAGAATATTTTTGCAAATTCGGGATGTCTTTTAATACACGTGGACTAATAGGATTGTGAGGTCTCCAAATTAAATACGAACTTTGGTTGATTCCTTAGTAGTGTATATGGTTCGATTTTGTGTTCAGTACCATAAGAATAGAACAAAACATAGGGCTTGGAGAATTTATAGAGTTATAACCATTTAGAGGCCCCTTTCCTTTATGGAGAGAAATTATTAACAAAATCAACACTACTATTTTGGTTGGTTAGTATGGGGGAGTATCAGATGGGAGAGTTAGAAAATCACGACTCATTTTAAAAATGTTTAGACAAAACATTCTGATTTCGATCGAGATTGGAACAAAATGTCAACTACAAATAAAATGTCACAACGTGAAAAAAGTCCTATATTTGACGGCTCAAGATCGTCGAATTTCATAAAATTTGACAGACTAAGGAGTCAAAATTTTCACTGTCAAAATTTTTTATTTTTTGACAGACCGAAACCGTTAAATTAATGGAGGATGGGAGAAATTTGATGGCTTAAGCCGTTGAATTGGGGATCATAAACGATTTCAACGGTTATAGGCCATCAAATTTTCTTGTCAAAATTTGTGGTTTTCACATAGTTCGTTAGACATTTTGTTTGATTTTTTTTTTTCTCCTAATTAACCAAAACAATACCTTGAGACGATATTTTAGCTCTTGGTTAGTAATATGTACCTTCAAACGGTTTTGGCAACCTCTTCCTTGTCACAAATTTAATGAGCGCAATGATCAGAATCATTAATATTATTGCTACAAAAATCCCTAACAGTGCTTTCGCAGCCGAATCTGAGAAACAAAGAACTGCCATTAGTCTTCCATCAAACGATCATTGAGATGGGATGAAAAGCACAGGTTTCCGAGGGATTAATATAGGTTACGTAAGGTTTTTGTACCAAGGTCAAAATATGAAAACAAATAAAACATTAGATACATACGATATTTTGAAATATTTACATTCCTAGATAAATTAATCAATTTCTCTAAAAGATTTTATAGTGAACTTACCTTTATACCTCTTTGATTTAATATATTCAATAATGTAATTTTTGAAAAATCAAAGACATATAAAAATATATTCACTACAAAAGATTTTTTATTTTTATTTTATTACATTAATTGATAAATTTATCCGAGTATCCTCTCATCTTAATTAACCATCGTTTACGATTAAAAAATGAAGTATTCTTTATTAATTACTAGGGTTGTCAATGGGTATGATCATACTCGAGATCCAATCCATTATGAACCAATAACTTTGGACCTCTGATTGACGATTTCAGTTTGGATAAGGTTATGATCTGATATCTTATCGGATCGGTTTGGGATCAACCACGTCTTGACTCATGCTTGAATAGGTCAACCATGCTATGAGCTTGTTTGAGTCAACTCGTTTAGTCCCACTACTCTATTAGTTCCATCAAGGTTATTTGCTATGCTTTAAAACTATGTCTGAAATCTCAACGAGTCGACTAGAAATTTGTCGAGTCTATTAACGAGTCAACTCAAAAACCGAGTTCACCGATAAAAAAGAATAGAAATTCCAAATGAGGAGCTGCACTTACATGTGAGTTTGATGTAGCCCTGCTCTGCACATACACAAAGACAATAAAGTTTCAGAAGAAGGGGGCAGAGAGGAAAACAAAACTATTTTACTGTTTTAGTTGAGATATATCGATTATAGTTCTAAAATTTGATTAATCGCCAAGAAACTCAGCCGAGTCTATTCGAGTTGATAGAATCCTAGGTGACTAGGTATAGAAACTCAAAAGGATATTAAATGCAACAGCAACAAAACTCAGTTAAAGTTTCTAACCACCTGACATGACTATCTTGATGAATTGACTTGGCATAAGGGTCCGAGTCACATATCAAACTGAGTCGAGTCAAGTTGAATTGTCCAAGTTTGGGTTGACTTGATGAGTTCTAAAAATTATGATTAAGATCTGGTTCCTTGCAACCTGACTTAGTCGATTTTTAAGTTGGCTAGGAAAATTGGTTTCATCATGGTTTTGGGCTGAGCCCCCTTGAAATCCAATCAAGTCAACTCTATTTGAACCATTTCAATTTTGAGTCGACACAATGACTTTAATATATATACATATATGGGGGGCATTGGGATGGGGTTAAAAGTTTCATATTGGGCTGATTTTTTAGAGGATGATTTCCTCATCATAGAGATCATCCTCACAAAAAATCAGCCCAATTCAAATCTTTTAAGTTATATAGGACAAATTTTGTTAACCAACATTGTTGTCGTCAAAGATTGTCAGCTATATATATATATATGGGGACGGTTCATGGGACATATGTAAAAACATTGGTTTTTCAAAATATGGGTTAGAGGTTTTGGATTGAGCTGACTTTTTGCGAGGATGGTCACTATGACGAGAAGATCATCCTTACAAAAATCAGCTCAATCTGAAACTTCTAAATCCATCAAAAGTGATTTACAAATTATTGGCAAAAAATCGACGGTCCACATTCTAAATCACTTTTAATGGGGTTAGAAGTTTCAGATTGGACTGATTTTTTTTTCCGGATGATCTTCCCATCATAGAGATCATCCTCACAAAAAATCAGCTCAATCCAAAACTTCTAACCCATATTTTGAAAATTTATTAATATTACATCGTTTTTACATATGTCCCTTGATCCATTCCCTATATATATATGGGGGCAGTTCAAGGGACGTATGTAAAAACAATGATTTTTCAAAATATGGGTTAGAGGTTTTGGATTGAGCTGATTTTTTGCGAAGATAGTCACTATGATGAAAGATCATTCTCACAAAAAATCAGTTCAATCTGAAATTTCTAAATCCATCAAAAATGACTTACAAATTATTGACAAAAATTGGTAAAAAATCGATGGTTCACATTCTAAATCACTTTTAATGGGGTTAGAAGTTTCAGATTGGGCTGATTTTTTTTTTCGGATGATCTTCCCATCATAGAGATCATCCTCACAAAAAATCAGCTTAATCCAAAACTTCTAACCCATATTTTAAAAATTTATTAATATTACATTGTTTTTACATATGTTTTTTCATGTCCCTTGATCTCTTCCATATATATATATATATATGTGTGTGTGTGTGTGTATTTATATGATTAATATTTAGTTTCCCAAACCTTTTGAATCCAAAGCACCCAAACACCTATAGAAATCTCCAACCCATTGAGGATCATCCCTAACATGATCAGTAGCAGCAATTGTAACAACAGCAACACCACAAATACCTTCGGAGGTTTTATTACCCTTTGATTGAAACTGCAATATTAAATTATTTCTAATGTCTTCAATGGAGTCGGTGCATTTCTTGCATGCCACGTTGAAATCCAATGCATAATCACTCAAAAGAGAACAGTTTTGAGCGACGATTTCATATTGAGGTCGAAACCTAGATTTATAACTTGACAAGGAGAAGTTAGAGCATGGAGAACTCCCATGATATAGTTTTTCGAAACCACATGATTCAATGGAGACATCTCGTTGGCGGTGAAAGGAACCGTTACATTCCTTCCATTGGTCTTCGTGTAGAAAGAGCGATGGGGGGTAGGGATCGAGGGTGAGGTTATCAGTGGCATGGAGTGCTAGGGCTTCTGATAAGGCATTTAGTGCATTTCTACAACATCGCGTGGTAGGGAAGCTGTTCCATTCATTGATACCTTCTGTCACTCCAAGGCATTCTCCCATTGGCAAGTACGGGTATGTTGTAAAATTTAATTTGCATACTGCATGCAAATCACAAATACATAAGAGGGTTAGCTAATTTCTCATGCATAGTGTTTAAACATGGCTTTGTCGAATTGACCTAAATTTGGCCTTTTAATTTTTTATTTTTATGGATAATAAGACAAGTTGACTAGTAAAATATGCTAAAGTGAGCAGCTTTATTAAATCTAATGCTTCGTGGGCAGGGGTGGAGCCAGGATTTCTCTCATGTGGGGGCAATGTAAGAGTGGAAGTTTTTTTGTGAGGGCAACGAAGATTGTAAATTTTTTTGTGGGGGTAACATAACAATGGAAACTATTTTGTGGGGCAACTAAGAGTGTAAAACAAATTGGGAGAGCAATAGTTCATTAATCCAAAGAAGCTTTGAAAATTCTTATGGGGGCAAGTGCCCCCATTGCTCCCACTCTAAATCCGCCCCTGTTCGTGGGGATGTTGGCATCAGGCGTGAATCGGATCCTCTATAGCATATTTTTACATTTAGCAAATTTTCCACAATTGAGAGAGCGACATGTTGAAAAAAATACCAACTCAGTCATCTAGAGTTCATGGCCTAGATGAGATTTACAAAAAAAAAAAAAGGACTTTTTTATTTGATCATAGACTTTTAAAATGAAACATGCCTACTGAACTCTCACAATGTGAAAAAAAGCCTAAATTTGATGGTCTTGGGCCGTCAAATTTCATAAAATTCGACGGACAAAGGGGTCGAATTTTTCATTGTCAAAATTTTTTTTTTCGACGAGCCGAAACTGTCAAATTAATGAAGAATGAGAGAAATTCGACCGCTCTAAGCAGTCAAACTTGGGAATATTTAGAATTTTGACGGTCCTGAACCGTCAAAATTTAGTATCAAAAATTCGTAGGCCTTGGCCCGTCAATTTTTTATGTCGAATTTTTCAGTTTTCACGTAGTGTCTCAAGTTTAAATTAATTGATTTTTTTGTCTTGTCAACTTGATGTTCTCTTAACCGTCCAAAAGTGCTTCAAGACCATATAAAAATAAAATAATGGCTTAAAATCGAATTTGATGAAGGACGATAAATAGGATTAAAAAATGTAGAAAATAGAAGAATAAATATTAAAACAAGACCTGATGGATCTTCTGGTGAAGCTTCCAAGCTGATTTCCATGAAGAAAATCATCATCACAACTAGAAAGAACATAAGCTCTAGTGTTATATTTCTCATCTTCTCTCCTCAGTTGGGTTTGCTTAGGTACATGGTGCGTGTTTAGAAAAGTTTCAAACGCTAAAGAAAAAGTGATGGTGATGGAGAAAATATATATGACAGCTAGCTTATCCATTCCTCGTAGAGATCGAGGATAAGATGGATATCCACATTAATTTTGTTTAAAATATGGTTGTTTGCTTGGTGATTACAACCACATTTCTTAGAGATTGACGACTATATATATATATATATATATATATATATATATATATATATATATATATGTTATCTTTAATAATAAAGAAATAAAAGGTTAAAGAGAAATAAATTATGAAAGAAGTGAAACCCTTACAAATCGATCCGTTTTGCGGGTGGGTCGGATTGAATTCGGCCCATGAAGTTCTAAATCTTATCCAATAAAGTACGACATGTTTCCGAATCCAATCCTATAATTAAAATAGGGATGATCCAATTAGTTCAATTAATTGAATTTTAATTTGAACCATGATAAAATGACTCCCCCATGTGACAGACTCAAAATACTCACCTAGCGTGAGGTGTGTCAAAACCATAGATTTTCTTTCATTGGGATATACAACTGCACGGATTTATGGTGATGTGCGGTTGTGTATCCTGAGGCATAAAGTCTATGGTTCTGGCACACCCCCATGTCAAGGAGCATTTTGAGTATACAATGTGGGGGAGTCATTTTATCACGACTCTTTTAATTTTTATCTATAAAAAAAAAATGGATTTAAATCTATTGACAGACCTATTTGGAGGGTTGTTGATGGGTTAGATTGGATCAAATTCAATTTGATATAAAAATATAGGTAAATAATTAACAAAATATATAACACAATTTAGAAGCTTTCTCACCTCTAAAATAAGATTACCATTATATTGGCAATTTCACTGTATTATATTACTATATTACCAGTTTAAAACTACAATTAAAAATTACAATCATGCATGATAAACAAGTACTAGAACTGTCTAGAAAGAAAAATCTATGAGGATGAGGGCATCATTGGATCCATTACCGATCCTCGAGATGTGGATATAGATTTTTGTTCCAACGGATACGACAATACAGTGGAAATTAATGGATTTATTTGTCTTAGTTACATAAAATACAAGTGTTTGTGACGATTGGGTCATGGTGATGGTTTCATTTTTTATGGGGGTCTGGATCTAATGGTGCATCATGTTGGGGTGATAATTAGGAGCAAATTCATTAAGATTTCCTCTCCTTGTGACTAAATAACACAATAGGGTGGAGTATCCAAGTCCTCCAACTTACAGCCAAAGAGAAAAGAGGCAGAGATGCTGAGATCGGCATGCATGTCATCCTATTTTAATTTTTTATTTTTTAAAGTTTGTAAAAGAGTTGTAATTATAACTGTGGATCCCACAATGAAACATATAGAACAAATGTTATTATCCGAATATTAATTAAGGAAATAGACAAATGGGATATTTTTAATTAGTTATCTCCAAGAATTCAATTGGGGGATGTTTCTTTCATGAATACTATGGGGTCTATTTTCGGCCTCACACCTTGAGATGCGCACTACTAGATGATGGGTCAAGTTTCCTCCCATTGAATTGGATGGTGTGCAATTCCATTTCAACAATCAAATCAGTTGATAATTGAATTCGAGTAGATGTCCCATCCACCATGCTTGCCAATCAGGCCTTGGCGTTAGGGTGGTTGCCTCACCTATTTCCATTTCATCCCTTTTGTTTCGGGGCCTTGTTTGCCTTGATAAGGTAAGGCTTGTCCTATCATGGTCGAGTGGTTCTCGAGGATTACACTAGAATGTTTTATGCACTCCTAGTACTTATTCTCAAGTGTTTTGTGGTATCTCCCTTAAGAGCAACTTCAATGCACTTCCATCCCCTCTCAATTGCTACTTTGGAGAGTTAAATCCAAAATATGTGTCTCCAAAACACTATCCATCCCATTCTCCAAAATGTAGAGTAAGATTTTCAATATCCATTTTGGCTAGCAAATTTGGATTCTCCATTCCTCCTCAACTGCTATTTTGAAAAGTCATTTTGGATTTTATGGGTCTCCAACGCACTATCCATCTCCATCTCTATTTTGGGTTGAATTAAAAAAATATTAAAATATTTATGGATAGTCATTTTGGATAATTCCTTTGGATTTGCTTTTGAAACAACTCTAATGCATTCTTTATCTCACTCTCTATCCCTTCTCAACTGTCATTTTGGAGAGTTAAATCCAAAATAAGGGATTTCCAATGCACTACCCATCCTATTCTCCATTTTGGATAGCAAGTTTGGAGTCTCTATTTTTTGGATCAAAAAAATTTCATGACCTCGACTGCCATTTAGAGGAGTCATTTTGGATTTTAGGGTTTCCAATGCCCTATCCATCTCCATCTCTATTTTGGGATAAATAAAAAAATATTATAATATTTATGGATAATCATTTTGGATAGCATGGTTGGAGTGAATACCCCTTGAATATCCAAAATGGCTATCAATAAGCTTATGACAATCCATTATGGATAGTCATTTTAGATAACATGGTTGAAGTGCATACCCTTGAATATATAAAATGGCTTTCCACAAGTACATGGCTATCCATTATGGATACTCTCCTTGGGGTTGTGATGTAGTACCCCCCAAATTCTAACATGAATCCCCATGATTCCATGCTAAAATCCAAGGCATTAAAATCACTATAAAAAATGATAATATCATAAATAGGTTAATCCATTGATAAAATAATAATATTGCGGCAAATAAAGAATAATTTATAACCAAAAAATATTGGAGTGTGAAAACTAAACATCAATTTTTAACCTATAATCCACTTATAATACACCAAATACATAATCTCAATAAATAATGTGAATAACTAAAACTCTAAAAACATCTTCAAATAGATGGAGGCAACTCTTCCGTATAATGAATTCCATGTACATCTTCTAAATTTAACTGTTCGAAGATTAACTCCATAATAGCTAACATATTTGAAATGGTGAAGGATAGGGTGAGTAACAAGGGAGTTGCCCAACATGAAACAAATATCTCAAACTAACAGTCTCTTAAATATGATGGTAAAAATCATTTTAAAATATTTGAAAATACATACAAATTTTTCTGTATAAGTAAAATAATCAATATCATGCTAGACATTTAAATAAGAATAAGTTTGATCATAACGTAGCTTCTCGTAATAAAGAATAACTACAAAATAATAAAATATTTGCAAAAGTTACCAATCTACCAGTGCTAATATCAAAATATAATATCATCCTTCAACTATTATGAAACATTTCTTAACATAATGTAAAACAAACTAGAAACATAAATACAATATTATTTAAAACAGTTTACAAGATAAATTTCAGTTCAATAAAATAAAGCATGTTCAATAATTTAAGTACAAACAAGGGTATTTTGTTTCCTAAGAGCAATGGAATTACGACTAGATACTTCCTAGTTAGGATATGAATTGTTCCAAATTTCACCAATGTGGAACCTTATTATTAATTTCTGATTCTGTGGCTAGTTGTTGCACTCATAATGCACAAAAAATGATGGTCCAAGACAGTCATTTTTGAAAAAAAAAAAAAATGACTACTCTAACCATTGGCAAAGCTGTCGTTTCATAAGGAGTCGTCTTTGATTTACGACAGACCAAAAATGTTGGGAACAATGACTATTTTTCATAGTTGAAAAAATGATTGTCTTCAACAACCTTTTATTAATGACAATTGTTATTTGTGACAATTTAGGGCTGTCGTTTTTTAGATTTATGAGTAAAAAAAATTCTTTTTAATAGGTTATGACTACTCTCTCTCTCTCTCTCTTTCTCTCATACACAAATACAAAAGAAAACAAAGTTTGCAAATACTATAACCCATTTTCCCATCTTACATACATGTATTGCTTTTAAATAAAGAAAAAAATAATCCAAAAACATACAGTTCCCTCCATGGATATAGAGAGGAAGTGAATTAAACAGATAATGACTTTGAAACATAGGTAGAATGGAGAAGACTCGTAAGTTTTTTTTTTTTTTGGCCATTAAAGAAAGAATTAATTGAGTAACAATGGATATATATGGATGTGAATGACGTGACATAATGACGTGTGAAAAATGTACACTTGTCAAATATATATATATATATATATATATATATATATATATATATATATATATATATATATATATAAAACAAAGGGGAAAGAGAGAAAAATGGGTTTTGGGGTCTTTTGATCAAAATTTTCAAGGAGAATGATAACTAGCATTGGGAGCTCTTGCAACAAGAGAGAACACCAGCACTAAAAGTAATGGTGCCAACCATGGGATGAAATATGTTCCATTCAACAATAGGTCCCACTTTGACCTCCAATTCCAGTTCTTCCATGTACCCTGATCTGTTTCTACTCTCTTTGTCTCTTGCCCACATCACATTATCATATGGGGATGTGATGCATTCCGATTAGACTAAAAAGAAAATTTTTATAAGATGAATAATATATTTTTATAAATATGAATATAGAATGATCAAGAAGGAACACGTTAATAGATTGAATGAGACTCAAGAATGACCCTAATGAATGATATACTAAGTTGTTTGAGAGGATAAAAAAGAACATAGACATAATTCGTTCAGCCTAACACACACTAAATTCTCAAGATAAGTTGTTAATGATGATGACGATAAGAAAAATACATGTAGTATACCCACCCATCTAATGTGTTTGATATCAACTCCATAAGTTAGATCATTGAGTCCATGAAAAAAATCTCCTGAATAGAAGGAAAATAAACAAATAAAAAAACAATATCGCATATTCTCATACATTGTTGCAGGAAAATAACCTTGGATGTTGTTTGTGGTGCGTTGCTTTTTTTACGCAACGATGTGAATCCTTCAATGCAATTGCATAACAACATCATGTAGCAGGAATCCGAAAAAACCCCAACATCAATTAATATATAAGTAATGAAAGTGAAGCCCCAATCAGGTAGAAATTCAACATATGAAGGGGTCAACTTACTTACCACATTTATCATAGTGGAAGAAGTTCTCTTCACCTTTGGTTTTGGTATTCAACCTGCAAATTCCATATCCATCACAGGAACAAAAGCATTGTAAACAAAACTATCGGTCTAAAATTATGTTGTGTGTAACTTATTTGTCGACATAGAGTAACAACAAAAGACTTGACTTTGGATAAAATGGAATGAAGATGATTAGTTTACCTGACCCCAAATCTTTGGGATAAACTTTGTTGTTGAAAGTATACCACATTTTTAAATCAGATAAGCACATCATACCGATTATTTGGTCGAAGAATTGCGTTGTAATGAAGCAATCCAACTATTTGAAGGATTGATTTTTCTGTCCATTCTATGACCGAGTTTTGCACCTTCAACTGGCACTATGAGTTTTGTAGCATCTCTCTTAGAGGCACCAATTAGAGAAACTGAAGTATATGGCATGTATCATTCTCTCAAGAAATCCACTTATAGTCTGTAAAAGTAAAAAATCAAACACTTATAAACTATATGTACAGAAGAAAAGCCAAGCTATAGTGTGAAACAACAGGGAAAGAAAATGTTTTGGGGAGGGACAATAAATACAAAGATTGTTTTTAAGATTAAACATCCATATTCAATTAGCCTAAATATATTATTGAGTATGATAACCACAATAGGAACTCAAAAGGCTTTTTTAATCAAGATGCTAGACCAAATTGCCGACAAAATACTTCAAGTTCAGGCAACAGAGTCTCACTATTATCCAAACATAAATAGCGGTAAACTAACAGTGAATTTCTTTTCATGGAGAAGTTAAAAGGACCAAAGAAAATTTATTTCAGATGCTACATCATATATAACTTATAGTTTGGTCAACAAGATTCTCAACACCCAAATTCTTGTTTTCTCTTGATTAAAATTGCACGTGAACACCTGAATGAGCAAACTTACTTGATCCTATATGTTCGCTAACCATTAATGAAAGAAACATCATTTCCTCCTAAAGCTTAAGTATCAAACCAGCATCATATGGTTACTGCTAAAATGGTCACTCAAATCGAAGAATATAAGATTGACCAATTTATTACCTTGACGTCTATCCGCATCTATTGGCATTGCTCGAGTGCTGGCCACTCCAGAAACTGGCTCTAAAATCAAATAACACCTTTTGTTAGAGCATATAAAGAAGTCAAGTGATATTATCTATATTTTAATATAGGTAACTACGTGACTATTTTGTATAAGTTATAAAAGCAATATTTGTCATTGCAATAAAATAGTAATAAAAATAAGTCTGAAGGAAGCATGCCATTCAGGATAAACATTGGACTCTAATTCCATACATAGAAGTTCCTAGTAATGAGAATGCTAACAAGAACACTCCACAATCCACGTATTTGTGGTTTTTGATACCATTATGTATTTACATGTTGTTCATTTAGCGTTGTAAAAAAAAACTATTTAAATAATGGATGGCATCTCGATGGTGGTGTAATAAATACTTGTTCCCTGACCGTGATATATAGTTGTTCCCAAAAAAGTCGAGTTTTTGTCTTTTGTGTTTGCTAGTACTTTAGGATGGTCTGATCAAATTTGTAATCAGATGTATACCCAATCATACATGAATAAAATAACCTAAGGCCCAAACATTCAATGAAGCAAAAAAAAAAAAGAAAAAACAATTAGGTATTTGTTTTTTCATAAGCATAAACACGAAGAACTAGAATGACAATCAATTTGTACCACATATAATTATCACTATGCAACAAAGATTCTCTGTACCACCACAGAGAGAAGTTGATTTGTGCAAAACAACTTAAGAAAAATTCTGAAAATATATCAAACATACCAAACCTATAAAATTGTCAACTCCACCTTATTTTTACTTTGCTTGATAAATAAATAGGAAAACTAAAATGAGAAAAATAAAAAGAAACACTAGACACTCAGGCCATTGAGTACTACATGGATCTGCAACAGAATATGGTTTAAAAGCTTCACTTATAAAAGCTGGATTGGTAAAAATTAACAGATCATTAAGCTATAAAACAATGGCATTAGTTACTAATTTGACTCGCAAGTTCCTTTACAAGCAAAATTTCCCCATTTTGACCTTTACTTTGATTCAAGATCCACCCTCCCAGTTTTCATGATGTATATTCATATTTGTGTATAACAAAAATAACTCAAAACTCATCCATTTGGATGAAATCCAATCGGATGCAAATATTTCATATCAATCCCTCTCAAAAAATGAACAATTTGAGTGGAAGGTCTATATTTTTTTAGAACAAATTTGTTTCTATGCTATTTCATATTGTACCATTCTTGAGAAACAATTTAGCATTTTTATAATGAAGAAAATTGTACTTTTTAAGATTAATATATTTTCTACATTTGTAAAGGAAAAGAATGCTTTTATACAAACCATTGAATGTACATGGACAATATGGAAGTAACCCATACATGCATGTGTAAACAAGTCATGAATAGAACAATGAAAATTCAAAGTCAATATCCAAACAATTGAAACTAAAGAATTAGTGTCGAACCTGAATAGATTCGAACATTAAATGAACTAGACTATCTTTATACACAATGACCACATTTGGAAACAATACACATGTCAAATGGGTTGCACAACAAAGGAAAAAAAGTTTGATATTGTTAAGGACAGGACATCTCCATGCACATGTTAACTCTAGCTAGACATTAGTACTCAATCCCCATGGCCAACCCAATATAGACTTCAATACTTTCCACGCTAAAACACCTACAAATGAGAGAGACAATTGCCACTTGCAGTTTTAGAGTCTATGAATTTTGTTGCCACACCAGGAAGCCTCTGTCAATTTCTGTCCAACCCACTAACCTGTAAATGGCATTTGAAATTTCTTTTTGATAAGCATACAGGTCCAATGAGTTCTCCGTTGCTAAAAATAAATAATTTCAATGTATAACCCACCAGGCTCTCTACAAAGCATTGACTTTGCTGAAAGATTATAATCTTGTAAAATCAGCACCAAGCCCCGTGATTACAACACTGACTAAAGCAACCGTTAATCGAATCTTAAATTTGAAAATCAATTATTAAATAGAAAAAACAATCAGAAAGAAAGAAAAAAACCAAATAATGTCATTAGAATTAGGGGTGCAACTTGGTTCGGTTCGGTTTGGTTTGAGGTCAAATTGGAATCGAATCGACATAGGTCGGTTCTATTAAATAAGAACCAGAACCGAACCAAATTTCATTGGAACCAAACCAACCTTAACCGAATTAAAGTCGGTTTGGTTCGGTTCGGTTCCACGTATTGCAAATATTTTATAAATTATAAGTAATATTTTTTAGTGAAAATATAAACATAAAATTTCATATAATAAATCACAAATCTATCTATAAAAAGTCATTAGGTTATCCATAAAAGATCACTAATCTATGTACTAACTCTTAAAATAATTCTTAATAATTATTATATGCATATATATTTATTTATTGCATAGGGGTTCAGTTCTCGGTTTGGTTCGGTTCTATACAAGCTTGATCCGAGAACCGAACCAAATTGATCGGTTCTCCATTTTCGTAACCTGGAACCGAACCTCAACTTGTTCCAAACCGAACCAAACCACCCCAAAGCTATCGGTTTGGTTCGGTTCTCGGTTTGAACGGGACCAAGTTGCACCCCTAATTAGAATTAGAAGTATCTTGTGGGTAAAATCCAATTACTGATTTGATTCCATTAGTCTGTCCAACACCTACTTGCCAATATGTAAGGCCACTTTTACCCATTAATGCTAGAATGTTTCAAAAGTAGTACTAGCATGGTTTAAAATATCATATCTATTGAACGAATAATAAGAGAAAACCTCTCAAGTATATGAATTGGGTACTAGTAAACCAATTGATTGAACTTCCTTGCAGTATGTACAACATCACATTGCTAATCAGGAACACTATAAAAGCACAGATATATCCCATAAAAGACACGTATAAAAGAAATAGGAAGAATCAGATGAGCAATGCAAAATATAAATGACAAAGGTTGACTATCAAAGGAATAGGACTTTTTAAAGGTTGAAAACAAAATTTGAATATGGATAGTCATAAGCACATAAAGAGTTCAAGTATGAAGATATTTACAAGATAAAATATAAAGACTAAATATATTTAGTCCACTTTTTCTGTTATAATACATGTAAAAATCAACAACTCATAAGGGAGTTTCAAGGTGAAGCTAACTATAAAATGCCTTTAATCATGTTTTTTCTTAACTCGTGTCAGCAATCTCTACAACAAGTAGCTAAATTGAATTGGATACATATGAATACATTCATCTTCACACATCAAAGAAAATCAAGTGGCATGTACTTCTTGGTTATCCCAAAGTCAAACTCTTAAAACAGGTCGGACACAAGGGAGTGAATTTCTTGGTCAGATTCAAAGAGATTGTGTGGTGGTGAGGTCATATGGTAGTTAGCTACCATGTAACAAACAACCACAGAACAGACTTAATCGACCAATCAACCCCTAAAAATAGCAAATATGCAATAAAACTGTTGATGCTCTATTGTTATTGATTGTCGACCCCTTTACAAAAGATCTTGAAGACTTTATTTGCAAAAAATCGATAATAAGAGAAGAATGAAATAACAATAGAAAAAATAAATAAATACAAGAAAAAATGGGGAAAAACCCAGGGTTTCACAGTTCAAGTTACATAAGAAAAAATAGAGGGCCTAGTTACTCCTTTTACCTATCCTGGTCATTACTAATATCTATTATTAATTGTTCTCTAAGATTCCAACTATTTCCCACACTCAATGCCCAAGTTGTTGGATCTTCTTGCCCCTATTATTATGAGGAAATAGGGAACACTCGAACACACAAAATTAAATCATAACAGCCTAACTATCTGTGAGGTAAGGGCCAAGCCAAAAATGTACATGGTCATGGCTTACTAAAGATCCAGGCCAAACTCTGCCTAGGCCTTGGTTAACCCACGACCTACAAGGAAAAATAACTTGGGCCATGGGTAACTCACAACTTAGCTTAGTTTAGGGTTTCAAAAACATGGGTTTGAAGAGTTGGCCACCCTAGGACGAGTCCCACTTGGTCAAATTGAGGGCCTTTAGGTCAAACCTTATTTTACCAAATTTTTAAGTGCTCTCGAGCTTGATCCGGGCACATTGGGGAATCTATAAAGATCATTATAAAATATTTAAGCAAATAAAGTATTAACTTAATTAATATTTTAAATACTGATCTTTTGGTAGATGTGGAAATCTTGAATTGGGGTCGATGATGGTGTTCAATAATATATTAGAATTCTTTGCTTGTCCATTTCAACTAACTATGACATATGTAAAAAACATTTTAAAAGAACATATGGCCAACACATTCTGTCTTATGCCTTTCCGACCTAAGAAGCGAAGTTAGTCTATTGCACTAACATGTGTTCCTATGTGTATACCATCTAGTACTCTCAGACAACACTTCATATTGAATAATAATAATAAATAAGATATTGCATGAATTATAATGACATGTATTGATGTTAATAACCAAAAAAAAAAAAAAAAATCTAATAAAATAACTTGAAGAAATGCTCATATCTTTATCTGGTTCAGATTTTAGGAGAGATTTCATTGAAATGTTAGAACACGATAAGAGACCTACAAAAACGTAGAATCACTTTCAAGACTTTATGAAAATGTTTACCTACAGTCTCTTTGAAATGTTGAAATTGATTGACAACCAATCATACCCCGCATTTTATCCTAATATCATTAGGAACATTGTTAAATATACTTTAAAAAAAATACATCTTGTATTCTTTAGGTTTGCCTCATCTTGAAAATGACAATAATCTATAGAAAACATGTTTTTTTCCATCTTGAATTGTTGATGACACAAATAATTTGTTTCTTAACAAAACACATTCCACCATAAAATATTATTTAGTAAAACCACAGTTTGTCTTGGGTGATTTATTTAAATTATATCCGCATTAAGATAAAATATGAGATATTGCAATTATAATTATTAACATTTCAATATCATTATTCGGCGATGAATCCATCAATTCTTCATCTGATGATAAATCTATCATTTTTATTTTAAAAAAAATTAAAAAAAATATCAAAATTTAGATTTATAAATAATCAAAATACCATAATTTAACAACAATAAGCAAAATCTACTAAAACTTATTCGATACTAATTCAAACATAAACATCCCCACCACATGAGTAAAACATAAGCGTCCCACAAAGATAGAGACAAAAATATCAAACAACGCTAAAATCTAAAAGCTGTCCAACAAATTACTATTTATTTTTACCTCCTCGTCAGAGTTAGAAGTTCCCCATCATCGCTATTCAAAGAATTTTGCTACAACGACTCAAAAATATCACCCAAGGTAGTACTGTGTGTGCAAAGAACCATCGATTTTCCTCGAGTATATAAACACGTATATCGAGAAAAGGATCTATGTTTTCCTTTATCCAAATTAGTCAGACGGCCTCCTTCAAATACTTAACAAACCTAGATAATATAAATATATATATCACATAAACCCCTGCGAGCGATCCATCGCAAGTACGACTGATTCAGGGAAAGGAAGGAGAGGAGGAACGAAGATGTGTAGTTCATTGATGGCCGCTTTAATGTTCACTCTTTTGTTTCTCTCAACAACAGGTAAATCATCTCTCTCTCTCTTTGGAGAAAAAAAAAAAAAAAACAAAGCGAGAGAGATTTTAGATCGGATCGGTTTTTTAAGTTTCAGAGTGTTTCGATCTGGAAAAAATGATTTCCTACCTAGGAGTACATTGTCTCTTTGATCCAAACCGTTGGATGGACCTTCAATATGATTCCCGAGGTAGATCCGACGACGTGGACAGTAAGATTCACGGTTCTTTCGATTTTCTAGTGATAGGGAAATTGTTGATCGAAAAGCATTTTGGTGGTCTAGTTGGATGCAATTGTTGTCGCTGTAATTTTATTTTTATTTTAAATTTTATTTAATTTAGTTCTTTTATTCTCAGTTTCAGCAAAGAAAACCGGAGATGTTACCGAGTTACAAATCGGTGTCAAGGTATATTACATCTGCTTTATGTTGTATGGATTAATCACTCTTTATTTATATTTACGATTTCCTGTGGAAGATGTTAATGATGAGGTTAAATTTGATGCTAAATGTTGATTTCAACTTCAAAAAAAATTCTGTATGATTTGATTAAGTTATAGTTTTTTTTTTCCTCCAAAGTTTCTTGCTTGTACTCTTTTAATTTTGATAAGTAATTGATGAACAAGAAAAATGTGAATCCGTAATTACCGATCATATTTGTAGATCTCTCAGGACAATGTAGTGGAGAATAATGATAATTCAAGTAGTCTATGATACAATCCAACCTAACAACGAGAGTTTTCCATAGCCTTGAGTAGGAGAAGATATAAAAAAGCTCATTTAGGTCATATAAAGTTTCAACATTGAAAGAAAGTTATTCAATCTCTTGTACATAAACAACGAGAATGTAAAATCTAATCCTAACCATTGTTTGTCTCTAATTAGATCTAGATAATTAATTTAGTAACCTATGTAAACTAATGATAGTTGGGTTTGGGATCGGTTTGATAACCACCGACAATTTGAACCAGCCAATCCTAGTTTGGATTCACCAATCTCGTTGAGTTGAAAATGTTGACTGAACCATGATGATTTTGCCAAAAGTAAAAATCTTGAAAATGTGTTATATAGCTTCAAAATCATAATTTATGACCAAGTCTACTAGAGAACACATTTACCCGAAACTCTCTTTTTGGGGCACCACCTTTCAGTTCTCCCACCACTAGAATCGTTCCATCTATCCCACCCGTGTTATCAATCAATCTAGAATTCCACCTCCCCCTATCGATAGCCTTCCCAATATCATGTGTCTTCAACCTAATGGACCAGAGAAATGCTAACTCAATGAACAAGACCACCAAATGAAGCGCCAAGAACTACCCACTTGTTCCTCCTTGTTTGGCCCAGGCCCTAGACTCCCTTAGGAAGAGGGGACTCGAATACAACCATTGGAATGAAGGGGACTTTGTAGTTGAGTTTGTTGGAATGAAGGGTCAATGTAATCGAGTGGCTGAGTTTGGAACGAAGCGGCGAAGGAGGCTTATTAGCTGGAGTTGCCCTTTGTGCGGCTAGCCAGATGCATAAATAGGTGGGTGGGTTCAGGCAGCTTGAACCCATTAGGTGGCACGGGAACTGGGGAAGGAGAAGACGAGTCCAGGAGTTCAGGCCTACTGGCCTGGCCAGCCAATTTATGCATGCTTTTGATGCCGCTAGCAGGTTAGCTCCTGTTGGGAACAGAACATGGAGATCCAGCCTTTCATTGCTTCCTTTGATCGGTGGCCAGAAGATGGATTAGTTGAGAGCTCAGATGGTGCCGGCCCAGATCAAGCTATTGGGTCAATTGTTTCCACACGAGATGGCTCGTTGCTGTCAGAAGGCCTGCTAATTTCCAATTGACAAGAGACGAAATGGTCATATGTGTACCACCCCAAGCCCACAACAATGTGATATTGTCCCCTTTGGGCCAAAGCCCGCACAACTTTAAAACACATCGTACTAAGTAAGGCCTGATTTGCCCTTATAACCCAGGTTTTGAATGTTCTCCTACCCGATGTGGGACTAATCCCACTCCTCCCTGCTATTCCACCCTACAACGCGATGACTTCACTTCGACCTCATGTGGTCTTTGCAGATTCTTTCCATGTCCATTCAATAGTGCACCGATGGGGCCGTGACAACCTCCCCACCAAACAGGAAGAGTCGTTACCGGCTTTGATATCATTTATAATATCCCAGGCACACAACATTACGCTATTGTCCACTTTGGGTCGAAGCCCACACGACTTTAAAACGTATCGTACCATAGGGTTTGGTTTACTCTTATAGCCTAGACTTTAAATGTCTTCCTACCTGATGTGGTTTATGCTTATAAGCTTGACCCATTACCTGGTCCAAGATCCTAATTTAAGGGTGCCAGATGAATTAAGGGTAACTAACTAAAGTAGGGTTTAAAAAAAAATTAAAATACAATAATGGTCATCATTACGAAAATTATTGATCCGAACTTCATCAACTTATTAAAATGTGATAACATTTATCAAGGTACAGGTTACTTGTTACATTCAAATCCAACCTTAAAGTCTAATGTGATAAAATAACTAGACAATTAATAATCAATTGAATCATTTAGTGAATTTTTGATCTCTACCATCTAACATCTGTGTGAACTTTTTATAAGACAAAGTCGATGAGCTAAAGCTCGCAAGAAAGATTGTGTACATACATACAAATAAAAAAAACTATATAATCATGTAATTTCTCAGATATTCAAATTCAACATAAGATAATGACATGCATGCAATGGTGGCCAACTTTCTCACTATCTAGGCCACAACCATCATCATTGATTTTTCCAACAACTTAATCACTCTCCGTTTCCATATGTAGGACCTTCCTCTAGGGATTTTTGGTCTTACACCCAGGGACCTACATCCTAACCTACTCATCTCGTCATGACAATATATGTATGATTATGGAATTTTAACATGCATTATCACACAATTTTGAAACAACGTGCTCTTATTATTGACATCGTTTTTAAAAAATACATTATCATGGAAAATTTTTAATTGAGATGTACAAAACATTCGTCATTACATACCATGTATACATAATTCTTTCCATATATTTATTGCTTGGTCATATGTGTATATATTCATTTTACTTCTTACTTAAATACATTTTACTTCGGTTTGCTCTTTTCAATTCTCCACGCTTTCTTGATTCTCTACAAAATTACACGAGGAATGTTGTAATTGAATATTGCATTTGGTGCTTCGCACGAATTCTAAGACTTAACGATGGTCGAAACACCTATTACTATACTACAATTATATGAACTTAACAACTCAATAAAGCGAGTAAATTCAATACAAGGTTTAACAAACCTTTAATGGTAGCCAGACTATACTAATTGCACCTTGGTGTTTCGTACCCTACAATAGATTTATAAGAAATAACAAAATTCAAACATTACAATGTTGCTTAATGATGCTTTATGAGCACAAAAATCAAGCAAAACATTTCTTCATTGCTAGTTGACTTTGATACATAAACTTTTTTTTTTTGAAGAAAGAGGATTTCCAGGGCTTCCCGATAATATTTGGGTCTTCGCAAATGTGTCAGTAATGAATCCTCGATTACAAGACACTATTGTTGTGTTGCCTTGAATAACAAGAAAAATAGATTTTCTATCTTTCTAATTTGATTTAGACTATAATTAAACTATTGATTTATTTCCTTAAAAATAGAACTTAAAGTCACTTATGATTTAGAGTTTAGACTAAAATCGTCAAATAAATAAAAAATAAACTAACATTTTAAACACGAACTAAAAATCGTCGAAAAAATAGTTTTTCAAAGAATAGGCTATCATCGCATGCTTCACTGATAAAAAAAAGCTATTAGCACATGCTTCAAATTAAACCCATTTTTTTTGAAAAAGCTTTGGGATAACTTCTGTTGATGCATCGGCTTACGGAGAATGGTGATGGGCGGTAATCTGTGAATCAAAAAGCAGTTTGGTAGACTGGAACTTAGTGAAAGAGGCTCTGTAGGTTCCGCAAGGGTGTCGGATTTCATATTGGAGCAACAACAAGATAGTGCTTAGACTGAACTCCGATATCGACAACAAAAAGATTTGCTCTCTTGGATCAGTGGTAGTCGACAGTATGAACATTGTTCTTAAACAATGGTTTTCTAGAATCAATAAGTTGGAAAACGGTCGGCAGGAGGAAGGATGTTGGGTGGAGATTTCAAGTCTTCCGTTTTATCTTTGGGAAAAATTAGTATTTACTAAGATTGCAAACCAAATGAGTGGGCTGCTAGAAGTTGCAAAGAAACACGATCGGCATCAATTCAATGGATAAGGAGGGAAGGGAGCTTGAATTTAGAGTTCATGAGGCAAATCGGGGTGCAAATGACGGAGAAGAAGAGAGTGGAGGAAGAACAAGAGTTCCAGAAAAAATCCTAAACTTGGTAGAGGTGTCAATAGTGGTCGAGGAGGCTGAGGAAGAGGCCTCGGTTGGGTGAGGAATGCATGTTGGAGGAGGATGAGAACACTGGTAATCAGGAGACTGGGGCGATGAACCTGTAGTTAGAGTTTTGGGTCTGGAGATAGCAAGTCAAGGAGAGGGTTTTGATTGTTTGAATGCAAGTTTTGCCACAGCGCTAGGTGGCAACATTGAGTTTGTTTCGTTGGCAAGTTTTATTGATCTTACAGTGGAAAATTGTGTAGAGGGTGAGTTAAGTGTGCGGCAAGTCCGCGACTTGTCAAATCAAGCAGATGAGAATGTAGAAAATTCGACAGATAAACTTAATGCTGAGTAGATGTTTGCAACATATGCGGACAAAAGGTCAGTGGGTGTGATTGTAGTGGAGGACAGTTGTTTCTTTGTGGTGGACTCTTTGGATAGGCCTTTTGAGGTGGGCTGGACTGACAACTCAGTTACGGATCTGGATTTAGATCCTTTAAATTTATAAATTAGATGGGCCAAGGCTAGAATTTTTTAAGCCCATTTAGTAGTAAGGTCCAGGAACCATTTATGGAGGGCTGGTTAAGTGTAATTGTTAGTCTTGGGGTGTTTTGGAGGCCTAAGATACAACCCAACAATTTGTTTGCGGGTTGGACTTTAATACATCAGCCCAATACGCCGTGGGCTGTCTAAGTGCAACAATTAGTCCTGGGTGTGTATTGGAGGCCCAAGATGCAACCCAACAATCAGTTTGCATAATGATTTTTATTATAGCAGCCCAATACTCAGTGAGACAGGTTGTGGAGCAGCAGCAGCAGCTCGTAGAGACTTTCAGAAGTTGTGTCTCAACTAAGGATTTGGGGGTCGTAGCCCCTATAGAAATCAACAACAAAGGTGTCCCTATGGGTACAAGGGGAATGGTTTTTATCATAGAGGCTATTCGACCTGGCAAGATCTTATTCCAGTGTGTTTTGGGCATGACAGTAGGTTAGTAGTGGTGTTTCTCATATTGGGGGGATCTTCTTGGGTTGAGATCCTTTGAGGAAGTTCATATGATTTAGGGTAACATAGATATGTTTCGTTTGAAAGGTCTGAACGAGGTAGAAGCGCGATTGTTAGATGGAGAGGAGAATCTCAGAGATGTCGGTCAAACCATGGTCATCACAAATTTGGGCTACCAGGCTATTGAGGCCCTTGGGGGAAATGCCGTGCTGTCGGAAGAATTGTTAGTGAATTTGTTGGAGGCAAGTCTCACGGTTGGGATGTCGCTCAAGAATGAGAAGGAAGAGACTCTTATGATCTTGGAGGTTGCTGTTAGAATTGGAAAAGAGGCGCAAGTGCACATGCAAAATGTTGTTGGCAGATGGCCCATTGCTGTAAATCCACTAGCAAGATGGCAAGCTTGCGCATTACGAAGCCATTGCTGGATGCAGTCACGAAAGATATATGTAAGAAGCTTAGATTTCAGAGGGAGACCTTTAGAGATCAGAGGCTAATTTTTCGATTAAATCTAAATTTAGAGCCAGACAGGTTCTTAATGTCGATAAAAATCCTATCTTGGAATGTTTGGGGGTTGAACATCAGTTTAAAAAGAGTTTCTATCGAGGTTTTTATTCAAATTAATAAGCCTCATTTAATTTGTTTACAAGAAACTAAACTTAATTCTGTCTTAGGGTGGGATATTAGTGAGATTTTGGGTGTGAATCAGATTGGTTGGTCTTTGTTGCCTTCTTAGGGTGTTTCGACTAGGGTGTTAGTTATGTGGAATAAATCGGTTTTAGAAGTTGAGGATGATCTTATAGGTGCTTTTTCTGTATTGGTGCTGTGTAATTTAGTTGGTGAGGATTTCAAGTGGTTGTTTACAGGTGTGTATGGTTTGAATCTCGACGTGGAAAGATTGCATTTTTGGAATGAGTTGGATGATGTCAGAGCTCGTTGGGATCGGCCGTGGTGCTTGGGAGGGGATTTTAATGTCATTTGTTTCTCTTTCGAAAAGAGTGGGGGAGCTAGGATTACTTCGAGAATGAGATTTTTTGAGTCTTTTGTGGGTCGGAATGAATTAGTAGATATTCCATTATGTGGAGGAGGTTTCACATGGTCTAATCAACAAGTAAACTTAGTATTAAGCAGTCTGGACAGATTTTTAGTAACTCTTTGTTGGGAGGACAATTTCAGTAGAGTGGTTCAAGAGAAAGCTTTGAACCCGGTATCGGACCATGCTCCGATCTTTTTGACAGCGAGTGTAACTAGGCATCGTCCAATCCCTTTTAGGTTCGAGAACATGTGCTTGTTTCATCCTAATTTCAAGGACTTAATAGTATCTTGGTGGAATGAACATCAATTTGAGGGTAGACCTGGTTCAGTGTTCATATTGAAGTTGAAGTTGGTCAAGGAAGAACTAAAAGGTTGGAATGCGGTTACATTTGGCAACTTAGATGTTAATAAGGAGTTACTTAAGGAGTTGGAGCTCATTGATCAAAAGGAAGAAGCCAGTGGTTTAAATGAGGAGGAGAGGTGTAGACGGGTAAATCTTAAAGAGAAATTTCAAAAGGTGGCAGAGTTGGAAGAGATTAGCTGAAGGCAAAAGTCAAGAATTAAGTGGTTGAAAGAAGATGGCAATACTAAATTATTTCACAAAATGGAAAATTATCATAGTCGTACAAATTTGATTACTCGTCTTAAGTTTGAAGGGGAGTAGAGAGAGGGGGAAAAGGAGGTGGCGGAAGGCATAGTGAATTACTACAAAGAGTTGTATACCAAGCAGTATATTGATAGACCTTGTTTAAATAATCTATCTTTTGACTCAATCTCTAGTGAGAGCTAGAGGTTGGAGCGTCTGTTTGATGAAGAAATGTTGGTGGCTATCTTGGGTATGGATGGTGACAAGGCACCGGGTCCGGATGGGTTTTCGATGGCTTTCTTCAAAAACAATTGGGAGGTTGTGAAAGGGGATTTGATTGTGGTTTTGATAGACTTCTATGAAGAAAGGTTCCTAGATATTGGGTTCAATTGCACGTTTGTGGCTCTTATTCCGAAGAAATCGGGTATGGAGGAAATATCGGATTTAAGACCAATTAGTCTAGAAGATTCGGTTTATAAGATCATTTCTAAGGTGCTTGTTGGGAGACTTAGAAAAGTGATTCCCACCATCATCAGAGCGACTCAAGGAGCCTTTGTGCATGGTAAACAAATATTAGATGGGGTTCTTATAGCTAACGAATGTATCGATTACAGAAGGAAGACAAAGTTACCCGATTTAGTTTGAAAGTGGATCTTCAAAAGGCATATGATCATGTGAATTATAATTTTCTTAAGTACTTGATGAGAATGATAGGGTTCAACAATAGATGGGTTATTTGGATTATGAAATGCATCACGACGTCCACGTTCTCGATTTTAGTGAATGGATCCCCCTCCGACTTTTTTTGGAGTTCGAGGGGATTTCGTTAAGGTGACCCGTTATCGCCTTTTCTCTTCGTTATCGTTGTGGAGGCTTTGGGTCGTATACTTGCCAAAGCTTCGGAGCTTGGGCAAATTTTTGGGTTCAAGGCGAGTTTGGAAGGTATCTCCATTTCACATTTTCAAGTCGTAGATGACACTTATTTTTCTAGATTAGGTGCACTTTATGAATGATATTCTCGGTTGCTTTGAGGCTATATCGGGCATTCCGGTTAATTTCAGGAAGAGTACAATTTTCGGTGTGAGGACTTCGATAGGGGTTGAGATGTTGGTGGCCTCCATCATATTTTAGGTTGGAAGTTTACCTTCTACATATTTAGGCCTCCCCTTGGGTTCGAGGTATAATAGTAAGGAAATTTGGGATCCGATTCTAGAAAAGATTGGGAAGAAATTAAGCATGTGGAAAGCAAGGTATCTCTCCAAAGGCGGCAAGTTGACTTTCATCAAAAGCACGTTATCTGCAATCCCAAGCCATTTTCTCTCTTTTTTCCTTACCGAAATTTGTGGAGCGTAAACTTGATAGGTTATGTAGGAACTTCTTTTGGCATGACATAAATGGTAGTAGGAAATTGCACCGGTGTGTTGGAAGAAAGTGTGCATGACAAAGAGATATGGAGGTCTGGGCATAAAATTTTTTGGCTCTATGAACTCGGCTCTTCTAGGCACGTGTTCATGGAGATTTGGGAGTGAGAGTGATAGCTTGTGGAGAAGGGTAATAAGGGACAAGTTTGGGGCTCCTAATAGTGGGTGGGAAAGAGGCGACATTAAAGAGGCGTATGGGTGTGGAGTATGGAAAGGCATTATGAGGAGACTTCCAATGTTTCGAAAGAAGGTTAAATTTAAAGCAAGGAAGGGGGATAGAGTGATGTTTTGGGAGGATTGGTGGTGTGGAGATTGGGCTTTGAACCTTTCATTCTCGGAGTTACACGAGCTTTCCTCAAAAAAAGGAGAATTCATCTCTTTTTTTATTCATAGAGAGGGGGAAGAGATTAGTTGGGACTATGGGTTCAGACGTTCTTTTAATGATTGGGAGCTTGAAAGTTTGGCGAGTTTTACAGAATGTTTATAGGCGGCACAACTTGATCTAAATATGGAAAATAGACGATTGTGGGATGGATCTAAAGATGGAAATTTTACGGTGTAGTCTTTTCATTCTTTGGGAGCCTAAGTTGGCGATCTTAGCTTTCCATGTCCTGTGGTTTGGAGAACAAACATCCCTTCAAAGGTTTCAGTGTTTATGTGGCTCGTTACGCTTAAAAGATTGTCGACCATCAATTTGTTAAGAAATAAAGGTTTCTACTTTTAACAAGTTTTTGTAGTCTTTGTCAAGCAGACGGGCATTTGTTCTTACATTGCCGTTATGGTTACAAGATTTGGAGCCATTATCTAAATTTGTTTGGGGTGGTGGGGTGGTGGCCTAACTCGGTGAAAGTATTGATGAATATTTGGATGGAGTTGGGTAAATATCTTACAAAGGCAAAGCGGTTGTTATGGGATTTACTTCCATTTGCATTGTGCTGGCTGATTTGGAAGGAAAGGAACAATCGGGTGTTTGCTAGTAAAGCTAGGGATGAGCACAAGTTAGTTTTGGAGGTGTTAGCTTTGTTATTTTTTTGATGTAAAAGGTTTAAGGAATTTAGGGGCATTTTTTTTTGAAGATTTCCTTGTTAGATGGGAGAGGGTGTGCAATGTAAGTATGGGGTAGCTCCAGTGTTTTTTTCCAACTTTTTTGGCTGTAGCTGCCCTTTGTTAGGTTTGTAATGTTTTCTTTCGGATGGTTTACTCGACCTTCGTTTTTTCTCATGAATGATTTTATCTCTACCTATAAAAAAAAAAACCCTCTGTTGTCAAAAGTTGCGCCTATGCCCCGCTTTGCCCGCCTAGACCATCTAAGCGCCTAGGCCTTACCCGCTAAAAACGGGTTTCAAAAATCGCGGTTTTAAAGGGCAGTTACACAATTTTAAATATAAATGGTGTCTCAAATTTTTAACTAATTTGTGAGGTGTCATAGATTAAAAAGATTAGTAGGTGGCATGTGCAAACATACAGAAATTGCAAACTTTAGGATTTATGAATGATTAAAATTTCTTCAAAAAATCATTTTTTAATTTTTAAATAGATAATCTTATATTTCCATCTTTTATCATTTTATATATTATAAAGGTCTTTGTTGTAATTTAAAGTATTAACTAAGGCTATTTGAAAGATAACATAATAAAAGGATATTTCTATTATTTTAAAAAAGTAAAAACTAACAAATGTAGTTATAGGGTTGTGGGGTTGTAATTTTATTCATTTTGACAAAGATGAACTTGATAATAATAGCTTTGATGTAAAGTTGGGGGCATTTTTTGTCTTCCAAATTTTGGCGTCAACAAACACGTACTCAGCCTTATCTTCTTATAACGATAAAGATGAAGGGAATCAAATTACTTCAATATATGCAGTTACATTTTTTTTTTCATTTATCTTATGTATTAGTTGTGTTGACGTACTAGTTTGCTTGGTAGTTGGTAACTTAAGGTGTGTTTGGAAGTGGGAGTTAATCGGAGTTGGAGTTGGTTGGAGTTGTAATCAGTGGAGTTGTTTGGTTTATCTAGGAATTCAACCTAAGAGTTGTAAAAAAACTTCAACCCTTGCATTTTGCTAAGATCGGCTATGATTCAGTCGATTCAATTTGATTATATATATATAGGATGGCGTTATTACGACCCCCTTTGCGACACACCATTTTGTCTTATATGGGCAAAAATGTTTGGAATGGGCTGATTTTTTGTGAGGATGATCTCTGTGATGAGGGAATCATCTTGGCAAAAAATCATCCCATTCCAAAACTTCTAACCCCATCAAAATTGATTTACAAAAATTGGACGGTCTAAAATTTTTTAACTTGTAAACATGGGGCTAGAAGTTTCATAATGAGCTGATTTTTGGCAAGGATGATCTCCTCACCATAGAGATCATCCTGACAAAAAATCAGCCCATTCCAAACATTTTTGCCCATATAAGACAAAATGGTGTGTCGCAAAGGGGGTCGTAATAACCCAACCCATATATATATATATATATATATATATATTACAAATAATTAACTTTAATTATTGATATAAATATTTATCATATTAAGTATATCATTCGAATCTAGGCGGATGTAGGGATGAATCCGTATTTAATCCGGATCCGACTCGGGTTAGGGACATCAACCCATATCCGACCCATATTTTTCTTCCGATCTACTCCAATCCAAACCCGCTAAATTTGGATCACTCCAAATCCAGCCTATAAAATCCATGTCCTGCATCAATACCCCATACCTTATTTTACAAAGCATAAAAACTCGTGAGTCATATGACTCATTCATTGTGGGTTTGAAAAATGAACTTGCCTCGTGATTTCTACCCCTTTTATAGTACCTCGGGTCCCAGGTGTGCACTTTATGTGAAAAAAGTGGTGGCAGGTTTTAGTATCTTAAAAGCTTCAATTTTAAGCAAGGTAAATAGCATTCTTTTTCCGCAAATGAAATGGAAGTATGGAACAATTTCATTTATACAGGCGTCCTTGTAAGACTTACGCCCTACACTTTGATGCTTAAGCTGTACGGTTTGGACTATTTTGCTTCACATCTCAACGTTTGAAAACATCAGTTCAAGATGACATTATACTTTTTTTCTATTGCCATGCATCATGCAATTAGGTATGCTTCTCATCTTTCTTTTCTTCCTGCAGTATAAACCAGGATCATGTGACATTCAGGCTCATAAAGGTGATAAAATCAAAGTACACTATCGAGTAAGTGATAATGCAGTTTCAATTTTTTAAATTTCTGAATGGATGCCATAATAACAGAAATAACAAGATATGGTATGTCACTGGTCTTACTTTTATGCTTTTTTAGTTCAATAACCTTCTTATATTGTGCAAATTCAATTTTACAACAATTTTTTTGATAAGTTAATTTTACAACATCTATTTAGGAATTAGGGCTAATAATTAACTGTTGTATATTAAAAATAAAATTGGACGTTATCCTCAATGTCAAAGTTCTTATATTCATTGATCCAATTTATCGAATAGTTCTCGTTGTAAAGTAGTAGTCGATTCTTCTATTTTTGTTGCTCCCTTGGGTAGGTCTTTTTGACCATTTTGTTCTAATAAGTCTTTTGTTTGCTCATAAATGTTTATTTATAAGAAAATATGACAAAACTGACATATTAGCAATTAAGCTTGATGGGTATGTTTCTACTGTATAAGATGGCCTTTATCTTTTCAGTGTTTCTTAGTAAATTATTCATAGAAGGCGATTAAGCAGTATCTTGAATATTTGGCCTGAAGAAAAGGAGATGAAGAGATTAAGGAAAGGTGGCAAGGATAGAAATTATTAATGAAGACTACACAAGAGACTTAAGACTAGGTGGAAACATATAGGAGACGGGATGGAGCAACAGAAGTTTTGAGAATCCTAGAGAAGGTCACAACGAGACGAGCTGTTTATCATTATGATAGGTGTCAAATGGAAGTGCAATGATACATGCAGTTGAGAGATCCTAACAGACAGCTAAATTTGAACCTTGTTCCTACATGACCTCGAGGGCACATGTACTTAAATAGAAATAGGGAATTGAGAGTGTGAGCATTGCTAGCAAAGATGAAGATAGGTAGGATGAAGTATTGCAGTGTTCTAGGTCACCAAGTTGTTCAATATCAATTATGAAGACTAAAATGATGTCGGGTGACTGAAGAAAAAGTATTGTAGTACCTATCTATATCTATATATATATATATATATATATATATATATATATACAATAACAAAGGGGACAAATAACTGCACTACCTATAGGGGCATCAACCTTAAGATGCTCTATGAAATTATGTTAAGGAGTCTTATAACAAATACTAAGAGAAAAAACAAAGATATCAAAGAACCGATTTTGTTTTATGCCAGAGAGATCAACCATTTAGGCAATCTTTTTTTACTTAATAAAATAATGGAAAATAGGACACAGAGAGTTAATTGCTGGGTATTGGGGAAGGGGTAAGAAAGAAGTCCCAAGTGGATGTATTGACATAATTAAGGACATATATAATTGCAATTAGTGTGAGAACAAATGGTAGGGGTTTTCTTTCAAAGCTTCTAAGAGTATTTCGTGGAGCTTGCTTCCTTTTGCCATTTGTTGGGGGATTTGGAAGAAAAGAAATAGTAGAATTTTCGAGGGAAAGAACAACATATTCATGATCTCATCTTATTAGAAAGTTTTTAAGGTGTTTAAAAGGATCTTTTTTGAGGATTTTGTTGTAAGGTGGGAGGTTATTTGTAACTTAGAGGCGGCCTAAGGGGGCTCCTTTTTCTCGCTTCTTTGTTAAGTTGTATTTGGGGTCTTCTTGACCCCGCCTTTTTCTCTCTTTTTAATAATATTTCAACTTATCAAAAAAGAAAAAAAAGAAAAAAAAAAAAAGAACAAATGGTGAATAAGAAAATGAGTTTCTTAGTTACAATTGGTTTACACTAGAGATCGTCTTTAAGTCTGTATATGTTTGCTCTAGTTATGAAGTAACTGGTCATATTCAAGAACCCCTTTGGTGTATGTTATTTGCAGATGATGTTGTGTTAGCTTGATGAGAGTGAAGAGGGAGTGAATGGTAAAAATGAAACTCTAGAGAGCTGCTTTGGAGTCCATGGGCTTAAAAATAAGTAGAACCAAGATAAGAGTATTTGGATTACAACTTCAGTAATAAAACCATAGAGAGGAAGGACTAGTAATAATTGATGGCCAAGAAATATCTTGAAGTGGCCATTTTTATAACCTTGGTTCTATTCCGTATGGACAGATTGTAAAGGTGGTTGTGCATAGAATTCGAGCTGGATAGTTATACTGGATGTGTGTTTTGGAGTGCTATGAGACAGCGCATCCCAATCAAACTAAGAGGAATGTTTTGTGAGACTGATGTGAGACCAACTATGCTTTATGGTGCTGAATGTTGGGTAATGAAGAGACATGTTTATAGATTGAACATAGCAAAGATGGATGAGTGGAAAAACCGAAAAAAATGAAACTGGAAATGTACGCATTCATGAAAATGTAGGAATAACCCCAATAGGTAATAAACTAAAGTAAAGTTGATTGAAATGGTTTGGTTATGTTCAAGGAAGGTCGGCTACTGCCCCAGTTAGAAGAAGTATGTAAGTTGAAGGTTCTAAAGACTAAGAGGAAGACAAAAAGGAATGTGGATTGAGATAGTGGATCCAAATATGAACATATTTGGATTTACCAAGACATGGCTTTACACAAAATTGAACAAGATATCGTTCATTCAGACCCAAAATTTGGGATAAAGCTTTGATGATGCTGAGTATTGTTTTCACAGTGAGATGTATCTTTGCATATCAAGTGTACCATGGTTTTTCAGTGTATCACTGTATTGTACTTTTTCCTACGCTACATTTCGTTCCACCAGCTTGCCAATATGTTGAATGCTACTAAGATTTATCAAACCATAGAGAGGAGTATTAGGGTATTATTTTTTGCTTGTGTTCCTATGAATGTGCATCTCTTTTCTAATGTAGTACTATAGGTTCGGACTCACTCTAGTTATAAAGCTATAGGTTTGTTCTTTTATGAGGGCATAAGGCAGCTTCATAAAATCTGTGAAATATGATTTGTTTGGCAGATGCTTTTGTTTTGCATTGTTTTTTGTGTTAATATGAATATTACAGCTATTAATCTTCTAATTAATGTATCAAGGTAGATCATTTTAAACAATAGAAGTATTAGAACTCTTTTACGTTGAAGTTTTTCAAAAAGACTTCATCTAGAAATCCTTCTCACTTGAAGTGTTTCCTTCCATACTCGATTAAAATCATCTCATATTTACCTGTTACAAATGTCAAGAGTAGTCACTCTTCTGAATTGGTCAGACTTATAAAATGCATGTTTTTTTCTCACTGTCTTACTCAAATGGACAATTAGGTATAGTAAGTAAATCATAGTGAATTGCATCTTCGCCTGATTTTTGAGTTATTTTGTTACAATGGCAATGGGTTTAATTTCTTCAGCATGTTCAAAATTTACATTGAGTTAAGTTGCACTCAAACCATTTTATCAACATATAACCCGCAAATAGTAAATTTGGAGATTTTTGGTTCTTTTCAATGGACTTGATTAGAAGTTCATGTTTCCATTTTTACTACGTTAATGAATTATTTTCATTTTTTAACTAATGCTACTGGACATGGCAGGGAACACTTACAGATGGAACTGTTTTCGATTCCAGTTTTGAAAGGGGTGACCCTATTGAGTTTGAGCTCGGAAGTGGTCAAGTAATTAAAGGTGAGCATTAATGAATCATTGATTAATACTTTGGTACACTGGACCACCTTCTTTGTATTGTAAATAAATAGAATGCAGCAGTGATCCTAGAGTTGACAAACGAAAGGGAAACACCACAAGAACATACGTCTACAGGTTGAAAGCTTCCGAGTCCATGGTTTTTCAAACTACATCCTATAAACTAAACAATACGAGCTACAATGGGCCACGGCACTAGAAGTTTTGCTTACCATTAGGTGCAAGTTGAAATATTTAACATCTCCTACCGGCTTGGACTTTGGTGAATTATGAAGATTGGGTGGGAGAGGATGCTCATATTAGATCCCTTCTATGTAATTGTATTTTGATCGATCTGCTGGCCCAATACAGCTCTGCCTTTTGATCCTTATGCATAAGGCGTAGGACACTGTTAATATCAGGACGTCCGACCATAAATGTCTCTGACATATCTCATGCTTCTGTATAAAGGTCTCTGACACCATGATGCGATGCTAATTTCATCCAATTGAGATGCCTTCATAAAAAAGTAGGAAACGGGTTTTGTATCTTGATGCAATGCAAATTTCATCCAAAGAACACATCACATATTGATTCCATTTTCTTGTATGGAGGGTTCCAAGCAGAACGAAGCCTCCCTAATCGAAAAAAATAAATAAAAAATAATTATATAACGAAGGGTTAACTTATTGTGTAATCATATTTCCATTTTGTCAAAGAATATACTTTTTGACTTATCAAGCTGAACATAATTTTAGTAGAAGTGAATGTCATAATGCCTTATGACGTTCATATTGTAATTGAGTCCTGTATAAATATCATAATGAAAGCTTGGATTATAAAATGATGGATTGGCAACTTAAACTTCTTTGCAGGATGGGACCAAGGTATCTTGGGCATGTGTGTGGGGGAGAAGAGAAAGCTGAAGATTCCTGCAAAACTTGGTTATGGGGCGCAGGGATCTCCACCTACTATCCCAGGTAAGTCTTTTTTATTCTGGGTTTGAAGTTGTGGCAAGATTGGGGTTCTACATACCAACTGGAGAGGAAATATTTGATAGGCTCTATAGTAATACCGCATCATCTCTCTGTAGATGACTAAAAGCATGCATCTTCAGGAAAAAAAACACCTTTTTTGAAAAATCAAGCGACATACTGTGTTGTATTATTGCTACAAAGTTGAAGATCTTTTTTTTTTTTTTTTTAATCATCCATATTAGAAAATCTCTTGTACACCATTTAGAAGGAAGATAATTTTTTATTGGGGAATGCTAACGTCCTAGACCTCATGGGGTCGTTAGCTTTCTCCACCATATTCACTTTCCAATAATACCCCTACCCATTTGTGTCTTTTAGTGCAAAGATGAGGTTATCTTAGTATTTTACATAATAAATGCTTGTTTACGTAATAAATGCCAACGGCATTTTAATCTATTTGACTTAAATGCCTTATTTGTAGCAAATGCTTTGGCAATCCATGCCAACAAGCATTTATTATGTTAAATATCAACATACCCTTGTTTTTTTTTTTACTAAGGCATTGCTTGGTACCATGCAAGTCATTTACAAATGCAAAAGATTTGCAGTACTTTTTGAACTGCTAACTATTTGTTGAAATTTATGAAGAGGACATAAGATTCTATGAAAAGGACATGAAATTTATGAAATTCATGCAAATAATTTGCAATGCAAAAGAATTTCACACTGTAACCAAGTATTTGTAAATTAGATTCTAACAAATCATTTGCATTTGCAAATGATTTGCTTCGTACCAAGCAAGGCCTAAAAGTCAAAATAGGCAAGAGTATTATTAGAAAGTGAATATGGTAGAGAATGCTAACCTCCCCATGAGGTCTTGGACGCTAGCATTCCTATATATATTGACACATTACATAACAGTTTATATTAAAAATGGAAGAACTAAGATAAAGAAGGCATAACCCACCCATCAATCTAAATTAGGTGCTTGTTTTCTTAATCAATACAGACTTCATCACCTTGTGCCATTTTCAATCGCAGGTGGAGCCACTCTTATTTTTGATACTGAGCTTGTTGCAGTTAATGGGAAAACATCAGTCGGAGGGAAAACAGCTGATGGTGGTAGTGAATTATAGTTTGAGGAGCACTTCTCGAAGTCTTTTCTTGGTATTGAACTTTGTTAAGCTTTCAAAGTCTTTTGTAGGGTCAGCATTTTATTTGGATCTCTTTTGACCGACCGTGAAGAGACCAAATGTCTGCAGTTGCATCTGATTATGATGATCTGTGCAATGTGGACCGTTAATTTGCCTTTTGAAACAATGGTTGGTACTACTGATGGACCCGATTAAACTGAATTATTTTAAATTTCACTCTTTCAAAGTAACTTTGTGCTCATAAAATTTGGAAATTATGATGAAACCCTGCTTTTCAACAGGTGTGCAAGCCCAATACAATTAGGGTCAGTTTGGAAAAGTTTCCGAAAAAATTGGGATTATAAAAATGAAACAAGTGTGTTGCATGGTTAGGGTTTTGAGAGATTGAGAGATGCAGATGTTAGGGCTTGATTTAGTTTATCATAAATTTATTTGTATTTTGATTTCATGACTTTGTGATCAATTCTATCAATCATTGATTAATTAATTCAGGCAAAAATACCTTATTCCTCAAATTTTTCCTAATTTTTGGTAAAGTTTAGGGAATCTTGTGACAGTGGAAGAACAGTGAACGGTGTTCTAATTATTATATAATTAAAAAAAAGAGAGTTGTTATTGCCACACCCACTTTTGCTAATGCCACACCAATTCTTTTTTTTTTTGTTGTTGTTGTTGTAAATCAGCAACGAATTGTGTACAGTTGGGCTGGTGTTAGCAAAAGTTGGTGTGGCGATAGCAGAATATAAGCTTGCTGCCGTCCTGGCCTCCTCTGTTCCTGATGAAACAAGATGGTTAAACCTAATTGGAATCCAAATCCTCATTATCACCATCGCCACCACCACCACATGATGGTATATAATTTATGAAAGTTCTGTTTGGTGAAAATATACGCCAATTGAAGGATATTTTCAATGGAAAATATAATATTCCCCAACCCTAATTCCCTACAAAAATGATTTTCTCATTCGAACGAGAAAATCCTAATGTTATTCTCTCACAATATTACTCTTAGGTAATGAGTAATATCCATTTACGCTATATTGCCAAGCCCAAGCTTGTCATCCCCAAATATGAATCCTCATCCGTGGAAATACATAAGTGTTGCATTATGTTTGTGTTAGAGAGGTTCTAACCAAATATTTAGTTGTTACAAGGAGTTTTATTTTATTTTAAGAAGTTAATATATAAATAGTGAGGGGCTGATTTAGCCCTTTTTTCGAAATTTTTTCTATGAGCACTGGCATCATCCGTACGATTGCTGATGTCATCAAATGCATGTATGGGTGGAAAGGAACATGGATCGATTCGCCTTGAGTTTTTTTTACGAGCGCGGACGTCATCCATACAAGTGCTTTTTAGTATTGTTTTAAAGCATTTTGGATGAGTTCTTGAAAGTGTTTTACTTGATTTTTAGTATATATATAACTTTCGGAGATCTTGATTGCCTAATTTTTATTTAATTATTTATTATTAGTTTTTTGGCGATGGGGGGAGGAGATGTTTTGTTTGATGGATCTGATCGGTTTCAAATTTCTCTAAACATCAGAAGTGGTTTTGTTGGATTCGAAGAAGAGTTGAGGAGTCGGCAACAAAAAATCCTTCATAGTTTTACCGTCCAACCTTTTTTTTTTTTAATTTTTTTTAATTTTTACGTCTATTTTGCTGACCTAAATCAGTTCCAACACCCATTTAGCCCTTATTTGTGTTGAATATGTTGTCTGAAAGTAGTTCCGTCAGAAGTGAGTTCAACATTGGTGCACTAATGTCAATTCCTTTAGTGATGGGCTACGAAGATAATCTTGGAGCTCAGATTACGACAGTAAAACTTGATGGTACTAATTTCCTAGAGTGATCACAGTCCGTTTTGATGTATATCGATGAATGAGGAAAGTTAGGTTATTTTACTGATCGTATTGCGAAGCCCAAAGAGGTAGATCCCACATATGATCGTTGGAAACAGGAAAATCTAACAATGATGTCATGGCTTTTTTAAATTTCATGCAACCCTAATTTAGTTGGAACTATTTATTCCTAGATACAACTAATCAAGTATGGGAAAATGTTATTAGAACATATTCTAGGAAGAAAAATGTTGCTCATGTGTATCACCTTCACCATGAAGTGACCAATTTTTGTTAGGGAAAAAAAACCTAACCACATATTATTCCACTCTTCAGGCGTTATGAGAACAGTTGAATCATTATCAAGTGATTAAATGGATGAATGACGAGGATGTTGAGGAGTTTCGCATATTGATCAACCAAAATCGAGTCTTCCAATTTTTAACAAGATTGCACCCAACCTATGAGTTTGTTCGGGTTTAGATATTAGGTCGTGACTCCATTCCTCATATAAAATACGTATATTCTCTTATGTAGAGCAAGGAAAGCCAAATCTCTGTGATGCAACCTCTCTCTAAATCACCTCCCACAACTCTTCTCTTTTATGTGGCTGGTAAAGATAATAAATGAGGAGCTAAACAGAGTAGCAAAGGGAGTGATGAGAAAGATAATCTCCGTTATGATCATTGTGTAGAACTCGACACACCAAAAATACATGTTGGGATCTAATTGGCAGAGTTGTTAAGTTCAACAAGGGAACATTGTAGCAATCTCAATTCAAGCCTTATGCTCATGTTGTTGTACAAGACCAGCCACAACCCAATTCCATTGGTTCTAATTCTTTTACTGAGTTATCAACTACCCAAGAAAAAATAAAGCGTTTGAGAAACCTCCTTACAAGGCTTGGTGGATAGATGAGTTCCTCTATTTTCGCCCAGTCAGGTATACCTTCTTCTGCACACAGTGCCAATTTCCTTTCTTCTCATCCCTCTTGGATTATTGACTCCGGAGCCTCAAACCACATGACTGATATGTCTTTTCCTTGTTTAATTCCTACCAATTGCCATCTGATAAAGACAAGGTAAAAATTGCAAATGGTCCTTTGAAAGCGCCTTCGATTCACGTGTGCAGATCCATTTTTTGTGTTTTGGGAGTCGCCACCTAGTTTTACGGTCTAGAAATCGAAACATGACTGAAAATACATAAAAAAGTATTGATCTATAAAAAGAATGGGTCCGGGGGATTACTTTACGGGATTGGAAGGTGTTAGGTACCAATCCTGCCCGACGAACATCGGTATCTACTTTTCCAAAAATTTACATTGCAAAAATAACAACTTAAAAATTAAAACAAAAACAATACCTATTTTTTTTTTACCTGGGTGATTACGACAGTCGATTCCTTCAGAACTGACAGATAGTGTTCCTTGTGTGAGTCTTCCTGCTTTTGTCTTAGTCAGTAGATTCACTTCCAATTTTCGAAATGAGGTGTTCTCCCCTAGATCTGAATATTTTCTGGCTTTTCTACGTGTTTTGAGGTTTTGGGTGTGTTTTAAGGATTTCTAGGTGTTTTTTGAGTAAAAAAATGGGGTTTAGGTGTTAGGTAAAGACTTGGGGCTTAAATTTAAGGTTTTGGGAAGGTTTGAGAGAGTTTTTTACCTCTCTTTCTTAGGATTTTTCTTTACCTCCGAATTTAGGTTGTGGAGGCTCCTTTTTATAGAGCTTTTTTGAAGAGTTAGTTTGATTAGGTCTCTTTAAGTTGTTTAATTAGGATTTTAATTCTTACGTACAATGAAGATTTCTAAGTTGTTTGGAGAACCTCCTAATTATATTTTTAATTCTTTGGGACCCCAGATGGAGGGGTCTTTTATAAATATCATGTGGGTCCTATTTAAATAAATGGACCACCACTTAAAATTTGACCCGTGGGTTTGATTGATTGATTTTATTTATTCAAAATTTTAATTCAATTTATTAAGATTTTACTTTACGTTAATTAATATTTTAATTATTAATTTTGAAAATTTAAATTTTTAGGGTTGGAAAATTATCATTTTGCCTTCAAAGAGGACTTTTGGGTTGAGAGGTTGTTTTTCGATGTTTTGGAATGTTTTGAAATCAATTTTTCATAAGGAATTCAATGGGAGTATTGGCTTGTGTCACTTATAGGTTTTTGGTGTGAAATGATCATGAACCCTATGAGGGGCGTTTTCGTAATTTTGTAGAATTTAATGAAAATTGACGAAACAGTTTATTTGGTTTTACTTGTTTTATGTGATGGAAATGATTTTTCCTAAGTGTAAAGTAGGCTCTAGGGATGTTTTGATGTTAGGGGTATTTTGATAATTTGATCATGTGTTAGTGATTTTCTCGTAAAACTTCTTTTTGTCCTAAGAATGATGATTTCTAGGTTTTGGGTTTTGGATTATATTTTCCTAGCGTAGCATGGTTTATAAAGTTTTGATTGCTTGAAATACCTCATCCAAAATTTTGAAACATATCTAGTAATAAATAAAAAATATTGGAATATTCATCCATCATTAGGAACCGTCATAATTGGGTTGATGAGTTGATTAATCGGGCAAGTGCAAAAATGGGGTGTTTACATCCTCTTTCCACCGTCTCAGGAAAAAGGGATATCAAAATTGATGATTCTTTGTCTTTGTCATTTGTACTTCACGTTCCAAACATGTCGACTAACCTTTTTTTTTTTCTATGAGTAACCTCACGAAATCATTAAATTGATCAGTCAAATTCTTACATGATTGTTGTATTTTTAAGGACTTAGCTTTGGGGAAGAATGACAAATGGTCTCTATATTTTAGATTCATCTTCAACGCCTTCGACAACTCTTCAATCAGTTAGTTAGAGTAGTTGTCTTAGTCAGTCCTATCAGTCTGTTTTTTTTGTTGTTGCATCTTCGCTTCGGTCATTTATCTTTTCAATCTTTATGAGTTATGTTTCCTTATTTATTTAAGTCAGTATTTGTTGCTAGTCTTCAATGTGAAGTTTGTCAGTAAGCTAAGCATTGCAAAATTTCTTTTTATCCAAGTAATAAAGATCTACTTTCTCTTTTACGATTGTGCACACTGATGGATGAGGACCACCTCGTATTATAGTTGATCAAGGATACCATTATTTATTTCATTTGTGATGGCTACAATAGATTTACTTGAACTTATTTAATCCAAACCAAAGATGAAATTCCAAAACAGATAAAACTATTTCACAAAATGATTCAGACTCAATTCAATAAGTATATAAAGATTGAACAATGCTCAAGAATATTTTGAAGGTGAATTGAAGCAGTATCTTATGGAACATGGGATTGTTCATCAAAGTTCTTGTGTTCATACATCACAACAAAATGGTGTAATCGAGAAAAAGAATCAACATCTTTTAGAAGTTGTTTGAGGTATGTGGGTGTCCATGCTTGTTCCCAAGAAGTTCTGGGGTGAGGCCCTACTTACAGCTACGTACCTTATCAATCGTATGTCATCCAGGGTCCTCATTTTTCAGTCCTCTCTTCAATTGTTAATTCCATGTCATTCTCCATTTCATCTGTCTCTTTGTGTTTTTGGTTGTCTATGTTTCATTCATATTCTTGGTCCAAATCGTACCAAATTAGACGTTAAGGCTATTTATTGTGTTTTCTTGGGATAGTCCTTGACTCAGAAAGGATACCGATGTTTGGATCCTTCCACTAGAAAACAATGTCGTCAGAGATGTCACATTCTTTAAGTCTACTCCATTTTTTCTTTCAACTTCTCTTTAGGGGGAGATAATGAATATGGAAGAGTGGCTGAATTCTTCTTTACCTTCTTTGTCGGCTGTAGTTCCTCTGCCAACTAACATATATAATCCTTCAGTGTCTGCACCTTAGTCAGGGGAGTCAATAGATAAAGAAAAAATGTTAAGAGTTTATTCCTGTCATCAGAAGGCAATCCAGTAAGAGACTCTCGCTAATCACACCAACCAATTGGACTCCCCAAAGCTAGGCAATAACTCTTCAGTTGCTCCTATTAATTCTTCTAATCTTGATGTGCCTAATGTCATACGTAAGGAAACTCGTTCTTGTACCGTGCATCTTATTTCATATATCACATTCTTCATTGATTCCTACATATTATGTCTTTGTATCGTCTATTTCTTTTGTTCCTATTCCTCACAATTTTGCAGAAGCATTGAAAATTTCTGAATGGAAGAAAGCAATACAGGAAGAGATGGATGCTCTAGCAAAGAATAATACGTGGGAGATGGTAACTTTACTAGAAGAAAATGAATTAGGGGGCTGCAAGTCGATGTTTACTGTAAAGCATAGAGCGGATGACACGATTGAAAGATACAAGGCAAGACTCGTAGCAAAATGGTATACTCAGACCTAAGGGGATCGATTATACATAAATATTTGCATCTGTAGGCAAGATGAACACTATTAGGGTATTGTTATCCTTAGCTATAAATTTATCTTAGATTTTACATCAATTAGATGTAAGGAACACATTTTTAAATGTAGTACTTGAAGAAGAAATGTACATGAATCCTCGTCTAGGTTTCCAAACTCCAGAAAGCGAAGGAAGGGTATGTATATTGAAAAAAATTATTTATAGATTGAAACAATCTCTTCGGACTTGATTTAATAGATTCAGCAAAGTAGTAAAACAAGTTGGGTATACTCAGAGTCATACAGATCATACTCTTTTTATGAAAAAGGAGAATGACTTCATCACAGTTCTTATTGTATGTGTTGATGACATTGTGGTATAAAAAATTGCCCGCATGAAATGTAGGGATTGAAAAAATTCTGAGGTTTTGAGTTTGAAAATTAGGATTTAAGAGATTTGAGATGCTTTTGAGACATTGAAGTAGCTCAATCCAAGAAATGTATATTTATTTTCCAATGAAAATATGTGTTGGACTTATTTCATGATACTCGGAAAATGAGTTTCAAACCTATCAATACTCCAATGGATCCTAATGAAAAGCTTGATGGCACATAAGGAAAACTATTAACAAATGTTGGACAATTTCAGAGATTGGTAGAACATCTTCTGTACTTGCAATTGACTAAACTAGAATAACACTTGCAGTTAATGCTATTAGTCAATACATGTATGCCCTAAGGATTCCTCACCTAGAAGCAACGGGGAGAATTCTCAAGTACCTGAAGGCTGCTCTAAAAAAGGAAATTTTGTATGCTAATCATGCTCATCTCAAAATAGAGGCATTCACAAATGCAGATTGGGGCGGAGCTAAAGAAGATCGTCAATCTAATTTTGGATATTACACTTTTGTCAATGGCAACCTAGTTACTTGGAGAAATAAAAAAATAAACCATTCTTGCTTTATCCAGTGCTGAGACAGAATATCGAGCTATGACTTGGGGTACTGTAAAGATACTTTGATTACGAATTTTGCTATGTGAACTTGCTGTTGCTATGACAAAATCTATGAATCTTGTGATAACAAAACAATTATTAATATAACTCTTAATTCTATTCAACACAACCGTACAAAACACATTAAGATTGATAGACATTTTATCAAAGAAAAAGTGGAGTCTCATGTTATATGCCTTTCGTATGTGAAGTCAGAAGATCAACTGGTAGATATGTTGACTAAAGGGGATTCCTAAGAAGAAATTAGAAGTTCTTAGCAAATTGGGCATGATTGATATCTATACCCCACTTGAGGGAAAGTGTAGAAATAAATAAGTACTGCATTATGTTTGTTTTCAGAGAGGTTTTAACCAAATATTTAGTTGTACGAGGAATTTTTATAATTTTAAGAATATAAATAATGAGAGAAAGGATCCTAATCTCACAAATTATTCTCCTAATCTTTTCTCTTCTCTTCTCTTCTTATTCTTCCTAAATCTGAACTACTACTCAAATTATTCTCTCATAATTAACCCTCATCAAACCAACTTTCTTTTTTTCACATTTTGATATGTGCAATCAAACACCAACATACATTTTCTGAGGAATTCTGTTTTCCATAACCAAATCTTTGGAAATTGATTTTTTCCTTGTCAATGTTGTGTGCAATCATTCACATCCTAAGAGGGGTGTATGGAAGCTCAAATTTACTCAATTGAAACTTTTTTCACTACCAACACAAAAGTAAATTTAAATAGACTTCAAGATGGGTATATTTTAAAATTTAATATGATAAAGATAGAATAGTTGTTGAAGAGATCATCTCAAACTTTTCAAGAGTTAGACAAAACTAATGAGAGATATGGAAAATAAAATAAAAAGAAAAATATATTTTATTAAAAGCATGAGATGAGAGAAATCAGAGAGTTTGTTTGTCAATTACATGGATAATGGTCGTCATAATAAATAGTAGATGAGCTCAGTAAAGAGCCAATTATTTCTGAAACTAGTGACATTATTCAATGAGATGGCCTACAAATCCCACAATTTCTGCTCCATACCTGTATTGATTCGTTCAAGGTTACTAAAATCTTCATCTTTGAGTCGAACAAGGTCTTGATTGATTTTTAAGCATAAACATAGTTAAGATTGGAAATGCAGCTTGTAGACACTGATCTACTTGTAAAGTTGAGCAATCAGATCACTGTATCGAGCCACGACTTTGTCCCTTCGTATTTTCATGGTTGGGGTCATTAAACCACTCTCAATCTGCGATATCCAAAGACATAAGTATAATTAAACATCTAGAGAAAGTAAGCAAGATGTGCAAGGAAGATCATAACGTTGGCTGATGTGGGAGTTCACCGTAAAAGGTTCATCAAGTATGAGTATAGGCCCAATCTGAAATGAACACTCTGACATCCTGTATGATTGCGCACTAAGTTAGGATAAGAGTCATGTAATATTTAATATTTCATCTAATAGTGTTTAGTTGTATTAGATTGGGTTTCTTAGACTTGATTGAGGATGTAATTCATTAAGTTAGTTTGAATTTCATATCTTACCATTAGGAAGTAGGTTATAAAAAAAAGCTTAGGGATTTAGAGTGAGAAAAAATATTTGAGAGAAGTCCACTAGGATTTTTTGCCCCTAGAAGAGGCAAGTTTTAACGAGGTAAACCCCCCCCCCCCCCCCCCCCCCCCAACCCAAAAAAAACAAAATAAAAAAAGGGAAATTACACTTTGACCCCCTGTTGTTTGGTAAAATTTCATATTGATCCCCTAATATTTTGACAATTGCACATACCTCCCCTTTGACAGATGATGTTACAGTACGGATTTTATTTTAATATTTTACCCTATCATGTAATTTTTTTTTATTACAAAAGACAAATAACAATGAACCAATAAAAGTGCCCCTTCCAAGCATTCACACTCTTGTGCATGAATCCATTTTTTTTCAGTGGATATTTTGTTTATAAGATCACATTTCTAAAAGGGTAAAATAGTCTTTAGAAAAAGTAAATAAATCATTCATAAATGTTAGGTGAACAACAAGTAGACATAAGGGTAAGTGGGCCCGTTAAATAACCATAAGGGAGGTAAGTGCAATTGTCAAAATATTACGGGGTCAACAAAGAATTATGCCAAACCATAGGGAGTGAGAACATAATTTACACACACGCACACACACACCACCACCACTACCAATGTTTGGCTCTCTTTCGGGTCTCTGAACGCTTCCCATAAATATACATATATATAAAAGACAAAAATCCAGATGACTCACCATTTCCTTAGTTCCTCATGTAACAATGTGGTAATTTTTTCCTTACTGAGTTCAGAGGTATCATCAGCCAAAAGAGACGATTTTTTTGCTATTGTTAAAAGCTCTTCTTTATTTGGGACAATTAAAGCTCCAAGACGACGTTGATCCTATAAGTAAATCACAAGATGTAGTACTCTACTCAAGAATAAGAAGATAATCTACATATTGAAAAATTAGAGCCAAAATACTTTAGTACAAAACAAAAATATCTTAGACGAAATATTTGGAAATTTACCTGCCCAATTACAACAATTTGTAGAATAAGGTTACTCCTCATGGCAGCTTCCTCAAGTTCTGATGGTTCTACATTTTCACCTAAAGTCAAAGAGTGCCAATTTGAGTTGACAGTATAAGGATTAAGTTTAAGAATATAAAATATAGATATATAAAGATGACTCTTGTGATTATGCAGGGTGACCAACTAGACAAAACTTTGATTCCACTAAAACAGAAAATCCATGTTACACATCTCATTTTTATTGAAAAATCATGTCAAAAGCTTGTGATGCAATAAGAAATAACGATTGTACTGATAATGTGGATTAAATATATTTATTTTGTTATATGATATAATACAACAGATATTGAGATGTAGTGCTACTTATTAATCTACATTTCCTTAATTTTGAAAAATATTTTCCCTAGGTATAGACACCAAAAGCCATTTGTATTTCTTGGTGGAAAATTTTGGTTGAAATCATTACTCATTTCATGTTGATGAGATTAACAGTTAATATCCAACAAAATTTTAATATCACAGATTCGCAGTATATACATTTCCTCAATTTTATTTTTTTTAAATTTAGGGAAATCAAACTTCTCGAATCTTGGAAACCCATTCAAAGCCCATTTATCTCCATTTAAACTTTGGAAAAAGCATATGATCATGTGTTGGAACTTTTGGATTATATGTTGGGCAAAATGGGATCAGGCGGAAGACAGAGGAATTGGATTAGGAAGTTGTTGCCTTCATCATCCTTCTATGTTTTGGTGAATGGGAACCGAGCGGGGGTTTTTAGGAGTTCCCAGGGGTTGAGATAAGGGGGTCCTTTCATCCCAATTCTTATTTCTTATGGCGGTAGAAATGGCTAAAGCATGTCAAATGAAAACTAGACATCATCAAAATGACACAAATGCAATGACAACATAACAAGACCCTATGGAATTAATCGACGATGCCACAAAATGATGTATAGACCATAGACGAACATTTATTATCAACCGCTACACTATTTTCATCATTACTTCCATTAGCATCCTCGTAGAGAAGGTAATAAAAATACCACATACAAAATTGCAAAACCTCAAGTTGTCATGGTTCCTAGATAAGACAACAAATCATAACGAGAAGATCATCAGGTTGACGATAATAGTTAAGCTCAAGTGCAACAATCATGACCAAGTTAAAGGCTGTGGAATTAAATGAACTGACATTTGAGTAGGTGCAAAATTTTATTTAGAATATCAATAGCATACTAAATGGTTTAAACATTATTTTCTTGACTTTTAGTTGCAAGAACCATATATCCTAGATACTACCTACCACTCCCTCTCATAGGGCATAAAATGGGTCGGATTTTATCCGAGAGGTCTGAATCCAAATTTAGCAGGTTTGGACCCCCTGGAGTAGACCCAAATTAAAAAAATGAGTCGAATATGGGTTGATGTTCCTTGACCTGAGTCAGATCTGGGTTGGATGTGGATCCAACCCTACATCCGATCAGATCCAAATGATATATTGCTTTGAAAATGATATTTTTTGTTTTTCAAAATGTCTTTTTTCTACTACTTTAATATAATATGAATTCTTATAAAATAAAAGAATTATAATAATAAAATAGAATGGTATAGCAAATAGAAAAGAAATATAGCAAAAAGAAAGTTGAACGCTCTAAAATGATCTGACCCGACCAAACCGAATCAAGTAATTTGGTCGGGTCGGATCCGGTCCGGTTTTAGTAAAAAGTAAAATGGTTTTAGCTAATAGGATGAGTTGGATTCGGATATGAATCAAATAAGAAATTTGGATCTAGATATGGATATACTAGATCCGGTCTGAACCCTGACCCATTTAAGGCCTACTTTCTCATGCTCCAGAATCCCACTGCTGCTCATGCTTCCTAAAAGTTCAATTAAAACAGGATTGCACTAGCTTCTTCTCTACTCCTACACTCAAGTATGTATCCTCTCACAAGTCACACCCACTCCTACTTTGTTCAACAATGCTATCAGTGATATTAGATTAGCATCACAAAGTTTTACTAACATAAATAGTCTAACATGTACTGATGCATATTGATCCGTATCAATGTTTACAGACTGAGGCATGAATACCAGCAAACATGTTTCAGCATATTCTTTTAGTAATTTCAATGAGTATGAATCAGTATAACTTATCAAATAATAAATAAAATGCATAACTTATCAATGAGAGATCAAATACATGTCCATGTTGATATTTTCTATCATGCCTCGCTAGCATCAAAGCAATGTTGTTGATTTGTTTATTAATCCTTGACTATGGTGTGTGTGGAAAGAAACAACGGCAATAATAATCCTTACTGCTTGTAAAGAAGTTCCTTACCTACAATGTTCTAAACAAAAGTGAATAACTCAGTAATTTGGCACTTCTTATACCTGTTGTAAGAACTATTGTATCCTTAGCACGTCCCTCAAGAACAAGCACTCCTCCACAATGACGACTTCGTCCTCTTGAATGACTAGGAGCAATCCAACCTATATCACCGGTGCTTAGCCAGCCCTCCTCATCTAAGACTGCTTTTGTGGCAGATTGATTCTAATCCAAGAAGCATAAAACATGAAATTTTTTTTGACAGTTACAATGCTCCAATATGTTTTGATATCTAATTTAAAGGTAAAACTTGGTTAGAAGAACCAAAATTTTAGTCTGGGACAAACTCATGAAAACCCTGGAGGGTTTCACATGAGATAAAATTGTGCTCCTGATGATGACAACTGTGTTTAGATAAAACTAAAAGTATCTTTCAAATTTACTTATTTAAGTATGAACACAAGATTATTATTTAAAAGAAGACAATAAATGATAATGAATAGATTATAAATCCTTTTTCCCAAATTCCTGTAACTTTGTTATGCTTAATCGATTGATTTGGTGATCAGTACATATTGTCACTGTTGCTTATGCAGTAATTAAGACACCACATTAATTTTCAAAACAAAAAAAAAAAAAAAATAAAGAACTATGACACCACTGATGGAGTTGCACAGGGGCAACTTTACTGGTACCAAACCCTTGCCTGCTGTTGACTAAGTTTCAGTAAGGGTATTAAGAGCTACTACTTGGGCCAGCTGGCCTTGGATACATGTCATACATTGCATGCACATATTTTATAATATGGTGTCATTTGCTAATCTCCTTTTGAGGAAATTTATTGTTGATAAGTAAATGAATCATGTCAAAAGGAAATAAAGATTACATATAGCAAAAAGAAGCTAATGAGAAGGAATCTCACTGAAGGAACAGGACAAAAGTAACTGTACCAACCATGATAAGGTTAATCATATGCAAGTTCATCCCATCTAAAGACTATTTTTTGATTGGGTCATGCAATCTAAATACTAAGAGCATAATTCTGTAACACCCTTGAAATAGGAGATGTGGAGATCTGAAAATAAAATTGTTTAGAGTTCTAATATTTTCGTCTCAAATGAGCACCTTAAATTTAAAAATAAAATAAAATAAAATTCAACTATTGTTTCCAACTATTACAGTGTAAAGGAGCTGCAATGTAAGTCCCTCTTCATAGGGAAAGCCTTGGAATTCCAACCAAGAAGGATATTTATCTAACTTTAGACCATGGTATTAAATTTTGACATATTTCCACAAAATATAATGACTATTTAAAGAAGGATCGATACAAAATTTAATCAATAGTTCCATTTTGTATGTATTTTAGGGAAATCACTATTTATTTTGCAAAATATTTCAGTGAATAGTAAATTCCAACGAAAATAATCAACATTTTCATATATAAAAATGAGAGATTCAGTGGAAATATTTCTATAAACAGTAAAATTTGACCAAAAAATTCCTTTTTTGAAAAAGGTATGCCAAGAATATTAATAAAAATATTAAAAAAAATATAAATTACTTGTAAAAAGGACTAGTAATGACCCGTAATATTTTTTATATTCTAAGTATATTAGCACTTCATATAAGCAAGCACATAGTTTTAATTTGTAGGATATTTTAGTAATTTCATACATACCCAATATATATATATATATATAATACCGTGCGAATGCAATAATTAAGAGTTTGTTCATTTAAGAAGTGACTTACAAATTAAGGTGTATATAATTAATGTGACATTATTATTCTCCTTTTCCAAGTACAATATATTATTTTTAGTTGTTGGCTTTGCAATACATTCCAAATTTTGCAATGTTTTGTTTTGGTATACAAAAACAATGGAATGTTTTGCTGAAACATTCCGGAATGGAACAAACTTTGAACCATATTTATTGTCCACTATGAAAACACAGGTGAATGCGACATTCTTTTACAAGTAAAAAACAATTGAGTTGACATACCATTGCAGCATAAACTACAATACAAGTATACAACCTATCCATGCTCCTTGTAATTAAATATACAATATTATCTTGGGTATTGCACTCTGTGATGGTTCAGATTTACTTCATGGAAGCTACCAGTAATTGATTAATTTGATTAGCAATGATCCAGACTAAAAGAAATTTACCTTGTAATAGCCCTTCATAACTTGAGGTCCTCTAACCATAACAATTCCCTTTGAACCAACCCCAAGAACTTCAGCAGTTTCTGAATCTACAATTTTGATTTCTGTATGCTGAAGTGGGTGCCCAACCGAGCCAAGAACCTTCAAAAGTTAAATCTGTGACATTAAGTCATACAATGTACCACTACATCTGGAAGTAAATAAAGTTGAAATCAAAGAAGACGTTTCTATATTATTATTTTTTTTTGAAGAAACTATGCCAAAATATATGCAAAAGAAGGATGGTGCTGGATAAAATGATTCTAACAACAAATCATTTGACTAGTAGGAAAACAATTATGATGATTTAGTACGTCATATGCAAGGCTAGTTCAGAGCCAATAGACCGCTTGCATTTTACTTTGTTTCTTATGAGTCTGTCTCCTCACATAGTAAAGTCCAATTTTTGAAACTAAATGTTTCTTACATTACAAGTAAGTCGTCGAGCGGCTACAACAGGAGAAGATTCTGTCAGACCATAGCCATTCTGCAACTTCACACCAATTGCCTGAAAGTATAAATAATTTATGTGAGAAAGCCACATAAACAACTCAAGCCCAGTAATTTGAATGTGTAAAACATCTGACCTCGAAGAATCTGTCGACATACAATGGAAGACTACCGCCGCCACTTATACCAGCCTGCAGTGTGACAGAAACACTTCATTACTTGCACACTTCGTAACACCTAATAGAGAGAAATCAGGTCAACGATAAACAATGAATTTCAAAATAGTAAATCAAACCTTTGATATTCCTATTGCCGAGTGGATTTTACCATAAACAAGCTTCACCCCAAGCATATGTAATGGCCACAAAACTGCAGTAATAATACTCGCCCACAGCCAGTCCAACATTGAAAAAACAATTGAATCTTGCTTCTGATTTCTAGTGAGGAACTTTCCCTACAAATGAAGCTGAAGTCAATTTATTCAATAAACTCTTGAGTGAATTGCTTCTTCAATCAACCAGTTCTACTTTCTTGGGAAAATGATGGATGAAGATATTAGTCAGGAAACTCTATGACAGACTAATTATCAGCAGTGAGGAAAAACTTACAAAACTAATTTTCCAAGCATTTATCGGGAATTTAACCAGTACTTTGCCTAGATACTTTAAGAATTGTCATGAAGAAACCAAAATAAAGGTAAAGGTTCAAACCTCATAAACCCTTTTGAACTCCATGTAGACCAGACTGATCTTGATTAAAGTCAGTGCGATAAGCTTTCGAACACTGGAGCTCGTTGAAATCTGTTTCTGGATTCCTCTGCAGGAGAGAATAGAAGGAGAATGAGGGAAGCACCGAGAATAGATTGTCTAACTTTGTTTCTCCAAAACTACACACTCCTGCCAAAGCTAACAGGCTGAACAAGAAACCTTTTGCTGGCTTTCATGAAAAATTGCGATCTACAGAAACCCTATCCTTCCAAATAGAAAATCCCTTTTTGACCTATGACAAAGTTGTTGTTGTTGTTATAGTACACAATACACAGAGGCATACAGAGACAAACCCATATGGGCACACCCTGAGCTTTTAAAGCATGTGTATGTGGCATATATTAGCAACCCTGAACAATGATATGGAAACATATTATTTTACATCCCATAACAGTCAATAGACAAGTAAATTAGTGGGCATATTGATTTAACAGCTTATGAAAAACAACAGAGACATAATTTGAGAAATCAATAATAATATAGAAAACCTAGTAAATCATATAAAGCATGGATCAGCAAGTTTAAAAGGTGTTGGATTTTGAGGCCCAACTCAACACAACTCATTTATCGCCAGAGTCAATTTGAAACGTCAAACCAGTCACAATCGTATAATCTTTATGCCCCATTGGATCACAATTGATTCAGTGTAATTCGCATTGAGGAGTCAATGCGATACTTCCCGAGTCAAGTTGGTCCTAGTCCCAGATAATGCAAATCCCAAGACATGGATTCAAAATATGGATGCAAGGTCCAATGATACTATGGACAATTGTGTGGTGGTTACATTGTAATTGTCTGTCGAGTCACCAATCTAACACAGATTAGTCCTTTTTATGGTAAAATGTTGTACAGAGATGTCAATTTTTAAGAATGTTAAATCATTGAACATGGTTCAGTAGCAAACAAATTTGGTAAGCTTGAAAGAAAATATTTTGATCAGTGAGGAAATAATGCAAATTTTTTAGAAATAATGGAAAAGATGGAAAATACATTTTGAAATCCTAGCAAAATGATAAAACAAGTATTAAAACATAACCAGATATAATCATAATAAAAGATTGACAATACTCTGCACATTATGGAACTATGTAAGAATATAAGATGCAAAAATAGCTGGACTTACAGATTTAAATCTTCAGAATTATGACAAATACATGTGTACATTGTCAAAAAAATATTTCTAGCTTTCTAATAAAATAGTTTTTAATTGAAGTGCCAACTTAGCTAAGTGGTAAGACATGTGGAGTGTTGTTCCCATGTCCTAGGTTCAAATCCCCTTGAATCCAACTTCATTTGCTAACTACTAACCCTATATCTTTCCAAAAAAAAAAGTATATAATTAAAAATATTAGTTTAATTTATTGAAGAAGTGAATTATACAGGTGTTGTGAGATTATTGTAGCTATAGCATAGAAAATCTGTCGAAGAATACAAAAAGTATAATTTCAAGGCAATAAAACACATAATACAACTACATACCAAGAATATTATAAAGGTTAAGGTAACAAGGACAAATGAAGTACATATACGAAAGACTTGACAAAGATAAATCTGATTGGGGGGAAACATCACAAGAGCCACTATGAAGAACGATGCAATCTGATTGCCTGAATTAGGATCAAAGAAAATATTTACTGATGCTTATGGAACCTCCTTGATCACAGATGAAGGACACTCTTATATTTGTGAACCAATTGAGTACAAATGCTTTAAACCACTATTTGGAGGATAAATCGAAATTGAAGAAAATTGTTCGGGTTTCCTTCAAGGAAAAATGATTGTTCTGTGTGAAATAAATACCTATTGTAAATCAAGAAGGAAAGAATGGAATCTCCTCATTCATAATAGGATTATCATTTTTATTGGTAAAATAAATTTTATTGTTCAGCAGAATATTTCACAAAATGGATAATGATTGCTACAAAAACATATAATTAGTTGAATTTTTTGTCAAGACTAGTGGAAATGGAAATATTTTGGTATATTCTCTAGGAAATATGTCAAAGTAAATAAAATGGTTGTGAACTTGTGATAATGTTTACATGATGATGGTAACAATGACGACAAGGATGCAATCTATTTGGCATTTGCAATTACATGTTTATATTCTTCATTCCACACATAAATAAAAAAAGAGAAATAAGCCACAACATTCTTTTAATTAATGGTGCATTGCTGCCATTTTAGTTCCAGGGATGAAAAAAGTACCTGTAGAGTGTCTCGTATACCAGAGGAACAGAGATAAGGTAGTGTGGTTGATAACGTTGCAAATCTTCCTAAAAGCAAATGCAAAATATATACATATTAAAAAAGAAACTACAGCAGCAACAGCAAAAAATAAGAACATCATCAAAATAAAAATAAAAATTTGATCCACTGAAACAATAGTTCAAGAATTTTCGAATTATGACCAACAAAGTTAGAACAGCCGGTCAAGAAAAAAAGAGGCATTCCATAAGTATGATCACCTGGGAAATATAATTACAAAGAAATACAAAAGTAAACTAGTGAGCTGAAGACCATACCTTCAAGTTTTTTATGGTTGTGTATACTTGCTCAACCCCACATGTGAACGTGAAATACTCAGCAGCTCGTTCGTATGCATGCCAAGGAGGGAGCATGCTTAGAAACCTATCACCAGCTTCTGCAGGTACTATGTCCCACAAGTTCTTTATCTACACAAACAAGTGATAAGGAAGTCACTTCTACAATAAGTGAGTTGCGTATGAGCAAAGAAGATAACAAGTTCAAGCATAGAAAAGATAGTATAGATAACAGAAAATGTGGGCATGGTTCTTTCTAAATTCAGCAGCTTAGCCCAGTTTCTAACTTGCACATGCTAACAACTCTCAATTTCATACAAGGAAACAAGGTGTTAGTCAAACCTTGGTTGCACATGGACACATCTCTCCAGCTCCAGAATCTCATTCCTGATCTCAGTTCCTAAAGTAATCTATAAAATCTCATTTTCAAATAACCGATTCCCCGTTTCTGCATTCATATCACCTTCCGCACCTACTCTTGTTTCGTGCAATTAGGAGACAATTGGAAACCCAGTACTCAACATATTCGCATAGATAACTTGATATAGTAGTTGATTTACTATTATACATATATATATAATAAAACATAATTGTAGGGCCCACTTTATTGCATTTCCTCTTCACCCCTTCTAACTTTACTATATTTCCTCTTTTACTCCTTCAACCCACTTTATTGTTTTTCATCTTTTACCCCTTAACCTCAGAAAATTTTAATAATACCCCAAACTTCATTTTTTCTGCTTTTACCCCCTTAATCCCGATGAGGATGCCCGTGCCTACAGAATGGGTGAACTATAGTATCTATATATAGTACACACACATTTGAGCAATTCAAATAGTAGATAAATAATGGTCGAAAAGAATAAAGGTAACTTAAAAGATTTATCCTCATAAGATTATCTTTATGTGTTGAAAATGTTCATTTACCACAGATGTTTATATATCATTTGTTCATTTTAAGTTCTCTAGGATGGTGTGGAATTTTTTTTTCTTTTTTTCTTACAGCTGTCTGAGTGTGTGGGGTTTTCCAAAAGGACATGGCCACTGTTTTCCCTCCAAGGGTCATTCGAGTTTCTTGGTAATAAGGGCTAGATGGAGGATGATGCCATAGCCGTATTTCAGGGTATTAGCTTAAGTGTAGTTCTCAGATGTTGAAAGACAAGTTTGACGAAATCCCAGAATGATGTGGGCCATTGGGCATCTTCTCATGGATTGGTCATTTATCAAGGACTTCCCAGAGTCAAGTTAGAGTTAATTGATAATGGAAATCTTGATTCTCTATTGATTTGTTGTACCACATTTGGAGAGGTCAATTTACCGTCTTTCCCTTCTCTTTATGCCACGTAAGAAAGGAAATCTCTTCCATCATCTTGTATCTTGTCTTCTTATTAATCACTAAAAATTTATCTTGATAGAAAAATGAAGTTTCCTTTTATGTAGAGTCAAGTTGATGGGAAATTTTAAATGCAAGATCATGTGTATGATGCTGCACGTGATTTGCTGAGGTTCACGGATGGACAGAAATTTTGAAGAAAGCATCTGTTCTATTCCTGAGATTTTCCACTGTTATTCGAAGAGTAAACCATTCTAAAGGAATTTCACAATGTCAAATCCGAGGATTTTATACTTGCCCGGGATTCTATATTAAAGATAGTAATGCAATCAAATGGTCAGCAGGCAATCTAGTAAACAGTTTACTTTCTTTTCTTGTTAGATAACAGTTTACGTTCTTTTGGGAATATCCAACTTGTTAAAATGAGTTTAGATATTACAGTAAAGTCAATATATTTATTGCTGTTTCACTTCAGGATTGTCAGGACTCTTCCATTTTGTAGAGAACGATCGAGAGAGATAATGGAAAAGGAAAGGATAGAAATGAATCAGAGTTTCATATAGGAAAACAATAAGGAAGCATAAGAAAAGAGGGATCATATGAGTAAAGTGCAAGCAGACTTAAAGGCAGCTTCATATAGGAAGACAATAAGGAAGCATAAGAAAAGAGGGATCATATGAGTAAAGTGCAAGCAGACTTTAAGGCAGCTTTAGACATGAGAAATGGAGAAGGTGAGACAGGGATCTCAAAAATTTTAAACTAAATTTATTTTTTTCCTCAAGAAAAAATATATCAGTGACTGACAATGACTTCCATAAAGAGTTTAGAACGAGGATTTTGTTCCGCTCAGCACTTTTCATAGAAATATTGAGAAAATTGGTCAAGTACCAGGTCCAAGCATTGATCTTTCAAACATTGGTACAATCAAAATATTTTAAAAGATACATGAAAAAAAGGTGACACTCAAACCTGATGCAATAGATTTTGATGTGTAAGCATAACACCTTTCGGGGTGCCAGTTGTTCCACTTGTGTAAACAAGTGTAGCAATATCATCAGAGTTGATGGCTTCATAAATATAGCGCATGCCTATAGATAAATTAGCCAGTCAGCCAAGTTGTGTTCCCACCAATGAACAGGTAATACATGAAAAAGAAGGAAATATGCTATTTTAGGGGGGGGGGGGGGGGGGGGGGGGGGGGGAGGAGGGGAGGAGGGAATGTTCTATAGACAAGCAGAAAGAAAATTACTTTCTAAAAAACAGTTAGGAAATATAGCAATCTGACACAAAAAACAATATTAGATCCCCAAAGTAATAGAAAAAAGTAATAAATAAATAGAATGGAAATTAATGGTTAGACATTATTAGTTGCCATTATCTACATCCAGATCTATAATGCCTAAAACTGATGTATCAAAAAGAATAATTTCTCCTGTCAACACTTTTTACCAATTTCTATTTCATTGTTATTAGTCCATCTGCATTAACCAAACTACTGATTGTATTTGTGCATCTTGACTTCCAAATCTACAAAAGCCATTGGATCCGCCATTTTTTTTGACCAATTTGAGGTGAGTCTCGTATATATCTTACACCTTATATCCATGGTCCTATGGAAAAGACCAGAAAACAGTAGTTACAACATATGTTAATGAAGTAAATAAATTTGCTTTTCTATCTGTGACACATTGGCTAAGCTTGCTCACGTAGCTTGAAACACTTATTTAAATGGTTTTTGAACTCGTGACAATAAACCAACAAGTGTCAAAAATTTCATCCACTGATCAAGTGGTTTATTATTATAAAAGTGATTGATTTTAGTCAAAGTAATAAATTTTGGTCTGTGTCTATTTTTGTCAACCTAGAAATGGAAATACTTCACACAAATATTTTGATTGGTGTGGAAATTAATACAATTTTCATTGAAAATGTAAGAAATGATGAAGCAAACATGCATACATGCTTAAATATTATTAAATTACAAGTCTACAACAAAAAATCCTATGGAGTACTGAAATGAATATCAATAGTGTTTCACCGCACAGTAGTGCAGGTATTTATGAGCCAAACAGCTATAAACAACCGTAATGCACGAGGAAATGAGAATAATCTTGTCACATTAACTACTTGCACTTTAACATATAACGAATGCACTTGCTTAATTAAACAGACCATTAAGTAATACATCCATGCATTTAAATATGAATGAATAAACTATTAACATATCCACAAATTAGAACATGAATGATTATGTGCACACAGATTATATGCGAAATAATATGATATAGACACTTTATCAATCATTATCTTCTATTAAAGAATTGTACCAACTACTTGCAACTAACTGTTAGTATTTTATAAATTGTGCCAATACTTTTTCAAAGGAGATTTAAAAGAATGTTTCAGTTGAAATTTATTGCTCAAAGACTTTTCTTCTATAAATGAACAGTGATTTAAACCAAAATATATACAAAGGGAACCATACAGAGTTGCACCAACTATCAAGGAATCAAAAGTCAGACCATAAAATTAAGGGAAAGAGTGATGGAACAAACATTAAAGCAAATAAACAATTTGGTTTTATGCTAGGTAGATCAATCATCGAAGCAATCATTCTACTCAAAACAAACGATGGAAAAATTTAGAGAAAAGAGGATGAAAAATCTACATTGTTTTGATTAACTCAAAGAAAGCATATGACATAGTACTTAAAGAATTCATTTTGTGGGTATTGGGGAAGAAAGGAGTCCCAAGCTGTTGAATAACTCTTATTTTATTAGTTTTACAGCTCTTTTGTCCTTTTTAGTCTTTTCAGTTATTAGACAATGTAATTCCCTTAAAGTTTAATTAGGGCTTAGTAATGAAACACTTTTTACTGTTCTCTTATTTTTAACTTGGTATCAGAGACAGGTTCCATCTCCTCTCCTTCCTCCTTGCTACAACCCCATCGCACAACCCCTCTCGTAAATCTACCTCACAACCTCTCGGTTTAGTGTAAATAATCACCCCTACAGGGGTTGTTTTACTCCATCCCTAATCACAACATGCGATAGGGTCGTTAAAACTCTTTGAAACCTTACGACAACAAGGTTGTTGTTCTTAGGCTAACTGATGGCTCTAAAGGCTTTCGGCAATAGGTTCTAGATTGTTTTGGAATTCACGATCACAGCAAGGCTGCTGTTTGCATCATTTGGAACCCACAAACACAGCAGGGTTGTTGTTTGGAGTCATTGACAACAGGGTCATCGTTTGAGGCCTGCGACCACTACAGGAGATCAGTTTTGAACTTGCGATCACTACAGGGCCATCGTTTGAGGCTTGTGACCACTACAGGAGACTTGTTTTAAACCTGCAACCACACTAGGTGCCTTGTTTGAAGCCTGTGACCACTGCAGGGACATTGTCTGAAGTATACGATCAGCACAGAGGCTGTTTGAAGACTCGTCTGAGGTAGACGATCAACACAGAAGCTGTTTGGAGACTCGTTTGCAACCTGTGATCAGCACAGAGGCTGTTTTGACGCACTCACAACAAGGGTACTGTTTGGATTTGTTTGAAGCCTGTACTCACAACAAGGGTGTTATTTGGATCTGTTTGGAGGCTTGTCTGAGGCCTGTGATCAGCACAGGGTGCTTCTTTTGATTTGTTTGGAGGGCTGCGATCAGCACAAAGGCTGTTTGGAGCCTGTATTCACAGCAAGGGTGCTGTTGATAGCCATCCCTTTGTCCTCTTTGAACTCTCTTCAAACCAAAGTACATAGATTTTTTTTAATGGCTTCTGAGAAGTCCTCTTCCTCGATCACCAGTAATAGTAATGGTTCGAGTGGTTTTTCTTCTCACTCCACTGACTTTCTAGGAATTCAGATTACCACCGTGAAATTAGATGGTCCTAATTATCTTCTTTGGGCACGATCGGTTGAAATGTTCATTGGTGGGAAAGGAAAGATCGGTTACCTCACGGGAACGGATAAACAACCTACACAAAACGACACTTCTTACTCCCACTGGTTTGCTAATGATTCTATGGTCCGGTCTTGGCTGGTTACATCTATGCAACCACACATTGCGGCTGGATTTATGTTCTCTTCGACAGCAAAATAAATATAGGACTCTACAAAGAGCATTTACTCGCAATGTCAAAACAACGTCTAGATCTTTAACTTAGAGCGTGAGATTTCTCGTCTTTCGCAAGGTGATTCTTCAATTACCACCTATATCTCATAGCTACGTGCTCGGTGGGAAGAGTTGACCTTTTATTCCTCGTCCTACGTCTGGAAGGATCCGTTTGATGAGACATTATATGCGTCGATTCTTGATAAGAATCGAGCTTTTCAATTTCTAGCTGGTCTACGAGAGGAGTTTGAGTATGCGAAAGTTCACTTATTGGGTATAGATCCATTTCCGTCCCTACAGACTGCGTATTCTTATGTCTTGGCTGATGAAAGTCATCGTGTAGCTGTCCTACCTCATTCTTCAGGAAACCACTCTGCTATGCTTGCTCACGTACCTTCTCCACAGCCTTCTAGTAGGTCTCTGCCTACCCGTCAGCAACATAAGTGTAATCATTGTGGGAAGTTGGGTCACGTGAAGGCTTGTTGTTATACACTTCATGGTCATCCTAATCAGCAACGTCAACAGTCTCAACGATCTTCAACTCATGTAGTCTCTCAAACGACTACTGATTTAACACCTCCTTCAACTACTACATCCTCATCAAATTCGATATCTCTATCCCAGGTTGAGCTTCACAAGTTCAGGAAAATTTTCAATCAGATGGAGACTTCATCCCAGCCGATCTCTACTTTCGCTCACTTGGGTACTTTTACATCTGCACACAGTATTTCCACCACTTCCTCACCATGGATCATTGATTTTGGTGCCTCCTAAAACATGACCGGTACGTCCTCTTTTTCCAAAACCTATAATGTTTGTTCTAGTCATCACAAGGTTCGCTTAGCCAATGGTTCTTTGTCTTCTATAGCTGGTCAAGGTCATTTTCCTTTTACATCTTCTTTATCCTTAACTAACACACTGCATGTTCCTCAACTCACTACTAATCTTATATTTGTTAGTAGTATTACTAAAAATTTGAATTGCAGTGTAATTTTTTATCCCCTCTCATTGTGTCTTTCAAGATCTGGAGTTGAAGAGGACGATTGGCACTAGATATGAAGTGAATGGCTTGTATCTTTTGGACGTACCCGGTTTACCTAGCACCCATTCTGCTTCCCAGATTAGCAGTAGTAGTCAATCTAATAAGGCTCTTGTAATGCGTTAGCACTTACGCTTAGGCCATATTTCTTTTGAATATTTGAAACACATGTTCCCTGCTTTATTAAATAATAACAATTTGCTTGATTTTTCTTATGAAACTTACCAATTAGCTAAACATGTGCGTTCTTCTTATCCTATTAGTATGAATACTATTGCACCTGTTATGTTTAACCTAATCCATTCTGATGTGTGGGGTCCTTCCCTTGTCACATCAACTCTTGATTTTCGTTATTTTGTCTTGTTCATCGATGACAACAGTCGTTCCACTTGGATCTTTCTTATGAAACACAAGAGTGAAGTTTTTGGGATTTTTAAGCAATTTCTTACTATGATTTGTACCCAGTTTGGTCGTACCGTTAAGACCTTCCGTTCTGATCATGGTACTGAGTACACCTATAATAAGGTCTTGAAATTTTGTTTAGAGTCTGACATTGAGCATCAAATGTCTACTGTTAAGACCCCTCAGTAGAATGGTTGATTAGAAAGAAAAAATCATCATATTCTAGAGTTAGCCCGTGCTCTCTCTATTGGCATGAACGTGCCTCAATCCTATTGGGTTGATGCAATTCTTACTGCGGTTTACCTTATTAATCGGATGGTTCTTCAGTTGCCCATGCCTTTCTTTCAGCTCTACCCAGATCGTCCCTTATTTCCACTTCCTCCGCATATATTTGGGTGCGTTTGCTTTGTTCAAATTCTTGACCAAACTCGTACAAAACTTGATCCTAAGGCTGTCAAATGACAGAACGAAGCATATTGAAGTTGATCGACATTTCATATAGAAGATTGTTTCTGGGCAGATTTGTACCCCCTTTGCTTCTACATCTCAGCAACTTGCTGATATTCTTACTAAAGGTGTCAACAAAGCCGCCTTTGAAGGTGTCTTGTCCAAGTTGGGCTGACATCCACACACCAACTTGAGGGGGAGTGTTGAATAACTTTTATTTTATTAGTTTTACAGATCTTTTGTCCTTTTTAATCTTTTCACTTATTAGACCATGTAATTCCCTTAAAGCCTAATTAGGGCTTAGTAATGAAACACTTTTTACTATTTTCTTATTTTTAACTCAAGTGGATACATTGGCACATGTGAGAGAAGTGACTTAAAGCCCTTATTTGTTTGCCTTCATATGATTAATTGCTTATTTTCAAGAGCAGATCCCTTGGAGTTTGTTATTTGCAAAAGTAGTGTTATTTTATAAGACTAGTGAGGCGATCAACACATAACTAGAATTCTATTAGATAAACATCTGAGTCCAAGGGCTTCAAAACAAAATAAAACCAAGAAAGAATATATGACATACAACTCTATTGATCACATTCATGGATAGGAAAGACTAGAAAAAGCTAATGGCTAGGAAATACCCTGAAACGACCATTTCCATTACCTTGGTTCTATTATCCATAAGTACGGAAAGATTTAAGAAGACATTATAGAAAAATTTTAGAAGAGAAAAGTCAAGTCTCATAATGAGAGCTTGGCGTATATTTATAATCAATAAAAAAGGGAATAGACATAAATGCCCTTACAAAGGAATAAACCGAAATAAACTAAGATTAGTAAAACTAGAACTAACTATTCTAAGATTTTCAATACTCCCCCTCAAGCCGGGGCAAATATATCAACTAGACCCAGCTTGGCAAGGTGAGAGTTAGTGATAGAAGGTCCAACAGACTTTGTAAGCATATCGGCCAGTTGATCTGAAGAAGAAACAAAGACTGTCTCAAGTGCACTAGATCGAACTTTCTCCCTAAGAAAGTGAACATCAACATCGATGTGCTTAGTTCTTTCATGAAGGACTGAGTCAGATGCAAGCATGATAGCAGACTTGTTGTCACAGAACAACGAGGAGGAACCAACAATAGGAAATCCCAACTCTGTCGGCAAAGATTTAAGCCAAAAAAGTTCACATGTGCCAAGAGCCATAGCACGATACTCAGCTTCAGCAGATGAACAAGAAACCACACTCTGTTTCTTACTTTTCCACGAAATAAGATTACCACCATAGAGAGTACAGAAACCAGATGTAGATCTCCTATCTGTAAGAGAACTCGCATAATCAACATCAGTGAAACAGGACAAATGCGACTGAGTAGCAGATGAATAAAATAGGCCTAGACCAGGATGAGACTTCAAGTAGCGAAGGATACGGTACACAGCGTCAAGATGAGAGGTATGCGGAGCATGCATAAACCGACTGACTACACTGACTGCAAAGGTCAAATCTGGTCTAGTGTTAGTTAGATAAATCAATCGGCCTACGAGTCTTAGGTAAGATGAAGGATCAGATAAAAGCTCCCCAGATTCAGCATGAAACCGATGATTCTGATCCATTGGGGAAGAGGCAGGACGACAACCAAGCATACCAGTGTTTTGAAGAAGATCCAATGTGTATTTGCGTTGAGATAACGAAATACCACGACGTGACTGGGCTACCTCTATCCCTAAAAAATACTTGAGGGAACCTAAGTCTTTAACCTCAAAAGCATTACCCAATTGCCTCTTAACCCTGTCAATCCACTGTGCATCATTCCCAGTTACTATAATATTGTCCACATAAACGAAGACAATGGTATTGCGACCATCTACTCCTCGTCGAATAAAGCAAGTATGGTCAGAGTGGCATCTAGAATACTCCCCTTGAAGACGAAACCCAGGAGAGGGATCCATATAAATGACTTCTGTCAAATCACCGTTTAGAAAAGCATTCTTCACATCAAGCTGGTGAAGAGGCCATGAATGACATGCCGCTAAAGAGATAAGAAGACGAACAGTAGAAAGTTTGGCAACAGGGGCAAATGTGGCACCAAAGTCTTTCCCCGGAGTCTGTGTAAATCCCTTAGCGACGAGACGAGCCTTATAGCGATCAACAGTACCGTCTGCTAGATACTTGATGGTGAAAACCCATTTACAGCCAACAGTCCGCTTTACAAAGGGAAGAGAAACAAGATCCCAGGTATGATTATTCTGCAATGCATCCATCTCAGTAGTCATGGCCCTAGTCCACTTAGGATCTCGTAAAGCCTCAGATACAGACCGAGGAATCCGAATAGAGTTTGTGGTAGCAAGATAGGCTCGATAGGAAGGAGAGAGACCCTGATAGGAAACAAACTGGACAATAGGGTGATTAGTAACACATCCTCGCTTACCTTTGTGAGGTACAATAGGTAAGTGAGAGTCAGTAATGGAAGGACCAGGAGTAAACGTAAAAGGAGTTATACCTGAGTCCAAGGAAGATGTTGGCAAAGTTTGAAAGGGGGGAGGACGTCGAGAGTAAACCTGCAGCGGCGGTGAAGAAGGTGGAGAAAAAACTGGTGACGGTAGCACTATAGGGGACTGATCCTGCAAAGGAAAATAGTCCTGCAAAAAAGATGAAGTACGAAAAAATGGAACATTTTCAAAAAATGTGACATCTAAGGAATGAATAAGACGATGAGTGAGTGGATTATAGCATCGATACCCCTTTGACATAGATGAGTAACCCAAGAAAACACAACGAATGGCTTTGTTATCTAGTTTGGTGCAATGGGGAGTTCTATCCTGAACAAAGCAGGTACACCCAAAAACTCTCGGTGTAATGGGGAAGATAGTGCTATCAGGGTGAAGAACATGAAGAGGCACTTGTCCCCCTAAAGTGCGACTTGGAACACGATTCAATAGGAAAGTAGCAGTAAGAATTGCCATATTCCAATAGGACTTGGGAACATGCATCCCTCGCAAAAGGCAACAAACGATGTTCATGAGGTGGCAATTCTTACGTTCCGCCACCCCGTTTGCTCAGGAGTGTATGGGCAAGTTAACTGATGGAGCATACCATGCTCATGGAGATGGGACCGAATCCCATCAGAAATATATTCCCCTCCATTATCTGTTTTAAGAGATTTGACAGAAGTCATTTATATGGATCCCCCTCCTGGGTTTCGTATTCAAGGGGAGTATTCTGGGAAAGTATGTCGCCTTCTCAAATCTCTGTATGGCCTAAAGCAGTCTCCCTGAGCTTGGTTCCAGCGCTTCTCTACGGTCATCCTATCTATGGGATTTTCTAGATGCCACTCTGACCATACTTACTTTATTCGACGATGAGTAAATGGTCGCAATACCATTGTCTTGGTTAACAGTAATGTTGTACTGAGTCTGAATCATTTTGAGGAAATTAACAAAAATAAGGAGCACCTCAGAATGAGAACGCATTAAATAAACCCAAGTACAACGAGAATAGTCATCAATAAATGTAACATAATATCTATGACCATTAAAAGCAGTAACAGGAGAAGGCCCCCAAACATCAAAATGAACTAAATCAAAAATAGCATTAAATCTATGCATGCGAGGAATATAAGATGTACGTGTGTGTTTGGAAAGCTCACACACAGAGCACTGAAATTTGTGTCCATTACAAGAATTTTTTAAAGTAGGAAATAACGAACATAAGTGCTGAAATTTTGCATGTCCTAATCGAGCATGCCATAAGTCTAAAGTTTGGGAAGAAAACGTATGATTCGCAGTGAGTGGGAGGATGGAAGCTGGAGCAGCAGTAGGTGGAGCACCAAACAGATACAGCCCATCCCTTTCATATCCCTTGCCAAAAATCCTCCTCGAAATCAGGTCCTGAAAGACACAGTGAGTGGGAAAAAATGTTACAGAACAATTTAGGGATTTTGTTATATTACTCATAGATATAAGGTTAAGAGATAGGTGAGGAACATGGAGAACAGAATCAAGAGAAAAACCAGGGGTCAAGGAAATAGTACCCTTACTATGAATAGGGGTAAGAGACCCATTAGCAATGCGAAGCTCTTTATGAGTAGTAGAAAAAATAGAAGAAATAAAATGATTAGACTCACCGGTCATGTGATCAAAGGCACCAGAATCAATTACCCAAGACAGAGGAGCAGAGCCAGACTGAGAGGCATGAAATGCAGAAGAGGTACCTGTAGGTGCGGTGACAAATGCGACTGTCGAGGATGAGGGAGTCTGAGCCTGAAGCTGATCCCGTATAACAACTGTAATCTGCGTCTGTAGATGTTGCAAATCAATAGTTCCAAGGGACGCAGGATCAACAGAGGTAGATTCCACAACAGCAGCACGGGGCTGTCCCCCAGAAGATCTCAACAGGTGGGGATAGAGTTGAAAACAGCGGGCCTTCTCATGGCCAACCTTCCCACAGTGGTTACACGTAAGACTACTACCTTTACCCCGTCCACGGCTGCCACGACCTCGATTCCCGGATCCTGAAATACGAGAGTTAGAGAAACCCGAATTAACTGCAAGAGCCATCTGATCTGTATTTGAAGCAGAGATAATGACAGGAGACTAAGTCTGAGAAGGAACTACACAGCGACGACGTTCATCACTATCAATGGTCGCAAATGTCTCAAATAAGGACGGCAGAGACGTGGTATTAAGGATTTGGGTTCGCAGTGCTTCAAACTCAGGACGTAGACCCATGAGAAACTGATATGTCTGATGTCGAGCAATCCTCTTAACCACATACCCAGTTGCCTCAGCAGACAACTTAGCCATAGACTCATAGTGCGAGAGTTCCTCCCAATGAGACTGAAGGAATCCAAAGTAATCTGCAACATCTTGATGTCCCTGTGTAACCTGAGCAATATCCTGGTAAAGTTCATAAATCCACGAGTCATTACGAGCATGTGCATATGTTTGAGTGAGAGCGGACCACAAAAAGGAAACAGTCTCATGATACATAAACATAGTATAGATGCGTTGCTCCATGGAATTAAATAACCATTCTAGAATGGTGCAATTATCAATTTCCCATTGTTCAAATTTTGGATCAGTGAGGGGTGACTTAAGAATAACGCCTGACAACCAACCAGATTTGCCTCTACTACCCAAATAAAGTCGTACAAACCGGGACCAGGACTGAAAGTTACGACCATCTAGTGGTGCATTAGTTATACGCTGGACTGAGAAGTTTGCCCCAAGAGTTGTGGTAGAATCCTTAGTCTCGTGAGTCGTCGTCATTGCACACTATGAATAAGAAGGAACTTTGGATTGAAGGGAGATCCCTCGTATTAGTACTGTCGAAGGTCAGATAATGCTATTGATTGTTGTTAGCAACACAAAAATATTTTTGTCGAAACCCCTTGTTGTTGAGGTCAAAATAAAAAAATATTTCTTGCTGTTGCTGTCGAAGATCACAAAATAATTCCTTCTTGTAGCTGTCGAAGCCTCAACAGATCACCAAAAATCCCTTCGTACAACCCTAGAGCTGCTGTAGAACTAATTGCAGGGCAGTTAAGGGCTTAAAAGCTTATCGCAAGAGCTAAGGCCTGTAGATCTGATCGCAGGACTGTTCAAGGCCTGTAGATCGGATCGCAGGGCTGTTCAAGGCCTATAGGCTGATCGCAGGGTTGTTCACAACATGTAGGTTTGATCGCAGGGCTGTTCACAACCTGTAGGTTTGATCGCAGGTCTTGTTTAGGGCATATAACTTGATCGTAAGGTTCCAGCCACTTGCTGTTGATGTCGCAGGACTATTCAAGGCCCGTACACTGATTGCAAGGCTCCAAATCACTAGCAACTGCTGTCGCAAGGTTGTTTCAGACATAGGTCTGATCCTGATGTACACAACTGCACGTAGTTGTTGTTTATTGGTGTCGCAGGCCTGTTTAGGGGTATATAAACTGATCGGGATGTATACAACAACACCTTATTGTTGTTTGCTGCTGCTGTTGCAAGTTGGATTGAGGCTGATGGGGGCTGATTAAAGTTCACCCAATAACTCTAGAGTGGATAAAGGGAAACCCTAACGTAGGGCACAAAGATTCACAGTGCAAAACTCTATTGCAGCATGTGAAGATCTAATAATCTCTATCGCCACATGCGATGAAGAGAATAAAAATCAAAAAGGGGCCCCCACAGGGGAGAAACGAAGATGGAAGGTGAAAAGTGTTTTTTTTTTTTACTCTGATACCAAGAAGAATTTTAGAAGAGAAAAGTCAAGTCTCATAATGAGAGCTTGGCGTATATTTATAATCAATAAAAAAGGGAATAGACATAAATGCCCTTACAAAGGAATAAACCGAAATAAACTAAGATTAGTAAAACTAGAACTAACTATTCTAAGATTTCCAATAATTATCCACCAAATTAGAGCTAGATGGCTAAAGTGAAGGTGTGCTTTTGAAGTGCAACGTGACCAACACATCGCAATCAAACTAAAAGGAAATTTTATAAGATGAAAGTAAGGCTAGCTACACTTTATAGAGCTGGATGTTAGGCAATCAAGAAACAACATGTGCATAAATTATGTGAAAAACTACGAAAGATTAAATTAGACCAAAAAAAAAAAGCATTCGGGTATGTGTCTTGAAGTCTGGTTACTACCCCAGTTTTGCAAGTTCTAGAAAAGCGAGAGAAAGACGAAAAAGAAAATGGATTGAAGTAGTGAGGAGAATACTTTTTTTTGGCTAAGCAAGCAGGGTTAGTGGTTAATGGATGGTGAATGTAGGTTCAATAGGGTTTGAACCTTGGGCATGAGATCAAATCTCCTCAAGCCTTTACCACTTAGCTAAGTGGCACCTTCAATAGTGAGAGAGAATACGGACTACTTAAAATTAATAGAAGAAATGGCTTTAGACAGAACTAAATGGAGAAACAAGGTTTGTTGAACCGATCCCAAACTTTTGGGACAAGTCTTTTGGAACAATTATTTTCTTGGACGCTTCTAGAGTCCCTTGGTGCTTTGAGGTAATAAATGGACTTATGATCAATTTGAGGAGAAGTGTTCTTAGCATTGGTGACAAAGAGGGTATTTTGGAATATTGTGCCAGTTGTTTAGTTGTAAGCTCATTAGATTTCATCAACACTTCTACATCTTCTTCTCAATTGATTACATCCTCATATGTTGCACTGAAGAAAATTAAAATATTTGGTATCTGCAATCCCATTACCAAAAAGCAATCTGTTGTCCCTGAAATCTGAAGTGCTGCCGCCTACAAGTGCAAACAATAGATTTCAAATTGATAAAATAAGGAGGGCAAAAGCTAATTTCAACACCATTCGTTTCTGAGTTGAATCATTCTTGGTGTCGACAAAATAGTAAGTATACCCGACACACACACAGTTAGTTCCAGAGTTCTACTGTCGCCATCATCCCACGCCACACTTAAAACTCTCTGGGCCATTGATCTTCAATTTACGAACTTCTATAGGTGACCAAGACATTTACAATCTGTCGGTGGGGGGTTAGTCATTAGAAATTGAGAATTCAAGAATTTAGCAAAGCATGCTTCTTGCTCTATATAGCAAAGCTAGCAGCATAGGCTGAAAAGTAAATTCTATTAACAATGGAAGAACAGAATCAAGTTGTAATGTCGTATCAAGATTTATAGGGTAAAATATGAATGCAGGTATAATTCAATATATCAACTTTCTGAAAGCATTTACCCTCTTCATGAGAATCAAGGAAGGCTATGTGGCTTTCTCGGCCCAAATCTATTATCTCCTTGTAGTTAAAAACAGGAATGCCATCTATTACTTCACGACCTAAGCATGATTTCTCTCCCCAGAGTAGAATGATAAATCTTATATCTGCCCTGGAAATAAAAGTGTCTGAAATCCGGTTGAATAAGTCTGGGTTGTCCACAACTAGAGCAACACTGTGATGCCATGGAGGAAAATGAACAATGGTTCAGAAATTTCATTTGGAATACCATATGAGATGGAAAGTACAGTCATCTTTGAAAGTTCAGTGGAAAAAGAAAAAGAGTACAAATTGGCAAAGTTATCCAGAAAAAAGAATTCTATAATATCCAACATTTCAGGAAATAATAAAGAAACTGAAGAAATTGTACCACAAAAAAATTTCTCTAAAGAAACCAACACATGAATGCCTTGGGAAAATCCAAAGAGAGGAAAATGAAACCATAGGGAGAAAGGAATCAACACTTTGAGATTTAAAATTGATGAAATCTGTCAAAATGAAAACAATGTGAAAAAAGAGTTGAATGGCAAAACTGGCTTCATGTTGCTGTCATGAATATTTGAGATATGAATAGATAATGATGATGAACTTGATAAGCTGAAATAAATAACAATCATATAATCAGATAAAATAGAATATCGATTGTTGCATTTTCTCTCTATTTTTAAAAGCAATCAAGGTCTCCACCCCTTTAAACCTTTTTGTGTCTTGTTTGGATTAGGGCTTCACTTCTCACTTTTTTAATATTCATTACATTACTTAGCAGAAAAATGCCGAAAAAATATTAGAATAAATTACTACCTGTTCAAAAAAGTTTGTAATCATGCATCTCAGATGTGGGCACAACATGGTATCTAACACAGAATTTTTAATGGAGTGTCCTTATTAGAGAGATCAACAGTAAAGACCGAACAGAAACAGGGAAAAAATAAAGAAAAGGACAAGATTTGTTTTTGAACCCGAAATTTGTACAGAATTTTTTTTTTTTTAAACTTTCTGGCTAATTTTCCACCAAATGATTTTAAGCTACTTGTGGATACACAGGAAACAGCCTCGAGTGAAACAATAAGTATTTTCTATTGATTAAAGTTTTGGTATGTTTAAAGTTGAAGTGCGGAGGGTTTACTCTCCAAAAAGAAAAAAGAAAAAAGAAAAGAGAAAAGAGAAGAATGAGGGGAACGAACCAAGTTCTTGGGCGTCCCCTTTCTCGCTTACTTTTTTATTGTGCGATCATATTAAATTACAGAACTATCACCAATAGTTAAATAAAGAAGTAAAATGCCAAAATAGCAATGGAATCTACAAGCCTTACTATTAAATTCCAGCATGTTTCCATGAAATATAATAAAATATTTCCATTTTCAAAAGGCTTGATGAAAAAATATTTCAACCATTTCTTTTCATTCTTAGTAAACAATTTAGTCAACAGGAGGAGCAAATCAAGCTTAGGGACCTTATAGTTGGTGAAAACAACCAGATAGAAGTCTACACATGATAAGTAGGAGAACAGACATAAAAAGAGAACTATTAAACTAACCTTTCTGAATGCTTGTATATTTGCAATAACTCTACTACAGAAGACCTTGTTCCCCGTACCACGTTAATTGCTCCAGTTGCCATTATGCCTGTGCCAACATGATTGCTTGAAGATAAGATTTGACTGAAATGACACAACTAACGATAACATCAATTTGATTATATCTCCTATGAGGACACAACTGACCTATTATTAGAAATTGGATCAGGGAGAAGTGATTAACGATCCTAATGATATTGGAGATTAGTGGGTAGACTCATTTACTGACCTATGAAAGAAGAATTTTCTCTTTTTTTTTTCTGATAAAAAAGCAAATATCAATAGAACGAAAGAAAAGTACAGAAAACCCAAAATTGTGCAACGCATTTACAATGTACTTGATAAAAGTGGTGGTAATCCAGAAACTCGGGAAACTTGAAAATTTGGGAACTCATAAGCCATAACCCTAAAAAAAAAAACAAGCAAAGTTGCAGACTGAAAGGTTTACAAGTATGCTAACAGCTAGTAATCGTAGAAGATATAATGTGAAATAATTTCACTACCAGTCAAATTTTAGGCAAATTCTTCTCTAGTGAAAAAAACCTTTGAATGCCACGCTTCAAATCACAATATCATATTTGATTCATAACATCACTTGCATCCTTGAAGCATTTTATAATAATCTCATGCTATGGTGATGCTAACAATAGAACAACCAAACTTAATAGTAATTTGCTTCCGGTAATCCATAATTGCATTTTCATCACAAGCTTGCTGATAAAATGGAGGGTTGATCCTGCCCCAGTTAGACTTCCATAGTAATACGTTATAAAGCATGTGGCATTCGTTTCTCTTGTGTTTCTTTCAAGGGAAGTTCGTTGCTCCACTTCTGACTTTGTATGGGGGAAGAACGGTATATTATAATCCTCATTTTTTGTCTTTAGAACAAAGAGGCAAACGCCATTTTTTGTCCTTTTGATTTGAGTCCATAACTAGTTTAAGTTTTGAATCAAGATTTTCTTAAGCTGGAAGACAATTTTTAGTCCTAAAAGCGATTACAAATTATATGCAAAACAAATTGAACAACCATCAACAGAAGAGCAAGTGTAGTTAAAAAATGGGATGTCAACCAAAAAAAGAGGGGAAAAAAATCTCTATATCCTACATAAAATATATTGAAACAATATAAACTTTAAACTTACCAAGATCATCAGGATGTTTTTTCTGCATATAGTGAGGTCAACAACTTTGTATACATATGAGAATAAATGACACTACATGCAGACCAGGAAGGGGCCACCGATGAAGAATTCCCACGAAAGAACTTAAGAAAAAAATAATTCAGAATACCTTGATCTGCAACTAACCATCGGCATGAATTGTCAGCAAAAAGTGAAAGCTTTTCATCTGGTTTTATTCCAAGTACTCGTAACCCTTGACAAAACTCCAAAATTTCCTGCTCAAGCTGCATTCGGAGAAGGAAAATGGAATTAAAAAGACAACTCATACACTAAAGATTTTTTTATAAGTCAAACATTTTATTTTTTATTGATAACAAAAAGGAACGTAAATGGGAGGCCAAGATAGCCAACCCACAAGGAAACAAGAACAACAGAAAAAGGAGACAAGATGAGTCAAGCTAATTGTGAATTGGTCAACCTCTTTATCATCACCCCTTTGTTCTAGGCATTCAGTCTCATTTCGTCTCCTTATTCCATAGTTGTTGGATTTCCCTAATTTCATGTACTCTGTTTTCAGAATTGGCATTCCTCAGCTTTTTTCCTTTCCAGTTTGATCGGGCTTCTAGAAGGAGCGTACCAGCACTGTGTTTGATGGGAATGAGCACTCCATTCTGGAGGTCATTATAAGCATTTTGGGCTTTATTTTTTCTCATTGCAAATTTTTCAATAAATTGAAAGGGTTCTGCTTTGAGGATTTTTTTATTTAAGACGGAGCTCATGGTTAAAGTGCGATCGTAAGTGTGGTGTTGTCTTGTCCACCACATATATGTCTTGCTATTTAATATATTTCCTTCTATGTAAAGGATAGATGTCGACGTCCCATGCTGATGGGGGCATCAGATAATCACCCCTTAAGTATTATCATAGGAGAAGGAAACCATACGTTTCCTTGTGAATCGATCACAGATTTGAAGACCCATTTGAAAATCTTTTGAAGACTCCACATTGGAGAGTGCATGTAAGGAGGACTCGTTGGACGAGTTAAAATGGCCAAAACATGGCCATAATAATAGAATGCTAAGGATTTATTCAGCTCTCTAGTTTGGAGATGTGGGCCCCACTATTAAGTTGGTTTTGTTTTTTTTAAGTTACTTTCTTAACAAGTAACTTTAGTTCACCTATATTTGTTTTAAAAAAAGTTACTTGCTAACTTTAGTTTACATATAATTAGGAGAATAAAAACCCTTTTTGTGTTAGGTCTCTAGTTTAGTATTTAAAACACTGTCTAGGGTTTATTTGAGATTGCTAAAATTGAATAAAAGATTTTCATAGAAATTTCTGTTTTATGGCTTGAATGTTGGGGCATTAGATTGCTGAAAAAGGAAACATCAAAACTCCTTTATACATTCATTGGTTGGAAGGTAAGATCTTAATTTATTCTTCTTCTTCTCAACTTTCTTTTAATTTTACTGTTTCTGAACAATATCCAGTTATAACTGAATCCAATTTTTGTGCCCAAAACCTTTGCCAAACCTCCTTGCTGTCCAGCACACCAGCTCCTCTAAAACCCTAGCCAAATCCCGATAAACCCCTTCCTAAATCTTCCTTCTTGCTGTCAAGAACACCAACCCCCATAGAACCCCAATTCACCTCAATCAAAGTCCTATATTAATCATAGAACCTTAGGGTGCCCCTTCTATATCGAATTCACCTCCTCCTGTATCTTCTAAATCCCCCCCTAATCTTAACATAAATTTATAACAACAAATTACACCCATCCTACATACCCTATTTCCTCCATATCTTCCTTATATTGTTAGATTGATACCCAAGGCTAGTTGGAAGTTCTATCTTCCATAAGATCCCTCAATTTAATATTTTAGATCTAGCCCAACGGGACTATTTCATTGTCTAGAATTATTACAGCTTACATATTTTTAATGGTAGAATCTAGTAGGTTATAATATTAATTGTTCTTGGTAATTCTATCATAATCTCATAACCAACATCTTAGTTTCATAGTCTTGCATCATATTTGGTATTAGAGCTTAGGGTTTTACTGTCATGCATTTAGAATATGATTCATATAACTTATCTTGTGCGTTGAATTAGTCTTTAAGACAAATCAAGCATTAGGATGCAAATGTCCACTCGTAGTGTTAAGAGTGACCACCTCAAGATGGATCCTATCGAACTTACCCAGGCGGTAGCAGCCCTTTCTGACAACGTGGCTGAAAATTGTGTCGAGGTTAGTCTGTCCTACCAAATTACCCTGATTACTTTGATGACATTGAATCCCAAAATGTAGATCAAGGTAGAGATCAAGGTTCAAGTTTAGGTTGAGGTGGAGAATGAAGTAGACTACCTCCACCACGGCGTGGTGAATTTCGGGATCCTTGTGAGCCTGATGATAGAGTTATGTATAGTGTCAAGATTGAGATCCTGAATTTTGATGGTCGACTTGACCCAAAGGTCTGTCTTGATTGGTTATCAAACATAGACCATTTTTTGAGTAGCAAGAAAGTCCAAAGGTCACAGAGTGAGGTTTGTTAAGATGAAATTGGCGAGACAAGCCAAACTCAATTGTGTTAGACAAAGTAGAAAGAAAAGAGACAGAGATTCACTTGCATTAGAAAACCTAAGCAATTACAAGAGAGAATGGGCTTATATAAGAATACCCAAAAGAAAGGAAAAGACAGAAATACCCTTAAAATCTAACATGCTCTAATATATACTATAGCATCCCCCCTCAAACTCACGACGTGGCAGCAAGAAGCATCGAGAGTTTGTAAAAAAGAAAGAGGAAGCGTTGAAAGTGTGAGATTTCGTAAAGAAATCAGCCAACTACAAAGATGAAGAGATGAAAGGCAAGGTGATGGTGCAATGTTGAAGATGATGATAGGTGAGATAACAGTCAATCTCTATATGTTTGGTGCGCTCATGAAGCATAGAGTAGTGGGCAATCTGAATCGCACTCCTATTATCACAATACATAGGAGTGGGGTCAGAGAAAGTTACACCCATATCAGAAAGCAACCAACGTAGCCAAACTATTTCAGTAGTGGTGGAGGCCATAGCACGGTACTCAGTCTCTGTGGAGGAGCGAGAAACGACAAACTGCTTCTTACTCTTCCAAAGATTGAGAGAGTCGCCTAGAAAAATACAGAAGTCAGTGGTGGACCAACCTAGTCAACATCAGAGTAAGCTCGAAGCTCTAGAGCAAATATGGAAGAAAATAATTGACTCTGATGTAGAGACCCCCGAAGAAAGCGAAGAATGCGAACAACTATCCCAATGAACAGTGGTAGGAGATGAAACAAACTGACTAACAATGTGGACAACATATGAAATATATGGCCAAGTGATGGTAAGATAAACCAAGCTGCCAACTATAGTGTGGTAGAGAAATGGGTCAAGTAAAGGAAGACCATCAGAAGAAGTATACCGAGCATTGAGCTCAAAGGGGAGTCTCAGTAGTACGAGAGTCAGTCATGCGAGCGAACGCAATGATGTTAGCAGTGTACTTGGATTGAAAAAAAAGATAGCATTTAGTAGAGATAGCAACCTCTATGCCAAGAAAGTAGCGAAGGGGTCTCAAACCCTTCATTTCAAACTGATGACTCCACTGAAGATTCAACTAAGTAATCCCATTAGTGTCATTACCAGTTGTGATCATATCATCAACGTGGAGAAGGAGAAGGATGCGGCTAGTAGAGGTGGAGTGAACAAATAGGGCAAAGTCATGATCGCTAAAGCAGAAGCCAAGAGAACCCACAATGGTAGAGAATTTTTCAAACCAAACTCAAGGAGCTTGTTTGAGACCATATAATGCCTTGAGCCTACATACCACAACAGGATTATGGAACACTCCAGGAGGAGGGGTCGTAAACTTCCTCAATAAGATCCCCAATCAAGAAGGCAATCTTGACATCAAGCTGAGAGAGAGCCCACTGATAGATAGATCAACTGCAATGAGAGTGCGAATAGTGGTCAATTGAAATTGAGAGAGAAGAAGATTAATTTTATTAATTAGGCTATATAAGTATTACATAAGATGAGTAGAGGAAAAGACTAAAAAGGACACAGACTTATTTAACACTCCCCCTCAAGTTGGTGCGTGGAAATCAACAACGCCCAACTTGGACAAAACACCTTCAAAGGAGGTTTTACTAATACCTTTACTAAGAATATCAGCGAATTGTTGAGATGTAGGAACAAAGGGAGTACAAATCTGTCCAGAAACAATCTTTTCTCTAATAAAATTACGATCAACTTCGATATGCTTTGTTCTGTCATGCTAAACTGGATTTGCAGCTATGTTAATAATTGATTTATCAACGCAATATAGTAAGAAAGGGACCGGCACAAGAAGACATAAATCGGCCAGTAAGATCTTGAGCCACAACAACTCACACACTCCAAGTGCCATAGCTCTGTATTCTAATTCAACACTTGACCGAGAAACCACATCTTGCTTCTTACTGCGTCAAGTTACCACCAACTTTAGTGCAATACCCAGAAGTAGACCGTCTATCAGTCACTGAACCAGCATAATCTGCATCTGTCCATGCCTCAACACGAAGATGACCATGATTACGAAATAAAATACCTCGACCAGGACATCCCTTAAGATATCTAAGAATACGATAAACAGTAATAAGATGAGATGTTCGAGGCAAATGCATAAACTGACTTACAACACTAACAGCATATGCAATGTCAAGACGAGTCATAGACAAGTAGATCAATTTTCCCACAAAACGTTGATACTGGCCAATATCCGACACACACTCCCCCTCAGAATCAGCCAACCTGTGATTCTACTCAATAGGAGTATCAGTTGGACGAGATCCAAGCTGACCAGAGTCACTGAGTAGATCAAGGACATACTTACGTTGAGAAATAAATATACTGGAATAGGACCACGCAACCTCAATACCCAGAAAATAGCGAAGCTGCCCAAAGTCCTAAATCTCAAATTGACGTCCTAAGTAAGTTTTTACCTCGGTAAAGCTAGCGTCATCTCCAGTAAGAACAATATCATCCACATACACAATCAGAGCAACAGTTTTGCATTGGGAGTGACGTAAAAATAAGGTGTGATCAGCAAAACTTTGATGGAATCCAAACTAATGCCTGACCTTAATGAAGCACTCAGACCAGGCACGAGGAGACTGCTTCAGGCCATAAAGAAATCAACGAAGACGGCATACATGTGCAGGAAAAGCAGAAGCAAGAAACCTAGGAGGTTGGACCATATAGACTTCTTCCTGAAGATTACCATTGGGAAATGCATTCTTGACATCTAACTGAAAGAGAGGCCACCCTTTGATAGCGGCAACAGAAAGGAGAATGCAAATGGTGGTCATCTTGGAAACTACTCAGATTGAATGCCAACGGACCCATTGTAGTATGAAGTATGCTCAAAAATAGAAACATCTCGAGAAATGAAACGCCGTTTAGAAGGAGCATGGTAACAACGATATCCTTTCTGGGTAGAGGAGTTACCTAGAAAGATACATGTTACGGCCTTGAATAAAATAAACGCACCCAAAAACACGAGGAGGAAGTTGAAACATGGGACAATCCGGAGAGAGTTTAGAGAGGGGTGTGGCAAACTGAAGAACACTGGAGGAGGTCCGATTAATAATGTAAACAACAGTAAGAACTGCATCGGCCCAATAGGATTGGGGCACGTTCATGCCAATAGAGATGGCACGGATTAACTCTAGAATATGACGATTTTTCCGTTCTGATCGATCATTCTGCTAAGGGGTCTTAACATTAGACATTTGATGCTCAATGATAGACTCTAAACAAAGTTTCAAGACCTCACTATAAGTGTACTTAGTACCATAATTAGAACGAAAGGTCTTGACGGTACGACCAAACTGGGTATGAACCATAGCAAAAAATTGCTTGAAAATCCCATAAACTTCACTCTTGTGTTTCATAAGATAAACCCAAGTGATACGACTGTGATCATCGATGAACAAGACAAAATAACAAAAACCAATAGTAGATGTGACAGGGGAAGGACCCTACACATCAGAATGAATTAAGTCAAACATAGCAGGTGCAGTCGTATTCATACTAATAGGATAAGAAGAATGCACATGTTTAGCTAATTGACAAGTTTCACAAGAAAAATCAAGCAAATTGTTATTATTAAATAAAGTATGGAACATGTGTTTCAAATATCCAAAAGAAATATGGTCTAAACGTAAATGCCAACGCATTACAAGAGCCTTATTAGACTGACTACTACTACTAAGCTGAAAAACAGAATGAGTGCTAGGGGAACCAGGAACGTCCAACAGATACAAGCCATTCACTTCACGTCCAGTGCCAATCGTCCTCTTCGACCCCAGATCCTGAAAAATACAATAAGAAGGATAAAAGGTTACACTACAATTCAAATTTTTGGTAAGACTACTAACAGAGATAAGATTAGTAGTAAGTTGAGAAACATGCAGTGTATTAGTTAAGGATAAAGAAGATGTAATAGGAAAATGACCTTGACCAGCTATAGAAAACAAGGAACCATCAGCCAGGCGATGTCCAGAGCAAACACTAGAGGTTTTAAACAAGGAGGACGTACCGGTTATGTTATCTGAGGCACCAGAATCAATGATCCATGGTGAGGAAGTAGTGGAAACACTGTGTGCAGATGCAAAGGTACCTGAATGAGCGAAAGTAGAGACCGACTGAGATGAAATCTCCATCTGATTGAAGAATTTTCTGAACTTGTCAAGCTAGGCTTTGGATAAAGATACCGAATCCGAGGAAGAGATAGTAGCTGAAAGAGGTGCTAGATCAGTCTTCGACTGAGAAACTACATGAGCTGAAGATCGTTGAGACTGTTGGCGTTGTTGATTAGAACGACCATGAAGAGCATAACAACAAGCCTTCACGTGACCCAACTTTCCACAATGATCACACTTATATCGCTGACGGGTAGACAAAGACCTACTGGGGGTTTGTGGAGAAGATAAGCGAGCAAGCATAGCCGAGTGGTCTCCTGAAGACTGAGGTAGGACTGCTGCGCGACGACTCTCATCAACTAAGACATAAGAATATGCAGTCTGTAGAGACGGAAAAAGATCCATACCCAATAAGTGAACTCTCGCATACTCAAACTCATCCCGGAAACCAGCTAGAAACTGAAAAACTTGATTTTTATTCAGAATCGACGCATACAATATCTCATCAAGGTCCTTCCAGGCATAGGATGAGGAATAGAAGGTCAACTCTTCCCATCGAGCACGTAGCTGTGATATATGAGTAGTAACTGAAGAGTCACCTTGCGAAAGGCGAGAAATCTCACGTTCTAAGTTAAAAATCCGGACGTTATTTTGACGTTGTGAGTAAATGCTCTTTGCAGAATCCCATATCTGTTTTACTGTCGAGGAGAACATAAAACCAGCCGCAATGTGTGGTTGCATAGAAGTAACCAGTCAAGATCTAACCATAAAATCATTAGCAAACCAATGGGAGTAAGAGGTGTCAATCTGTGCAGGTTGTTTGTCCGCCCCCGTGAGGTAACCGATTTTTCCTTTTCTACCAATGAACATTTCAACCGATCGTGCCCAAAAAAGATAATTTGGGCCATTTAATTTTACGGTAGTAATTTGAAGTCCTGGAAAGTTGGTGAAGTGAGAAGGAAAACTACTCGATCCATTACTATTGCCAGTGATCGAAGAAGAGGACGTCTCAAAAGCCATCAAAGATCCGTGTACTGTGGTTTGAAGAGAGTTCAAATAAGACGAGGGGACGGCTCGCAAAGGAAATGATCGCAGCACCCTAAAGGTGACAATGCACAATCGTGAGAGATGTGAAAAACTGATTAAACAAGATTGTGGGTGATTACTGTGAGAACCACACAGAACAGCACCCTATTGTGATCGCAAGCCTCTGTAGATGTTCAACACATTGTCGGTTCCCTCATATAACAATCTACTGTGATCGAAACAACCAAAAAACAGCCACCTGCTGTGATCGTAGCTGCAACTTGTAGTGTCATGTAAGACAGAACAACCAATTTCTGTGATTGCAGGCCTAAGACGAGCAATCTGCTATGTCGCAAAAGGTCACAACAGATATCTTAGGTGTCGCCTAGTCTAAAAAAAACAGCAATCTGCTGTATCTCAAGAACCAAAAAACCAAACATGTTGTGTCGTAACTACTTCAAACAACCTCCTCAAGTGTCCACAATTAGAAAAAGACAGCAACTGCTGTGTCGCAAGGGGCCAAAAACACAATCTACTGTGTTGCCAGGCTCCACAACAGCCACCTTGAGTGTCCCTGCTAAAAAACCGACAACAACTGCTGAGTCGCAGGGGTCCAAACAACTCAATCTCTATGTCGCAAGACTTGATCTGCAACAAAACAACACATTACTGTTATCGCCAACCCTATACAGCAGCATTGCTGTGAGTACAACCTGATCGCAGGCTCCAAGCAATCCTCAACTCCCTATCACATGATACGAATAAGGTGTATGGAGACAAGGAACCCCCGTAGGGGTGATATGTATTGAAGACGAGTGTGTGGAGGTTGATTTAAGGAAGAGGAAGGTGATAGGGTTTGTGGCAGAAGAAAGAATGGGAGACGATGGAGGTAGAGAGAGCTTGGCTCTGATACCAAATTGAAATTGAGAGAGAAGAAGATTAATTTTATTAATTAGCCCTAATTAGGCTATATAAGTATTACATAAGATGAGTAGAGGAAAATACTAAAAAGGACACAGACTTATTTAACATGGTCATTTTTGCTACTGGAGCAAATGTCTCTTCATATTTAAACCCATACTATTGAGTGAAACCCTTTACAACCAGGCAAGCTTTGTACCTCTCGATAGAACTATCAGACTTCTTGATTTTGTAAATCCAACGAGAACCAACAGTACGTATGTCAGCTAAAAGCGGCAATAAATCCCAAGTGCCTGTATAATGCAGAGCAGAAAGTTCCTCATCCATATCCTACTACCAAAGGGGATCAAGAACAACCTCCTTATAGGAGGTTGGCTCAAAAAGATTCTGAACAGATACTAAAATAGAAGAGAATGCATCAGAGTAACAAGAGTTAGAGAATCCCAATTTCTGGGGAGGCTTACGAACATGCTAAGGATATCTTGGAGGAGTAGAAACTTCAGTCTTAGGAGCTGCATGGTAGTCCAAAGAGGGAGGACAACCATCAGAATCTACACAAGGAACAAGTGTAGAAAGAGGTGGTGTTGAAATGGAATATTCAGTGGATAACATGTCATCATTGTTAGGAAAAGGATCAATGTAAATAAGATCAGTTTTAGTGAGACTATGGGAACTGTTAGGAATAGAGAAGAAGGGAATATGTTCCAAAAACACATGACGAACACATAGAGCTTATGAGTAATAGGATCAAAACAATGGTATCTCTTCTGGCCCTCACCATAGCCAAAAAAGAAACAAATAGCAAATCGAGCAGAGAATTGGTAAATTTCCTAAGACATCAGTAAAAGATAAATATTTCAACCTAGACCTAAAAATATGACCACGACGAGAATGCCATAAGTAAAAACTAGAAGAAGGGGAACTCAGACGAAAAGAAGACAGATCAAAACTAGAAGCAACAACGACAGAAACATGAAGTTCCTCCAACAAGTATAAACCTCCCTCTCTACGGCCTGTCACAATCAACCTCTGCGAATGATGGTCCTGCACATAACAAGAAGTTGAGGTGAAATGAACCGAAAATCCCGAATCACATAATTGACCAATAGAAATACGACTCAAAGTAAGTTGAGGAATATAATAAACGTCTGAAAGAGTCAAATGCGAGTTAGCAATGGAACGAACACCTGCAAATGAACATAGAAGTGCCATCAATAGTTATAACTGGAACAGAAGATGAAGATGAAAATAATGAAGTAAACAAAGAGGAATCATATGTCATGTGGTGAGAACCTCCTGAGTCAAAGACCCAGGTGGACCGAGGTATACCTGAAGAGGCTGAGAATGACATACCTGCAGGCGAAGAATAGGTGAAAACCTGAGGTTGTGTAGATAAAAATCTCTGGAACTGTTCTGCAAGTCCAGAAAAGGTAGAAGAAGATATTGCTGAATTGCCAGGAGAGGAAGAAACTACTGGTACATGTCCAGGAAGAGAAGTTACAATTGCGGAGTGAAACTGACCAAGTCTAGAAGTGTGTTGCTGATGCTAAGAGTGTTGGCCGCGGGTAATGAGTATAGGGCATTAGGCCTTCTAGTGACCCTTTTGCTTGCAAAAACTACACTCATCTGCTAACAACATTCGATCTATGTCAACTCTAATTCTACGAATGCGAGGATGATCTAGAAGGAACCTCCATAACTGCCTGAGTGGGTACAAGGAGAAGACCCTTTCCAACTTAATACTTGAGGCGCACCTCCTCAGCCAAAAGCTCATTAACAACAAAGTCAACAGAAGGCGGAGGGCTACAGTGAATAATGGAACCTTGAAAAGCCTCAAAGTCGTCAAGAAGGACCATTAAGAACTGAACAAGGCGTTGCTCCTTTCTATATAGGCCAAGTAGGGAGCATACGAGTAGAGTGTAGTTGACTCAGTGAGAGCCAACTGATCCCAAAAGTCAGTCATAACTAAATAAAACTCCTGAATTGTTTTATCTCCTTGTCGAACTACTCTGATGCTTATCTCTAGCTAATATCTCTTTGCAAAGTTTGATTGGGTGAACAATCTAGAAAAATGATCCCAAATCTCCTTGGCTATCTCGTATTTGACCAGTTGAGTAACAATAGATTGTTCGACGGAATTGTTGAACTAGATGATAACCTTGGCGTTGTTGACTTCCCATGTAGCTAGTAACTCAACATATTTCACATCTATCCTATATGACGGTATAGTCAAATCATCAGTAACATATCCCCAAATCTTTTTCCCTTTTAGGAAATTCTTAATCACATAACTCCAATAAGAGTAATTCTTTCCGTTAAGCTAAACACTAATAGACTGAAGAGAATCATCTCGTTCACTCGACATTGCAATTCAAATCAAATAAATGACCAATGTAATAACTTTTCTCAAGAGAAGAAGTTCGAATCGAGAAGCGACAATCAAAGGATTACTGTCATGCAAACCAGAATCAATAAATTGGAGGGAAAATTATTGATTTGTTGTACACAGTTTGTCACAGACATTTTATCAAACAGACCTTGTACGCCCAAAAGACTGTTGCGATGTTTCTGCTGCAGCAATGAAGCTGCTGTTTTGTGGCTGCTGACACTACTGCAAATGTAACGAGGCTGCTGCTGTTGTGATGAGACTGTTGTTGTTGCTGCGAGGCTGCTATCATTGCGATGAGGGGCGTTGCTGCTGTTTAGTGGTTGTTGATGTTGTTGCGAGGATGTTGTTGCATATAGGTTGCTGCAAGGCTACTGTGGGGGGCTGTTGCTGCTGTTTTGGGGCTGTTGTGGAGGGTGCTATTGTTTTTTTATGGATATTGCGTCTGCTGTTGCTGTTGCTGCTGCTGGTGAGAAGATTGCTAATGGAGGCTACTGCGATTCAAAGAAAACTCATTTGGAGGAAAAATAACCAAAAACAAATGCAAAGATCAGATTTCTATTCAATTGAGATGTTCCGATTGAAATCTTTGATCCAAACGAGATGGCAGACCTAGAATTTGTGCTCTGATACCATTTTAAAGCCCATGGGCCTAACTCATCCTTTAAAACCAGCTTGCAAGGTGAGGATTGCCCCCGCTTTATACATTACACATCTTAATAGTACCCAGGCGATGTGGGACTATTCCAGCACTCCCCCTCAATGCCAAGACTGGAGACACTCAGCTCTCCCTCTCCACACAAGGCTGGAGGTATTAACCCAACCCATCCCTAAGGCACACCCGCTTTAATACCATGTTAGACAAAGTAGAAAAAAAAAAAGATTCATGTGCATTAGAAAACCCTAAGCAATTACAAGAGAGAATGGGCTTTATATAAGAATACCCAAAAGAAAGGAAAAGTCATAAATACCCTTAGACTCTAACATACTTTTAATAGATACTCTTAACATATTGAACTAGTAATGAACGCAGAATTAAGAAAGCGGATGAGTATCGCATTGTCCATTGGGCTGAGATGAAAGAGAAGCTCAAGGAGAAATATATTCCCCAGTCCTATCAAGAGTGGCTTTTAGACCAATGGCAATCCCTACACCATGGATCTATGATTGCTAATGGATACATTGCAAAACTTGATTAGTATATGATGCGATGTCAATGAAAACTCCCATATGAGCCTTTTTTTATCTAGAATGGGCCTACATCCAGATCTTTAGAAAGAACTCATACTCCATGATGTGATCAATTTAGATCACGCTTATCAGATTGAGCTAGAACTAGAACGGTGCATAAAATCATAATTTCAAAGGACATATATGACTCCCGTGAGACTACTGTCAAATTTGTCCTTACATAAACAAAACCTACTTTTGGGAATCAACTACCTTGAATAAATTCTAGTAATCCACACAATGTTAGAGATTTCATCGGGAAACGAATAGCTAGTAGAAATTCTAGAGGAATTGATTAGTTACAATGTTTCAATTGTGGAGGGTTTGGACACTTTCAAAGTAAATGTCCCTGGAGTAACTCTGCACAATTTATCGCATTATAGGATGAATCCTATTGAACATGCAAATTTGAGGAAACAAATATGTGAAGTCCTAGAAAAGGGATTTGTAAGGGAAAGTATGAGTCCCTATGCCATGTCTGCTCTCCTTACACCAAAGAAGAATGGATCTTGGCATATGTGTGTGGATAGCAAAGCAATTAATAAAATAACGATCAAGTATCAATTTCCTATAAAAAGGTAGGATGACATGTTGGATATGATTGCAGGTGCCACAATCTTCTCAAAAATTGATATGAAAAGTGGCTACTACCAGATCTGCATTTGTCCTTGGGATAAATGGAAGACTGCCTTTAAAACGAAGGATGATCTTTATGAGGGGTTAGTCATGCCCTTTGGATTAATCAATGCCCCAAGTACTTTTGTGAGGGAAATGACACAAGGGTTGAAGCCTTTCATGGGAAAGTTCTTAGTAGTTTATTTTAACGATATTTTGATTTATAGTAAATCCAAAGAACAATACCTAGACCACTTAAGGCAAGTTTGTAATGTCCTTTGAAAAGAGAAATTGTTTGCAAACCGAAAGAAGTGTTCATTCATGCACAATCAAGTTATCTTCTTAGGTTTCATAGTTTCTTCTGAAAGGATGTCAACAAATCATGAAAATGTCAATGCCATAATTAGCTGGCCCGAACCAAAGCATATATACAATGTACATAGCTTCCATGATCTAACTACATTCTATCGTTGGATCACTCGAGGATTCAATTCCATCATGAACTCTATCATAGAATGTATCAAGCTAAGATTGATTGTTTTTTTGTGTGTGTGTGTGTGGGGGGGGGGGGGGGGTGGTTTAAAAGGTATAGGAGGATGTGAATTACATATAGAAGGGATGGCAGGGTCAATGGTTAATATAGGACTTTAGTTGAGGTAAATAGGGTAATATTGCATTTCGACTGGGGGCTGGTGTGCTGGACAACAAGAAGAAAGATTTAGAGGAGGGGTTTATAGGGATTTGACTAGGGTTTTATAGGAGATGTGTATTGGACAACAAGGAGCAAGGTTTAGGGAGAAAAAGTTAGTAAATCCATTCTAATCTCAAAACCAACATCTTAGTTAATTTCAGAAGGTTTTGGCAATTATCTCATAAAATCTACTGACTAAACTTATGGGTTGCAAATCTAATATAATCTCTATTCCTCGTTTATTTGAAATTAAAGCAATTGAGGTACTATTGTAACAGTAATCCAACAATGATCTTGACTAAATGTCCTGAACTACTTACACAATGTCATCACTCATCACCAAAATGCCCCTGCACCTTTTAAAGAATACCATAGTAAACATAGATTAAAAAAAATTCCATAGTAAATCCATCAAGCCTTGGGGCTTTCTCCCTTGCTAGATCCTTTATAACTTTAAGAATCTCTTCCTCCTCAATGGGACTTTCCATCCAAAATTTATTATCCTGAGAAAAGGCCACAAATAGAAGCTCATTCAACATTGGTCTATAGATAGCATTTTTTAGTACGTCTTAAGAGTAATATTTGACAATCCCTTCTCTTAACTCTTCTTTGTTCTCTCTCCCTCCACGGATAAATTAGAAATAGGTGAGCCATCTTTTGTTGCATTACAACCAAGCTAAACAAATATGGGGCCCCTCCTTTCAATAGTTTGTGATTTATTAAACCAGACCTGGATCGGTCTCTGATATTCTCTGCAACCGGTAGTATTTGCATTTTCATGGGTGCTTGATTTGGAGGCTCATCCCTTTTTTGGTTGTTGGGGAATTCGGAAGGAAAGAGACAGATGGGTTTTTGTTGAACTGGAAAAATCTCATAGTATCATTCTATCCACCAAGATTTGTTATTTATGTGTAAGTCAACTATTCCAAACTTTAGACTTTAGAGGGTTATTTGAGTTTCAATGGGAACTGATATTGTAACCAGATAAGGATAGCCTTTTTTTCTCTCTTACTTCTTGCTTTTCTTTCATGGGTCATCTCAACTTTCTCGTTTGTATTTGTATTTTCATCCGTATGCACTTCATGTTTCTATACGTAACAAGAAGAAGAAAAAAAAAAGACGAGATATCCAAGATTAATTAACAAAAATTGGAAAAACAAATAGGAACAGTATGTGGTCTACCAAAATAAAAATATCTCATTGTTTATCTGATCCCAAAGAAAGAAGAAAATGAAAACACATCAAAGATGTTAGAAGAAGCTTGTATTAAACAGTACCAGAACACTTGATAAGTTTGATTTAGTAGTTCAATTCTTTCTGCCATTAACCATTACCCTCTGGACGTGTAAATAGTAGTAAGTACCACTGATCAATAACTTAACAAGCAAAACATTATTGACTTCTACATACACTAGGTGTATGAATCTATGAAATGCAAAGGAAATAGTATTTGGTGCTCGGGAGGGGAAAGATTCTAATTATGTTCTTCCGACACTTACTAGATGTAGCAGACCTAAATCGAAAGCTTACCTGTTTGTAAGTCAACTTTGAAGGCGGGTCATGATATGGATCCACCAATGCAGTCCGATCACCATATCTTTCTGCTGCAAACTTCCATATGTCAGGAACTGCCTTCCAGTCACCAGAGTCCAAGACATTATCATTTGACAGTAAAGCACTCTCTAAAATAGGAGAGCACCTTCTGAGTTGCAGCGTCTCTGGCTGTAACACAAGTTTTGCACCAACAAAATAAATGAATTAGCACAACTGCACCTCTCATTTTAATGATTTTTTTATATGACAAGGAGTAGTTTTACTTTTCCTTTTTCTTTTCAAAAGAGAAATTAGGTGATCAAAATAATGTTATTTGCAGATAAGTTCATCTGAAGTATTACAATATCATACATGCATAATTTATTTGATTTGTTTAGATTCGAGGTTAATATTAATCTAACAGAAGCTACCAATTGTTTTTTAAAGAAAATAATTACTGGAAGTGGTTACTTATAACTTTATAAGAAGGGTGGCCGAATTTGTTTTCAAGATTAAAAGGGAATTTTGCAACAGTAAATAAGGAGAAAAGTTCAGTTTTTTCTCAACGATAAGTTCATAAATCATTGCATTAATACTTTTTTAAATCAATACCATGTTTATAAATAAAATATGGTATAATTAATTAAAAAATTCCTAAACATAAAACCAAAATGATTAAGAGAAAAAAAAAAAGTGCCTGAATGACATACTATGCTAATTAATTCACACTATCAGCAGCTACTCCAAAACACAAGCTGTATGGTACCTGAGAAAAGGGATACACGACTACCTCAAAATCTTCCACCAATTTTCTTTGGAAAAGGAAGCACTTTGACATTGTTCATTATGGAATCCTAACAATTAAGGAATGTAGAGACTGAATTTCTTAACATTCTTTAAGAATAGTGGTATGATGAAATCATAAATCTTTCTTCCACTGATGATAAAGTCAACCGACCCGTGCTTGTGCCTAGATAAGCACTTGTTCCATTTCTTCTACATACTCCAATATATAGCAAATGGAAGCATTCTCCATAGAAGTCAACCTCTAACTTCAAATGACCCGAATTACCAACTTGGATTGCTTACCAAGCTTTCCAAGGTGACCCAATGAATACAAAATGCCAGAATAAAGCTTACCAAAATGCACCCATAAACCTTTAATGAATAAGGTGGTTGACAGGCTTTATTCTCTTCACCCATAAAATACATGTTTAGCAAGTCTTCTTCCAATTAAATGATATACCACGACCATTTTCCACTATCTAGGGGTGCCAACACGAAAGATTGCACCAAGAAAGCACCATTTTCTATTTCATACCTAAATAAGCCAATCCTTTGAACAATCCACGACACCAGCAAATTTCTTTATGCCTCAAACTATTATTGGTATTTCCACTGAATGTTGGATTCTGAACCACCCTACTTGCATCCAACTCAGAAAAATGTCAACACAGTGCCTCCTTGGTCATCCATCTTGAATAGGGTTGGAAAGCATGTCAAGCACCTCAAACACTGTTCCCCTTTTTAAATGGAAAAACAGTACAAAATCTCTATTAGGATACATTTCTTTTTTATCCATTATTTTTTTGCTAAGTGAAAATGTTATTAAGAGGAGGACAAGATATCCTCTAAAAATACAGGAAAGGCAGAGCTTAACACTCTCTCTCTACAAACAATGTCCCACCTAAACACAAAATCCTCAAAGAACAACCCTCTAAACTCTTTATACTTCTCACCAGAAAAACATCAATCCTAGAATGCTTATAACCACATCCTTAGGAAAATGATCCTCTCCTTGAAACATCAGCCCATTCCTTTCCTTCCGTAAGCTCCAAAAAATAGCAAAGGGAATGAGATTTCAAAGAATCCTTTCTCTACTTGAAAAGGCGGACTTCCAGCAGCACAAAAGTAGTAAGACCAAGAGAGGGTGGCATCAAGCAAGGTTGAACAAAGAGAGAAAGGGTGACCAAACTCCACGAGCCAAATTTCAATGAAAGGAGAAGGTGGTCAACAAACTCCTCGCTCACCTTACACATACAACAATAATCAACAATGATCAGGCCCCTTGACTTAAGATGGTTGATAGTAAGGAGTTTGTATGGTGCTGCAGTCCACATCAAAAAATAAAATTAAAAAGACTCTTGACGGGATCAAAGGTGACCAAATCCTGAGGCTGGAAAAAAAGACTCTGGGCTAGCATCAAGAAACAAATAAAAAGATTTTACAAAGAAAATACCATCCCGATTGCCATTCCAAATCTTACGATCCTCAATGTGGGTAGAGGGAACAAATTGATGAGTGAGGCCAACTCGAGAATCTCACAATCATTAAGTCTTCTTCTGAAACCAAAATCCCAAGATACCTCTCCACCATTAGGAATCAAGAAGGAAAAGACACAAATTCCTTTCCTTAAGGATATTGAGAAAAGCCTTGGAAATAGATCTTGGAGAGAAGAGTCACCACACCAGTAATCCTCCCCAAAAAGGACACAATTTCCTCTTCCAACCTTAAAGGAAGTGTGAGTCCCAAATTTAAATGCCACCTTGCAAATTCCTTTCCACACACTACACCCAAGGACAATTTGCTCTGACAACTCTCCCAACCCATCAGATTCTCCCCATATGTCGCTTTTATTAGTTTCCTCGTCACTCCTCATCTCCTACTTCTCATTCCCAAAACATCACAGCCATTTTTCCCACAAGGCATGATGGGTTAGCTTAAGTCTTCTAATTCCCAAACCCCAGATCTTCTTTGGGCGGTACTAATTTCCAATTAACGAGGTTGAATTTCTGAATGCTTTTTTATCATTCCAAAGGAAGTCCTTCACCAAAGTCTCCAACTGAACTTCAACCTTTCTCAAGATCGAGAACAAGGATAAGAAATGAATCAGGATACCAGATGGTGCTCTTAATCAACGTCAACTTCCCACCTTTGGAAAGGTATTTGAATTTCCAAGAACCCAACCTTTTTTGAACCCACTCAATTTATATCTATATTGAGAGATACTTTATAAATACTCAAGTTCATATTAAGTAAACAATATACAAAATATGTATTTAGATATGCTGATACACACTGAAACAAAATATTTGCGCAAATTAGGATTAGTTTGAAAACGTCCGTAGGACATGTCTTTGACATGTTAGTTTGACACGACGTCTAACATGAAAAATGTTAAGAAAATAGAATATCCTTGTAATATAGTTTGAAAAGTACCTGGTGTTGGGTGGCCGGAGAAGAAGAAGACGATAGCCCAACACCACTAATCGTTGATGGAAGCTCCTGTCATATGAGAGGAAAAATAAGTTACACTTAGGTTTGTTTGTTAATTGAAATGTAAAGGAAGAAAAAGTACACATGTTTTATTGTATTTCTATTTTTTAGTAGAGATGTTTTCTGCATGACAAAGGAACTCAAAAGGGTGCATTTAATGGGTGTGCCTTTGGTGCATTGGTACCTTCGAGTCCGACATTCTTTCTGATAAGTTTAAGGCTTTATTACAAAACAAGTAAATAATTAAAAAAATAAATAAATAAAGGAAAACTTAAGAGGTTAAGATGACCTGCCAACGAAAATGAGATATACAAAGGACTAAGACACCCTCACTCTCCAACCAATGATTAAGTGTTATCTGAAAACTAAGTTCTCGAAGAAAAATCCCCTATATGCCGTAAAAAATGGCTGACTACTTGAATAACATAGTTTAAATGTTGAGAATAACCATTTGGAGATTTTTGTTTCTGCAATCAAACACACGTCGATTCCTTTCTTTCAAAATGCCCAACATGAGGCAAAAGCTAACATCCTCTATAAAAGACGACCTCTCGTAGAGAAAACTGAAATATTCCAATATCAACAAAATTTTAAGACTATAATGGGCATTGTCCAGGTCACCTAGAAATGGAGAAAAAAAGAAAGTCAAATATGAGAGCAATGAAGGAGCAAGAAGTTCAAAAATTCCCTACTTTACACATTTCTCAACGACTATATTCCTAGATCATTTTTACTATTAGTATAAAATTCATTAAAGAGGAAGAAAAGGATACAAGAATGCCAGAGGTTCAGAAGACTTGCCAAGGTAGAAAAAGAAGAAAATCAACCTAACTACCCGATTCAACAATCAAGTCCCATTTAAAGTCAAAGTTATCAAAAAATACCCCTAAATTCCTTGACCACAAAAGACCAATGACACGTAATGAGCTTTAACATTAAGAATGATTAAACAAGAAAATCAACCTAACTACCCGATTCAACAATCGAGTCCCATTTAAAGTCAAAGTTCTCAAAAACTACCCCTAAATTCCTTGATCACAAAAGACCAATGACACATAATGAGCTTTAACATTAAGAATGATTACTTGGATGTCATCTTCCTTGCCTTCGAATGCCTACAATTTCTTTCCTTCCAAATACCCAGACAACAACAAAAGGAAGCATCCTCCACAACAAGCACCCTCTAGAAGAATGAGCGAAAATATACAAACTCTGACAAAACATCAAAACTAGGATGAGATAAAATCGAAGCCATTCCAAAGTAAAGGAGAAAAGAGCATCAAATACTATATATGCAAGATGGAAAGTTAGAAAAGTTGATTGGACAGCTCCACATCTCTTTTGCACATTTAATAATAGTTAAGCACTATGGATTCCTAGATCTGATATGGCCCAATAGCGGGAATTTTATTAACAGAATGTCACCAAAGGAAGAAAGCCACCTAAAATGGGATCTTGGATCCCCAAACAAAAGCAGTTGGATAGATACTAGAAGGATCTAATTTCAAGGCCTAGTAGAAAAGATGACTTCTCAATCCCAATACTAGAATTTATTGTCCCAAACGAAAATATTAGAGACACTCAATTGATTCAAAAGGATACAAGAAACAAAATCGACCTTCCCACTATTGTCTCCTCCACAATTTCAGTCTAATACCTCTCACACACTCCAAATGAACATTCAAAACAAATTTCCAGTCCCCTCCCATAGGAAGAAGAGTTGCAAAACCCACAATCACGATGCAATCTATTGCAGTCATACTAAATTGTTATCACTTTCTTCTACAATGTGCCAAGTTCCTCATCAAACCTCCACAACCATTTACCAAGAAGGGCCTGATTAATGATTTGAATTTAATTATGCTTAACCCACCACTAATCTTGGAAAAGGGGACACCTTCTCAACTCATTAAGTGAAACTTGAGCTTGTCATCTTGATCGTGCTAAAAAATCCCTATCAAGTTTCTCTAACATAATCATCACTGAAACAGAGATATCAAACAAGGACAAGAAATAAATTGGAAGACTAGACAGGATGCTTTTACTAATAACTATCTTCCACCTTTGGACAAAAACTTGCCCATCGAGTTGGCCAGCTAGCAATCAAACCTTTCGATCAAGATCCCCTCCGATGCTCCCCTGGCCTCTCCTACACCAAAAGTCATGCTCTTTCAAAGTTTAATACTCAACCAAAAGACAAGAATTCTCATAAATCCCAAGGAAGTGTTCAACATAAATAAGATATCCGGATGATTGATGGGAGAAACACCAAAGTTAACCGACTTCTCACTCCCACTGTTGGCAAATGGAAATGAACTTTTTTTATGGATAAGCTGGACTTGTACCCACGACCTCAAAGTTGTTTTGCAATGTGTTAAACCCACTGAGCTATGGGTCTAAACCCTGATGGAAATGGACTTGAATACCAAAGATATTCATGTTACTCTGTGTACAACAGTTGGATCACTGGCATTAACAACCGGCTCTATGTATGCAACTAGATTTGTAACTGTGTCTTTGTATTGTTATGACTCCAATCTGTGAATTTTAAGTGAGATCTATTTTTTCAAGGACTTGGGCAAGTGGGTGAAGGTAGGTTTTATTTTTTCTTTTATAGGCAAGTGGGTGAAAGCACACTCGCCTACCTCCCACCCCCACAAAAAAATGCAAGCAAGTATTTGATGCGCATTCTTCTTTCATCTCTAAACATAGAGCCACTGCAGATACTATTTCCAATACTATTTGGCCTTAATGTTTAATGAAAATGCAAGAAACGAGTGTTTATTGCCCATTATTTTCCCGAAACTAAATACAGGGGAACTCAAACAGTCTCCAATATTGTTTGGCTTCAATAGTTATTGGCTGACATAGATATTTTAAACTCTACTCCTACTCCTATCTAATATGACAACAAGAGTGCTACTCAAGCCTAGTTAAACTTAATACCATGGTGTCAAATCTCGTTCAAGACCGAGATGACTCGGGCGAGTCATCTCGGTATCATCCATCAATGAGACAGATAGACAAGGTGTCTCAACTGTGCGGAATCTGGCAAAATAACCGAGATGACTCGGCCGAGATTTTGAAAATTTTGTCCAAGTAAGTAAAACTCTGTCGAGTCAACCGTGATTTTGTATATTTTAATTAAAATAATTCATTGTTTTAGAATTTAAATACATATTATCTAACTCATATTTAAAATATGATAAACATATTTAATCAACTTTATTTTATAATAATAAAAATTATTTTTATTTTTATTTAAATATATCTGAATAAATAAATATAAACCGAGTTAAATGGTTTATCGGTCTCGTCCATGAACGAAATGAGATGTCAAAGAGACATTTAAAACCACGCTTAATACTACATAAATCAAACCTGACTCAATAAAAAGATAAAACTGAAATCTATAGCAACTATGCCAGCATTGCATGATCCCACTAAATATTTAAACGATTTTAGCAGAATTAAAGCCAAAAAATACGGATCAGGATCAAAGAAAATGCCCCTCTCAGCACAATTTCGAATTTCCAATATAGAATAACTAAACAAGTTAAGAACAGATTCTAACAAATCAAGTCATTAAGTCAACCATGATACAAAGAAGCAAAAATTAAATTTAAAAAATAAAAATAAAAATAAAAAAGAAGGAAAAAGTCAAGGAAGACCGATTGGAACTCACATCAGATTTGCAGTAAACCCTATGTTTCCAAACAAGTCGAGAGAAACGATCTCCTCTGTATCTTCTTTGTAGGAATCTGGCGTTGCTGAATCGTCCATGAAAAAGAAGGAATCCAAAGACGTGTCGACGATCGCAAGAGATGGAATTAAGGTTGTAATGCGGAGATATCGTCGCCATTAAGATTGCAGAAGAGAGACAGAGCGCGAGAGACTATTGGCAGATAATATAAATATAATATTGGCTGTTTGTACGTGAGTTTTTAAAGAAAAAGACTCGTTGGAGCTTCCGCACTCAAAAGTCAAGCCAAGGAAGGAACAAAATCTGTCTTCTACCTACTCCTAGTAGCATTATTTACATAAAAAACCCCCATAAAATTGGCTCTCTTTATTTCTATTTAAATAACAAGATTATCCTTAGGTTGTGGTTGGATTCCAATTTAAATAATAATTATTTTTTAATAAAATAAAATGATTAGAATAATTCATAAAATGGGTTGGATTTTATTCGAAATTCGAGTTATCCGAATTTAGCTTATTTGGACCCTTGGAGTAGATCCGAAGAAAAATATAAGTCCGATATGAGTTGAAGTCTTTTTACTTGAGTCGAATTCGAGTCAAATATGAATACATCCCTATATCTGTATAGATCTGAATGATATATTATTTTGAATTTTTAAATTTAAAATTAATCTTTAATAGTAGAAAATAACTTTTTATAAGTTCTATTTTCTTCAAAATTTATAAAATTTCTTCCTCTATATCAATGTGGCATCCGATCATATTCTTGGATGCTATAAAATAATCTTAATAACATTTAGTAAGATTGGAAATCTTGCTAAGTTAGTAATGTTAGACTTATTCTAAATCTTAACGCACTGCTTCACCTTAAAAATTGAAAATAACTTTTTATAAGTTTTATTTTCTTCAAAAATTATTAAAATAATATTAATTTTGTTGTCTATTACCAAAAACATGATAATTTTTAAGAATTACTAAAAAAAGATTTAAAGTGCCCAACTGTCCAACGTTTTAACATTTTTTTTTTCTTCAGATTCTCACATCTTAACTTGAGTAAGTCTATCCTTGCTAACGTGGTAAAATTTCAAATCTTATATATAAAAGGATGGTTGAGTTCAAATGGATTATCAAATTGGCAAATCCAACACTATGACCCTCTAGATTTCATAGAAAAGCTCAAATTCATAAATAAATAATAAAATAAAATTTAAAAAAAAATTCTTCCATATTGGGCTTGATCTAGATTTGAATAATGGATAGCTATTGAACTCCCATCGGATAACAAATTAAAAATTGAAATTTAACAAGGAAAATTAGTCTTTTTGAATTTATTTTTTAAAGTTCATAGATTTTTTTCCTCTACATTCTTGTGACATCGGATCATGTTTTTGGATGTCATGAGACTCTAACTAAGATTAGAATTCTTACTAAGTTAGACAAGACTTACCTAAGTAAATCAAACGTGAGTATCTTAAAAAAGAGAAGTTACATAAATTAAAAAAACACAAAAAACAACTGAGAGGATAAGTTAAAACGTTGGATAGTCTAACAATTTTAGAAAATGTTGGACAGTCCAGCGTTTTATATCTTTTTTAGTAATTTAAAAAAAAAAATTAGTACATCTTGTAGAATAAATAATAAAATTTACATTGTTTTAATAATTTACCCTTTAAATAATTATAATTTATAATAAAATAAAGTGATAAGAAAATATTTAATCACAAAATCACATTTATTTAATATAATAAATATTTAAATTAATAATTAAAAATAATTATTTATATATAAAAAAAAATACATAAAATCAAATTGACCCGACTAAGTCATAGCCAATCTTAGCAAAATACAAGGGCTTAAGTTATTTTACAACTCCTTGTTTGAATTCCTAAATAACTAAACATTAGAGTTTATTGGAGGAGTTATAACTAACTCCACCGATTCCAACTCCAACTCCAATTAACTTCCGCTTCCAAACAGACCCTTAGTTACTAAGGATAATTGGGCTTACATCGATTGCCACGTTGGCCAAATGATACTGCAGCTCAACCCACTCGAACTCATTGCCCCATATTAGATTTATTTAAATAAATAAATAAATAAACATTATTTTACTTGATCCAAAGCTTTGAAAATGGACGGTCTTGAAATCCCAAATTCAAATTAAAAATCCAATTTTTGAATTATTTTTTCTAAGTTCCTATTTTTATTCTCTACCACTGGCTCATCAAAGATTTCACAAAATATACATATCATTAAAATATGAGAGTTTTAACTCTTTTTTTTTTTTTTTTGAATAATTGGCAATATTAAAAAAAGGTTTACACCCTTGACTGAAAGTCATTCCTTTTTTCTTAGGAAAATTTAATTTTACTTCCTATAAAATTGGTGAAATTAGTGATGCCCCCTCCCCTGCAAAATGCAAGATGAGGTTTGCCCCCCTTGACTTCAGTTGACTTGGTCAAATCATTACTGACATTTGTTTAATTGACGATTTAAAGTTTGAATACCAAGATTATCCTTATAGCATTTAAATTATAAAATTGTCCTTCACTTACAAATCTTTATATTTTAATTTGATCTACACTATTAGATTGAATGCATTTAGACCGTTTGATTGAAAAGCAAAACCCTAACTTCATCTTCTTTAAGAAAATGAAGTTTGGGTGTTTTTTTTTCCATCATCACACCTATTGAAGCTAGAGTTACTGTTGGATTATTGTCATGATGGTTATGATTCTATTGATTAGAGCCATTGTTTTGAAAACCTACCATTATAGCTTTGATTTCGATTTCAGATTAGATGGAGTTAAAATTTTCCATATTTCATGTAATAGTTAGAAGTTTGGATTATTTGGTGAGTCTTCTTTTTTTTTTTTTTTTTGACATCAAGACTTAAGTTTTTGTGAAAATTTTAAGTTCAAAAGCTATTTTCGTTATTTACTGCTAGGGGAGGGGGGAGTAGAACTACTATTCATATTTACAAGATGGGATATTACTAAATTCAATTTCTTCATTATTTCATATTTTTCTCTTGAATTTTTATTTTTACTTTCATTTTTATTTTTTTTCTTTCTATTTCAATGTTTTCCATTTGAAGATTCTGAGCATAAGGGGTCAAAGAATGCCTTTAGGTTGGATGAAAATGATGAGATTGAGATGAACACGATGAAATTAGGTTGAAAAGTATGAAATTTAATTGATAATGATGAAAATGAATTGAAAATGATAAGATTTTGCTTCAAAACAATAATATTTAAGTTTAAATCGATGAGAAATAGGATTGAGAACGATCAAGATTCTCATGACTATCATGTTTAGAGCGATTATATCAAACACATTTAGATTGTTTAAATCGAATGATATTTACATAATTTAAACACATGAGAGTATTTTGGATATTTTATCATACCTGTTAAGAGAATGACTTATTTATTACAGTTTTACCAGGTCAATGAAAATCAAGGGGAGCAGACGTCATCTTGCATTTCTCGGGGGTATCACTAATTTTATAAGGGGGTAAGACTAATTTTCCTTGTTTTAATGACAATATTGATGGAATTTTGATTTTCTTCAAATTTTCATTTAGTCATTTAAAAAAAATGGGATTTTTATTTTTGGTCAAGGGAGATTTATATTACCAATTTTGCCAGGGGTGCTACTAAAATTTCCTAAAAAATTAATTAATATTAGGACAAAGCAACACTCGTTTATAATGGATGAGGTACAATTTCTTTGATAATTATAAAGATTGCCAACTATTCCAAAAAATGCCTATCACCATCATTACTCTTTTTTTTTTTTCACCACCAGGCTGTTAACAAAAAAAAAAAAATACTATAACATTTTTATAACAATTTTTAATCATATATATTTTTAGAAAAAAGATATATTTGTAAATAATTAAAAAAAAAAAAAAAAATAGTTAGAGTAAAACCTTGTTGGTCTCTTTTGTGTAATTTTAACATGCTATGGTGAAAAAAAGAAAATAATCATATAGTAAATAAATAAAAAATGGTTGACACGGTCATATTTTGCACTCTGCTGTTGTGGAGGTGCGTACAAATCATAAACGCTTTTGGGAAAGAATGTGAAATGAGGTCAATCTTGAGGTCACTCCAACACAAATCATTTAATATAGAGTTTAGTAGCTTGACATAGGAAGATTCTAAAACTTACTAAGGATGGTTGGGCCCATATGGATTGCCACGTTGGCAAGATAAGACCACAGCTCCTCTGGAACTTATGCTACAGATTGAAAATGAGTCGTGACAATATGACTCGCTAGGTGGCATACTCAATCGACTCCCCAATGTGACAAGCTCGGGAATCATAGATTTGTGCATCTCTAGATACACGACTACACTTCCCCATACAAAAGTGTATTTCGAGGGAACTGTATATCTCAAGGCATACAGATCAACAATTATGAATGTGTCTACATCAGGGAGTCAATTGAGTATGCCACTTGGGGAGTCATATTATCAGGACTTGTTGAAAATAGAATCGTGATAATATGACTTGCCAGGTGGCATACTCAAATGATTCCATGACGTGACAAGTTCGGGGATTGTAGATTTGATTACCTTGGGATTCATGATTACAATTTTTCATAAAAAAGTGTATCCCAAGACATACAAATCTACGATTCATGAACTTGTCCATGTCATGAAGTCATTTGAGTATGCCACCTAGCGAGTCATATTATCAGGACTCTTGAAATGGTATGTCTATTGAACCTCCAAATTTAAAATTAGGACTTTCAGCAAAAGAGAAAATCTCTTTCACTACACCATTTTCAGCCTAGGGTTGAAAGGAGCTCCCTAACATGCTTCGTGAACAAGAAAGGGTATCTTTCTAACTATGATTTTCGATTTTAAATCGGTGCTCCTCAACAAACCTCAAGAAAAAAAAAAAAACTCTCTCTCTCTACAATTTTCTATTCATGACTCATTGGAGCTCCCTAACAAGTCTCAAGCTTCGAGGATGCTAACTAATGTCTTATAGTGTGAGCGGCCTCGATGACTTGTAAAAAAAATCAAATTTTCTGTAACTTTCGTTAGTTGCAAAATGTTCTACAACATCGAGCCTCAACGCTTACTTATTATTGTAAAGCTGGATGATTAATAAAAATCCAAGTTTTTGTAACTTTCATGAGGTTAAAATGTCCTACATCACCAAGCCTTGACAATTAGTGATTATTGTCAGGCTATATACGATATAATATATCGGGCCTCGAGAACTAGAGAAAATCTAAGATTTTATTTCTTTTGTGTGTTGAATATTAATGTCTTGCAGAATTGGACTTCGACGTTTGATTATTGTCGAGACTCGACATATTCTAATCATTGAGCTTAGACTACATGATTTTTATTGTGGATCTTCAATCATCGACAAGTTGTATACTTGAACTAATAAATCATCAATATTTCAAGATTTTTCAAGTTCTAGTTTTGATTTTTCTTTCTCAGATGTAAGCATTACGAAGTAGAGTTACTACAACATTTAGCCATATTTTGAGTATTACTTTAAAAGTACCCCGTTTTTACAGTTATGCTATTCTTGGGGAATTTTTATGTTAAAAGTCCTTGAAATAAAAAAAATTAATGGTGAAAAGTAAAAGAAATTTCATTTTTTTAAGTTCTCAAAATTTTGTAGAATTTGTTTATGTTATTTTAGAAACTTGTTTTTCATTTTACATAAGAGAAGGCAAAGGTCAAGGGGCATAGAATTAATTTATTGAAATACAAATACTTAAAAAAATCAGATGTCACATGAACATCGAACACAAAATTTTAAGAACTTAAAGAATTCGATCAAAAAAAAAAAAGAAACTTATTAAAAAAAATATTTTTCACTTGGATTTTAATCTTAAATTTGGAGGTTTGGTGGCTGTCAATTTTCAAAGCAGAGATGTGGTGTTTTGTTTTGTTTTATTTTTTCCAATAAGGCAATCCATGTGACCCGTAATAAAATTTGAAATCTTTATTAAACCACGCTATCTAACTCTATTGAATAGTGTTTATGTTATTCATAAAATGGTAGGAGTCAAACAAAATCCCATTATTTCCTCTTGTCGTGAGCCTCCAAGTTTGAAGAGTGTTTTGGCCATTCCTCTTTTAAAAAATATCTCTCGAGTCATCTTGATTGTTACACAAGACATTATGTGTGACGATTATCTCAACCTTTTTGAATGATACCGAGATGACTCTGGCAAATATCTCAGTCTTGGGAGATATTTGAAACCATGATCATATACATTCACTAATCCTAGTGGTACACATGAAAAACAATCCAAGGGAATTTTTTTATCGGTTTTTTAAAGGGTAAAGTACCATTTTCGTGTGCTAAATATGGAAAATTTTCGATTTTAGTACACTATTCATTTTAATTCTCAAAACAAGTTTTCTAGTGAGATTGTCACTTATATAATCAGGGATCTCACCGTTGAAAAATCAAGGATATTTTTCTTTATAATTACCTGCAATCTCGTTGGTAATTTATCAGCGAGATCGTCACTTTAAATTAGAATACCAACCTGTGATCTCATTGAAAAACATGTTTTGGAAATTAAAATGAAAAGTGGATCAGAATTAGAGATTTTACAAAAGTTGTGCATTTCTTCAAAAATTTCTTTCTTCTCTCTTAAAAACTAATGATGAATGATGCCAATATGAGGGCATTCTATCATGTTTCAAATCTCATCCGAAACTGATATGACTCACCCGAGTCATCTCGATATCGTTCACTAACAACACAGATTTACACCACGTCTAAAGACTCACACCATCTCATGAAACAAACGAAATGACTCAAAATGATACTATGAAAATCTCACCTGAGTTGATAAAATTTGAACAAGTCAATAGGGATTTTGTATTTTTATTAAAATAATTAGTTTTTTATGGTTTAATATTTTATTATTTAAATAAATAATTAACTCCTGAATAAGGATCTTATAATCTTCCTTATTTTATTTAAAAAAAGTTATGATTATTTATATGCAAATATATTTTAATAAATAATTGTAAACCAAGTTAAATGGTTTGACTTGATCGAGATGAGATGACTTGTCCGAGATAACTTAGTTTCTTCCATGATCAGGACGAAGCATCAAACCAAGATTTGAAACCATGCATTCTATGTTCCTCTAATGTTTCTGTAGACACCTTAATTTGTACGACCCCACTCGAAAATGGTTCATAAAATATGAACTTTAATCCAAAATATTGACAAAAGGGCTTAAACCCCAAATTTTCAAAAATCTAGCTTTTATTCAAAATAAAAAGGCCTAAGATCTTTAATTGGCATATGAGCCCACAATAAAATACCTTTCTCTTATTATTGTCATACCCTTTGCATTCATTGAACCTACCTCTTGTCTAAGTCCATGCACTCTTCAAGCCCACTACATGTAGGTATTAAAATGGGTTGGGTTGGGCTAGATATGAGTATATCCATACCCATATCTGAAATTTTATTCAGATCCGAATCCAACTCATAGCCTACTAGCTAAAATCATATCCAATCCATTCAAGGTAATTTTAATAACATAAAAATCACTAAAAGTGTGACGTGAACTCAAAACCTTTTCCTTATTGAGGAAAGCCTTAGCCAATGTGCCCAATATATTTTGGTTGTAAAAAAATACCTTAAAAAATATAAATATAACTTATGAAGTTATATATCATTCGTATCTAGGCGAATATTAGGATGGATTCGTATCCGACTAGGGTCAAGGGACATCAATTCATATCCAACCCATTTTTTTTAATTTGGATATACTTGAAGGAACGAAACTCGCTAAATTTGAATTTGGATTATTTCAATTTTAGGTAAAATCTGACCCATTTTAAGCCATAACCACATGCCTAAAGCCTTTCCAAACCCCTTGTAGACACCCCAATTTGAACAGGCCCTGATAAAATAAGGCTAAACAAAATGTATTTTATCTGAATGGGCCTAAGGGCTCAAAACCCTCAAAATAATGATTTTTATTTCAAAGAAATGCCTAAGGTCCCTTATTTGGCCCAGGGCTAATAAATATTGTGGGTCACCCCTTAGCACCTCACTTTTCTACCCTCACCACCTTACTTCTCAACCCAACCCAATCCTACCTTAATCAAATCCAACCCAACTTTTAAGCCATTGGACCTAAAACTCAATCCAAAACCATTATTGTAAGTCCAAGTCTTAACCCAAGCCCAATAATCACCGATGATCATCACAGTGAGACACATGTCATCATCACCACCCACCTCTCTAATCCATCTACCAACCACATCACCTTTCTCTAAAAAATCAACCTATCCACATCTCACCCATACCTATGTCATAACCTATCTCCATCAATATCTTCAAATCTCTCATTATAAGTTACCCTTACACCTTTTCTTCCTAATCAACTCAACTAACACACACCCTCAACACCTTTTGGACACATATCATCATATCCTCCACCCTCCCAAAAAATTAACAGCCACTCTCTTACACATTCCATTTTTCCCAAAAAATTAACAATCCACTTCATTCAATTCACCTAACACTCAATCCAAATGGGTTGAAAGATCCAATCTATTTGGATTATAAACAATTCATTTACACCCCCTTTCACAAATGCCCTTTCACTACCTTCAATTTACATACACCCCCTTTCACAAACCTTACACCATTCTATCTTTTTTCACTCTTTTATCCCATTTTACTCCTAAAAGTTACTTTTAAAATCCTATAAACCCCTCATCCTCAACACAATACCCCCCAAGTCTTGAAAATCTCTCTCAAGCTTCACTCTCCACTCACTTTTGACTTTAAACCCTTCTCTCATAATCTTTACTCTACAAGCATATCAAAACTAAGTCAAAGAATACCCATTTCTTAAGGAAAAGAAGAAAGTCAAGTGAAAAACAAGGTAGAGTAAGGACTAAAAGAAAAAAATAATCATCTCTCTCCCCTTTATAGTTCCCCCTTTTATTTCTCCTTTCTTTCTCTTTTATTTTATTTTTCTTTTAGCCTTAAGATGGGATGAAAACCATTTTCTATTATCGGTAGATTGGGCTCCAGCTCTATTGAAAGGGTAGAGGTTGAAAAACCTTTTAAAAAAATATTCTAAAATCCCTACACTAATGCACATACTAAAAATTTGAGACTAAGGCTTTAGGCCATTTCCCTATGGAAATGGGCCCGCAACTAAAAAGTCTACATTTTTCAAACTTACTCAAAGGTATGGATTATAGAAGGGCCTCTTCCTCAATAAGAAAGTCATTTTTGGTTCATACCAAAATCAAAGTCCCTCGTAATTAAGGGCATAAACCAATTTCTCGACTTCTTTATTTTGACTTCCAAATTGATCAAATTCGAGGTTACCACCAATGATGAAGGAAATAAAGTGCCTAACACCTTCTCTATTCCTTAAGATAAATCCCCTTACCTAGATCTAGGGTGAACTAATAGCCCTTATCCGTAGGAGAGTCACTAACAAAAAAATGATTTTTCGAAAATTACTTCCCAAGTGACCATTCACACATTTTTCTAAAAAAGAATGGTAGCGACTCCAAACCCAAGTAAGAGAGATCTTCGGACTCGAAAATCTTATGTTTACACCCCTTACATGCCTAAAAAAGGAAACTTATTAAATATTACATATTTGATTCAATGTATAAAAAAATAAAAGAAAATATATTATTAACAAAATGATTTGACAAGTTGTAAAATTTTAAAAAATTAATGAATCTTAATTGATATTTGTGTTGCTTGATGTATAAAAAATCAAGAAAGAAAACTTATTAATTGTTACATGTCTGGTAAAATGTATAAAATAAAATAAATTATTAACAAAAAAAAAGGTTTGACAAGTTATAAGATTCATTTGAAATTAATATAATATATTTGTTCCCTTAAAATTTCATTACTTATTTCTCTATGTACACTTGCTTGAAATATTAAGCATTGTGTTGTTGAGGTCTTTGTTTATCTTTCATTAATGTTAATCATTTTTTATTTTTTTTGTTAAAGATCCATTTGCATTTGCAATTATAAATTTGGATCGTTGTTCTTGGCATTTCTTACTTTAGTTACAAATCCGTTATCATTTGGTGATAACAAAAGCTTCAAGCCATTGTCGAGAAGTCATCTTGATAGTGTGAGATTTATAATATTCAAGATCTTTATTCACATAACTATAATCTATAATTTACCACGATCAAGAATCATTCATATATCTTAAGAAACCTATTTATGTTCCTAAAGATCAAAAGTTTAAGGTACTTACCTTGTGCTACAAGTTAAATTGATGATCCAAGATATAGTTGGAGATGTGTTTTTCGTAATCCACATGCTAATTATCCGATGTGCTCAAATCCCCAAGTTGTGAATCTTGTTCTACATGTTCTTTAATTTTTCAGACTTGCCTTCTCCATCATCTCTATGTTGGATCGGTTAGGGTTCTAGTGATTGATGGAGATCACCACACTTTAAGACCTAATCTCTTCTCATGTTTATGTGTACGCCTTATTCTATTATGGGGTGTTGATCCACTTAAAAAGATGGAAATAGATGGGTTATAAATCTTTTTTTAGTAGGATTCCTATCCATTAAGATTTCCTACTAAAACCTAAAGAGTATTTTTAATTCTAATTTAATTGGGATTTATCCTTATTTATTGACATCTTTAAAATATAGAATCCTTGTGCAAGTAAAAAACCTAAAAATATGCAGGTCAATTAGGCCATGCAATTATTGGGTTCTAACATTCTTCTACTTGGCCTATTAGACCGATTGTATTAAAGTTAATTTTTTTTATAAAAATAATTTACTTTTGAAAAAGACCCAATTTAGAATTCAATAACCAAAAACATTTTTATATGTGATCACAAATTTTGAAATCTTGTTAATAATCCCAATATTTAATTAGATACTATAATATTATATTTAGGTTAGACACTATCATGACAGTTGCATATCATCTATGTCATACTTCCTTCTATGTACTACACCATTAATACGCTTCCTAATATAACCTTTAATTGTGCCCATGTTATTTGTCTTGTCAAGGCATTTCATGTATTTCTTAAATTTAAAACAAAATATGATCATAATATAAATGGAAACAAAATTATATTTAGAGCTAGTGTTAATGTTAATTTCATAACCACTTCAAAATTATCTATTCTAAATACGTAAGAGATTTATCCAAAAGATCTATCCTGATAATATGTACTTCGTAAAAATTTTGTGATAACCCCTTTGTTAATGGATTAATTATCATTTGAGTAGTACAAATGTTCTCCATTGACATTAATTGTTTCTAGACTCTCATTCTCTAACCACTAAGTATTTGACCTCCATGTGTTTTGTACCATTCGAATACTTTCTATTCTTAGAGAAAAATACAATTGTGGTATTATCACAATATATCCTTAGCGACCTGGCTATAGAGTCGACAATCCTAAGTCTTGAGATGAAATTTCACAACCACAAAGCATGACTTATGACCTCAAAGCATGCCATGAACTCAGCTTCCATAGTAGATGAAGCAGTAATACTCTATTTCACGCTCCTCCACGAGATAGTTCCACCAACTAGTAGAAATTCAAAATTTGGTGTACACTTTCTATTATTAGAGCATCCAACAAATTCTAAATTTGAGTACCCGATTACTTCTAAATGATCTGATCTTCTATAAGTAAGCATATAATCGTTCATCCCTTGTACATATCTCATAACCTTCTTTGCAATTTTCCAATGATCCATTTCTGGGTTACTCTAGTATCTACCTAACGTACCAACTACAAAATTAATATCCGATATGATACAGGTCTGAGCGTACATCAAACTCTCAACAATTGAGGTATACGGAATAACTTTCATCTGCTCCCTTTCTAAATCATTATGTAGACATTGTATCAAGTTGAACTTATTTTCCTTTCCAATAAGTACATCACCGATAAAACAAGATTGCATGTTATATCTTTCTAATACTTGATTGATATATTATTTCTAATAATCCTTAAAATCGATTCCTAAAAATTTTTATGCCAATGATATATGTTTTTCCACCTATATCAACCATTTTGAAATTCTTAGTGAGATAATTCTTGGTTTTGTGTAACAAATTAAGATCACTACCAGTTAACAGAATATTATCCACGTATGAGACCAACATAATAAACTTGTTCTCACCAACCTCCAGATATATACATTGGTAAATAATATTTTCCTTAAATCTAAAGGATGCAATGATATCATTGAACTTTACATATCATTGTCTTGAATTTTGTTTGAATTCGTAAATGAATTTCCTAAGTTTACAGGTTAATTTTCCTTTTCCATTTTTTGTGAATCCTCTAGGTTGTTCTATGTAGATTTTTCATCCAAATTCCCATTTAAGAAAGTTGTTTTCACATTTATTTGGTGTAATTCCAAATCATAATGAGCCACAAATGTCATAATAACTCTTAATGAGTTTTTCTTTGAAATTAGAGAGAAAGTCTCAATGTAATAAATACCTTCTTTCTGAGTAAAACCTTTGATTATAAGTTTGATTTTAAATCATTCAACATTTCCTTTTACGTCGTATTTGATTTTAAAAACTCGTTTACAACTGACTTTTTTACTTTTATAAGGTAATTCAACGAGATCTCAAATACGATTTTGATCCGTAGATTTCAACTCTTCTTTTATAATATCTATTTACTTAAAAGAATCATTACTTTATATTGCTTGTGAAAATATAATCGAATCTTTATTTATCTCGATGTCATAATCAGATTCCTATAGATGTACCACGTAATCATCTAAAATGATAAGTTTCATTTTTCTAAGAGATCTTCTCAGAACTACCGGTGATAAATCTTTAATCATAATGGTTGGATCCTAATGAAGTGGTGAACCAACTTATTATAATTGTTGTTTATTCTTTCCTCGAATTGTTGAGCATTCTGAGAATCAACAGTTTTTTGAAAATTAAAAGGTGGTAGGATGTTTACTCTTATTTCTGCAAGAGTTAATTTACGTGGTTTTACACTCCTACTAATCTCATCATTTTCTTGGAATCTAGCATTTATGGTTTCAATCATTCTTGTACTATGGTTAGGGCAATAAAATTTGTATCCTTTTAAACTTTTCTAGATAATAAATAAAATATTCAGAAATAGTCTTGGGATTTAATTTCTTTTCTTGTGGATTGTAGATCTTTGCTTCCATTGGATAATTTCAAATATGTAAATGTCATAAATTAGATTTTGTATTAGTCCATAACTTGAAAGGAGTTTTGAGAATTGTCTTACTAGGAACCCTATTTAAGATATACATATCGGACTTTAATGCTTCTTCCCACAAGAATTCTAGAACTGTTGAATGACTCAATATACTTCTAATTATATTCATAAGTGTACGATTATGCCTTTCAACCATACCATTCTGCTGAGGTGTATTAGACATTGTGTATAGTGCATAAATGCCTAATTTTTTTAAAAGTTTAATAAAAGGACCAGGATTTTGACCTGATTTATTAATTTTACCATAATATTCACCTTCTCTATTTGACCTAATTATTTTAACTTTCCTATCTAATTGTCTTTATACCTCAGTTATAAATATCTATAGGATATCCACATACTAAGATTTCTCATGTATCAGATAAACATTATCATACCTAGAGAGGTCATATATAAAGGTGATGAAGTATCTTTTTTTACTAAAACATACAGTGGAAAATGATCCACAAATGTCAATATGTATGATTTCAAGAAGTTCTTTACTTTTTGTGGCTCATTTCTTAATATGTTTGGTTTGCTTTCTTTTAATACAATTTATGCATACTAAAAAATCTATAAAATTCTAATTGTCCAAAATTTTGTCATTCACTAATCTCTTTATTTCAGTTTTGGAGACGTGCCCTAGAAGTTTATGTCACAACATGGAAGAATTTTCATTTATCCAACAACGTTTCAAACCATTATACGAATGCAAGATGACTAAAAAATGAACATAATCATAATCCAAATTTATTTTATATAAATCATCAAATAATATCTTAGATCCAACTAAAATTAAATGTAAAAATAATTTTATTTGTTTTCTTTGAAAATAAACTAAATAACCTAACTTATTTAATCTTGATAAAGAAATCAAATTTTTAGATATAGAAGGAACATAAAAAGTGCTCTCTAGATCCATCTAATGATCAATCTCTAATACCAAGTGATATGTTCCCACAGCTAGTACTTGCGCTCCGAGATAGTTTTCCATGAAGGTGGACTTCTCACTCAGCTTCCTACTTAAAATGAATTCTTGCATTGAATTATTAGTATGAGTTATGACTCCTGAATCAATCTACCAAGTATTTAAAGGAACTTCAACTAGATTTGATTCATAACATACAAAAGAAAGAAACATACCTCTTTTTTTCGAATTAATTTTTACATTTTGCTCAGTCCTTCTTTACGTGTTCAGCTTTGTCACAAAAATAGTACTTGACATTATTATTGTTTCTCCCTTCAACTTGATTTATATTCCTTGGCTCATCGCTTTTCCCTGATGGATTCTTTTTTCCATTTCTTTGATTTTTCTCATTTCTTTCTCACTCATTGAGTCATCATAAAAGTAGTTTGTTTCCCTTATTTCAATCTCGTCTCTTCTTGAATGTACATACTAGTTAGTTCGTTCACGATCTACTTATCTTGATTGGGTTGTAGTGAATCTTGAAGGGACTAAACTAAATTGAGAGAAAATTAAGAATAAATTATATTAAGAATGAATCATCAATGTTCATTATTACTTTTGTAAGTTTTGTAGTCTTGTCAGTCATGTTAAGAATATGATCTTGAATTCCTCATGCCCCATCGTACTTCATAGTTGTCAATTCAGCCATCAAGGTGCCCGCAAACGATTTATCAATAGATTTAAATTTTTCTTCTACACTCTTCAGATACTCCTATGTACTATTAGTCGGAGGTAGGGATGTCTTGATGTTATTAGTAATTGTTATCCTCATAAACATCAAACTGAGCATATTCGATCTTTTTCAAACGTGAAGGAAATTCTCCTACTCTACTGTACTGTCCTTAGTGAGGTTCGTAGGTTTCGCAGAAATAAGTTTTAGGTTAAGATCCTGAACATCCAGAGTAAATTGGTTGTGCTCATATCATTCCGAAAAATTTGATCCAATAAAGATCGGGATGATAGAGGCATAAGAGTGGAATGAATTGGGAACTGAAATAAAATAAGGACAATGCTCTAATAAGTGCTTTGATTTTTATTAAATAATGATCAACTTATTAACATCACCTAAATTTATCGTTTTGGGTTAAATTAGGTATGTTTATTGTTCACTCATTTTTAGGGTAATAATCTAATTAAGTTATCCTATAGGCTAATATAATTTACATAATTTATTCAATCAGTTTTGTTATCTTTGGATATCCAATTTTAGTTATGTTAAATTCATGTAGATTATTTTACTTTAACTAGATTTCATTTAGTTAAATGCAATTCTCCTTTAGGTTTATCTCATTTATCTAATTGAATTTGTCATTATAAATATTATTATTCTTTAATGCCACCCTGATGACCAAAATTTAATACAATTAGGTATTTCATAAATTTTACTAATTTAAAATATTTGACGGCTACAAAATTAATAGAATTTATGTATATCTGAATTGAGTAATAATATTTATTAAACCTTGAGGTTACTCTCCAAAATATTTCAATAATAATATTATATAAACTGTTGAAGTGTAGCGTTGCAATTATAAAAATTTAATGAGCAAAAAAAATAAAAGCCATTGCAATAAGGAAATTAACAATAATTGAGAATCAAGCTACTTAATGATTCAAATAAAGTTATTGATAATTTCAAATATGAATTCTATAAGTTTTACTAATTGCAAATTGAAAATTAAAAAAATATGAATTTGTAAGATCCAAACTAAAACTGAAATCTGGAATTTTAATGGGTCCGTGAAACTCAACTGAAAATTGAAATATAAAATTTATGGGTTTGAATATTTCAAGCAAAAAAAAAAAAAAATTTGAAATCTATGGGTTTGAATAACCCAAACGCAAAATCTGAAATTTATGGGTTTGATACCCAAAACGAAATCTAAAATTTATGGGACTAACGCCTAAAATGAAATCTGAATTTTATGGGTATAGCATCCGAAACGAAATCTAGATTTTATAGGTATAGTACCCAAAACGAAAATCAAATTTTATGGGTATAGTCCCAAAATCGAAAATTGAATTTTATGGATATAATACCCAAAAATGAAAATCGAATTTTATGAGTATAGTACCCGAAAAACGAAAAATGAATTTTATGGGTATAGAACTCAAAACGAAAATCTAATTTTATGAGTATAGTAGCCGAAAAACGAAAATTGAATTTTATGGGTATAGTACACAAAAACAAAAATCGAATTTTAAAATATATAAATTTAATAATCATAAAGTTTTTACAAGATTTCAAAAGGAATCTAGCCAATATGACAACAATCATGCATGAATAGACTTTAATTTTAGATATAGAGATTCAAGAACCTATGACTCTGATACCACATGTGAGATTTATAACATGCAAAATCTTTATTCACATAACTATAAAACTATTATTTACTAAGATTAAGAATCATTCATATATCTCAAGAAACTTATTCACGTTCCTAAAGATCAAACATTTAGAGTACTTACCTTGTGCCATAAGTTAAATCAATGATCCAAGATATAATTGGAGATGTACCTTTCATAATCCACATGCCAATGATCCAATGTGTGCAAATCCCCAAGTTGTGAACTTTAATCCACGTGTTCTTTAATTTTTCAGATTCGCATTTTCTCTCCTCTCTATGTTGGATCAGTTAGGGTTCTAGTGATTGATAGAGATCACCATACTTCAAGATCAAATTTCTTCTCATATTTATGCTTACGCCTTATTTTATTATAGGGTGTCGATCTACTTAAATAGATAGAAATAAAGAGCCTAGAGATCCTTTTTTAGTAGGATTCCTATCCATCAAGGTTTCCTACTAAAATCTAAAGAGTATTTCTAATTCTAATTTAATTAGGATTTATCTTTATTTATTGATGTCTCTAAAATATAGAATCCTTGTGCAAGTCAAAAATCTTAAAACGTGTAGGTCAATTCACAGTTATTAGGTTCTAACAGATAGGACTTCGTCGGGTATCTAAAGAAGAACGTGATGGAGATAAGGATAAAAGATAATCTTCAACCTGAAATAGACTCAAAAGCAACTCAGCATATATTTTGTTAACAGAATCTTAGAAGATCAAATCATAGCAGTTCTTTATTATTCTTGTAATATTTGTAGTTATCTCTGATTAGGAAACTCATCTGTACCTTAAGATCCTTTTTTAGGATATATTTAACTCCTCTTTTTTCTTCAAAAAGTTGTATTTGTGAAATATGTCAAGCAGTAGGACTTGCATTACAGAGTTGAAGAAAAATTATACATGAGGGTATTTTGATCTAAAAAGTAAAGTTACTGTAGCATTTAGCCCTATTTTGAGTATTACTTTAAAAGAACCCCATTTTTGCAATTACATTATTCTTGTGAAATTTTTATGCTAAAAGTCCTTAAAATAAAATATTAATGGTGAAAAGTTAACTTTTTATTTATTTATATTTTTTCTTAGTTATCAAAATTTTGTGTTCTATTTCCTGTGGCATTTGTTTATGTTTTTTAGATATGTTTTTGGAAACTTTTTTTTCATTTTTCATTATTGATTATTTCATAAGAGAAGATCAAGGTCAAGGGGCATAGCAGTGATTTATTGAAATACATATACTTCAAAAAAACAAAAAAAAATCAGATGTCACATGAAAATAGAACAAAAATTTTAAGAACGAAAAAAAAATTTGACTAAAAAAAAAAACTTATTAAAAAAAAAAAAATCACCTGGATTTTAATCTTAAATTTGGAGGTTTGGTGGCTGCCCATTTTCAAAGCCTTGTTTTACTTTCTATGTATTTTGATTTTTTTTAAAAAGAAAAACAGAAAAGTTTGATCAATTCCATGAACTCTACACTCTAGAGGGTTGTAGTGTGGCCTTGAAAAAAAACAATAATAAAAATAGAGGGCTGTGGTGTTTTGTTTCGTTTTTTTCCAATGTGACAATCCATGTGATTCCATTGACTCTTAATAAGATTTGAAATCTTTATTAAACCAAGCCACCTAACTCTATTGAATAGTATTTATGATATTCATAAAATTGTAGAATTCAAACAAAATCTCATTACTTACTCTTGCTGTGAGTCTCCAAGTGGATGAGTGTTTCGGCCATTCCTCTTTTGAAAATATCACCCGAGTCATCTCGATTGTCAAACGAGACATTGTGTGGAACGATTATCATTGAATATCTTAACCATTTTTGACCGATAATGAGCTGACTCAGGCAAATATCTCGTTCTTGGGAGATATTTGAAACCAAGATCATTCACTAATCTTAGTGGTATACATGGAAAACAATTCAAGCTAGGGTTTTTTCGATCGCGTTTTTAAGTGTAAATTACCATTTCGTGTGCTTAATATGGAAAATGTCCAATTTTGGTATACTGTTCATTTTAATTCTCAAAACATGTTTTCCAACGAGATCGTCACTTTTATAATCAACAAAATCGCTGAAAAAGCACTTGCGATATCACTTTTGAAAAATCAAGGATAGTTGTCTTTAAAATTACTTGAGATCTCGCTGATAATTTATCAACGAGATCATCACTTTAAATTAGAATACCTACCTGAGATCTCACTGGAAAACATGTTTTGGGAATCAAAATGAACATTATACCATAATCAAAAAATTTATAAAATTTGCACTTTTTTTCAAAATTTTCTTCCCTTATTTATTTATTTATAATTATGATGAATGATGCCAATATGAGGGCAGTCTATTGTGGTTTCAAATCTCATCCAAGACTTATGTGACTCACCAAAGTCATCTTGATATCGTCCACTAAAGACACAGATTTAAGCCATGTCTAGAGCCTCACGCCATCTCACGAGACAAACGAAATGACTTGAATGATATTTTCAAAATCTTAGCAAAGTAAATAAAATTTGAACAAGTCAACTGGGATTTTGTATTTTTATTAAAAATAATTATTTTTTTTATAATTTAATATTTTATTATTTAAATAAAAAATTAGCTTGTGACTAAGGATCTAATTATCCACCTTATTTTATATATATAAAAAAAAATTATTATTATTTATATGCAAAAATATTTTAATAAATAATTGTAAACCGAGTTAAATGGTTAATCTCGACCAAGATGAGATAACTTAGTCTCTTCCATGATCAAGATGAGATCTCAAACCAAGATTTGAAATATATTTAAAAGTAGGAGGAAATTGTCTATGGATCAACCTTACTAAATAAAGATTCACATTTTTGTACTTCTTTAGCACAATTATGTTGTTTTGATGAATCTTTTGAGCATCTCAATATTTGTTTTTTAAGTACATTAATCGATTATTGTCTTCAATCAAGTTAGATCCTACATAGACTAATTGGGAGTAGGGCAATTATTAAGAGGAAAAAAATACTTTAAGGACCTTGGCGGAAGCACTTTTTTCTAAATACTCCCTAAGTATTGGGCGGTCTCTTAATAGTTCATTTAGTAAATTTTTCTTTTCCTAAACATCCCTAGATTAGGGATGTCAATGGGTTAGTTCTAGTTCCTAAAGAACTTAACCATTATATTTATTTTGGTTTCGATTCTGGTTGGCTCCTGGTCCGATTATAAAATAAATGGAATCGAAACCACCAAAAAACGCGAGTACCCATCAATTTCGATTCTCAAGAATGGAATGAGGAGAAAAAAGTATTTTAAATCATTATATAAAAAAAATTTCTTTTTAAAAAATAATCTAAAAATTATTAACTTAATTATAATTTGTTATATTAAAAAGGTTGGGTTCAACAACCAAATTCCTAGTCAAAGTTTTGTCTTATATGGGCTAAAAGTTTAAGAATGAGCTGATATTTTGTGAGGGTGATATCTATGGTGAGGAGATCATCCTCACAAAAAATTAACTCATTCTGAAATCTCTAACCCCATCAAAAGTGGTTTATAAACTACCAATAAAAATTGACAATCCATGATTCTTCAACTTATAAACTGGGGTTAGAAGGTTCTAAATTAGCTGATTTTTTGTGAGAATGATATTCTCACCATAGAGATCATCCCCATAAAAAACAACCAATTCTGAAACTTTTAGCTCATATAGGACAAAACACTTTGACAATCAAACGCTACCAATACTAAAGATATAAGTTAATGATTTTTTTCAAAAATAAAACTTTATCTTATTTAAAAATAATACTTTTTTAGAAGAGAATTCATTTTGAGCTACAATCCAAAATTTATATGAAAATTAAAGAATTTTATAGAAAGTGAATTAATTTTGAAATAAAAAAATACCTTAAATCATCAATAGTATACAAAGAAATGACAAAATAAATCAGGTAGCCATTGGATAGAACCCAATAGTTTTGATTCCTATGATTCGGTTCCATTTTAGACCTAGCTCTAATTGGTTCCAATAAAAAGGAAACCGAAACCAGTGTTTTTAAAATATTAAGATGATTTTGAATTTTTATTATTATAATATTGAATGTTAAATGAGATATTTTTGTAATTTCAACAAATTAATTAACAGGATTATGCGTTTGCTATTTTATTTATTTTGTTATTATTATTTTAGGCAAACAAGTTAGCTAAGTTAGCACCTTCATTTGCCATTTTATTCAGTTTAATAAATATAAAAAATAAAAAAACCCTAATTATTAATGAGTTTAAATGCATTTAAAGGGTATTTTTGAAAGAAAATTTTGGTGTCAAGCACACTTACTCCACCTCTCCTTGTAACAGTAAAGAGATACTACTTTCCAGCTTTAAGGTTGGTAACAGTTTCTCTTTCTTGGATTCAATACTGATCACTTCTCTCATAAGAGAGAGTGAGTGAGTTGAATCGAATCTTGGGCGACATTTGGTTCGGATAGTAAAACTTGATTTTTTTATTCTAATTTTGGATTGTTAAAATCAAGTTATAGAAAGTGTCTTTTAGAATCCAGAATCTCATTTGGTTGAATAGTTTCTGAAAACTGATTTTACACTCCATAATCAGAATCTTGTTTGGCTAACATTATTTTTAAAACATGATCAAAATACATAAAAAATTGTAACAATATTGAAATTAACCAATTATATACAAAAATAATATCAATCATAGACAGACAAGATGAGACAAAACAAATTAACATAAATTGAAACACAACCACAATATTCTTTCTATCTACTTTAGGCATGAAAAATCCTAAAAGTAAGCTTCAACCATAGAACATCCTCTTCAACAATTGATATTATTTTATCAAAAATAGCTTAATAGTGTGCTGCTAATCAAGGAGCCAACAAATTCTAATATGGGAATTTTAATACAACACAGGTTTCTGATAGATCACTAGAGGTTACTTAACTTAGGTATTAGTTTTACGAGGAAGGAATCCCTAAAGAACATCAAAGTTATAATCTTTCCAAACTATTGCTAGTTCAAGCACAACACAAGAAAGTATATCGAGAAAATAATATTGAAGATCTGATGCTTGATGGCCCTCTAGAGGAGACATGGTTGAAAACGATGATCAACAACAAATACAAATCCTCTTCAAGGCTCGATATTGTAGATGATCACTGGTTTTGGAAAGAAAAATCAAGGGTTTTAGGTTCGAAAACTCTTAGTTCCTACAGTTTTTTAGTTTTAGAAAAAAAAGAAAAAAAAAAAAAAGAGAAACAATGGATTGAAGACGGCATTGAAATGAACTAGATATGGGGGTTGCATATCTAGTAGGATGATTGATTTTAGAAGAAAACTTAAGGGTTTTCTTGAACCCACGAGCAAATGGATGTTACATGGTGATTCGTTAATCCTGCAAAAAAACTACAACCGGCTTGTGGTTGAGAAACACAAGAAACAGTGTGAGGACCATTTCTGAATTTTGTGGTTTTTATTTCCTGATTTTTAAAAAATCACCCCAACAATCCCTCCCAACCAAACACCCTCATAGATTCTAAAATCTGATTATGATCAAGAATCGGATTCTAGAATCCGAAGACTTGGACTAAACCTTCACTAGCTAGCATCAATGAAATATATGAGACGAAGAAGAGAACGACAAAAGAAAAGTTCACTCGGTCAATCCACTGAATACAATCACAATAAGATGATCTCAAACTTCAAGAAATAATAATGATCCTGAATCAAAGTTCTAAGCAAATAAAAAGGGCAGTGGAGGATGGATTGGGAAATGTTGAGATACCACATTTTCTCTCAAGTTCATATCCAGATTCAACTACATAAGGTATACCTAATTCGGCAAACCAAGAAAAAAATCTACATATAACAATATGGGCATGGTGCAATATATCACAGGCAAGAGAAAGTAAATTACGAATAAAACGGCTCATTGTTTTGCACTGATTTGATCTGACGAGAGAAGAAAATGAACCTCGTCAATAACCCACATTAGGAAACGATACTTCCTTGATTTCATCATGGACGATAGGCCTCCAATTGGAATGTCATCACTTGTTTTATTGATAAGGTGATGAAAAGCCTAAGGTAGCCATGCGTAACTAATCTTCGCCTCGAGAGTCTTGGAAACTTACCTAAAAGAAACAAGTCACCGTATAAAAGGAGCCAACCATCTCATCTCAGAGCCATTACCATTGGCCAAGTAGTATATTTTCTTCCATTTTTCTTCTGAGAATGCTTCACGGCGTATCAGTCTTTGCCTGTCATAGAAGATATCAATATATGGCCCTACAACCCCATTTGGCGGTCACACTCATCATAAACGTAAAAGAATCAGTAATCATACCTAAGATAGTAGTGGCAAACAGTTGCGGCTTCATCCAAAGTGTAGCGAGGAAAGTCAGCACGAGCATCTATTGGAACATCTGGTAGGTCTTTACGTAACTTGCCCACTGCTGTTGAATGAGAGAAAGCCCCCACCATCATGTCATTATGCATCATGGATCGAAATGCATTCACCTACAAAAGGGAAGGTGGGGGGAAGCCACTTATGATACATGGGTCTGTCCCTATCGTAAGTTAAAGTGAACCCAAGTACGAACAACAAATAGTGATTAAGAGTATCTTAGTTCTCAAGCTAATTTAACAGGATTTGAAGTAACTATCATCATACGTAATGTGAGTCAACTAATAGCAATTTACTCTAGAACAATCAATTCGGAGAGGCGTTATCTTGGACTTTGGTTTTAGAAGAAATTTCCACGATTGGGAAATACCTCTTGTTGTCGGCCTCATGGAAATTTGGACCATGTTACCATATCTAAGGAAGGACGATAGGTTAACTTGGATGACACTAGGGATAAGCATTCTTGGCCAAGTCCTATAAATCCCTATTACAGGTTTTGAGGTAGTCAAAGTTTCCAATGTTGGCTACCTAGAGTAAAAATATCCCTTTCAAGGTCGTCGTTTTTTCATCTGGTCTGCGTCTATGTACAAAATTTTAACCATAAAAAATATTATGATTCTTAGCAATATGGCATAATATTAATTAACTTTTGCTCCACGTGCAAATCTTCTCAGAAGTAGAAAGTCAGCAAATCACATCCTAATCCTTTGTGGGGTTGCATATTTCGTGTGGTCACATTTCATGTTTTTATTTCATTACTTTCAATGTTTCCCTCCTTCGGTTCCTTTGTTTTTTGAGAATTGGCAACGTTGGGCCTTTTGGGAAAGAGAAGGGATTATCTGGCATTTAATACCTTTTGGGATTTGTTGGCCTTGGAAATGAGAAGAATAATCGAGTGTTTGAAGGGAAGGGAAATTTGGTTCAGGAAATTATTATTAGCAATTTGGGTATTGTAATCTTTTGGTACAAGTTATTTGAGGAGTTATTCAAAGGCGTCTTTTTTGAAGGCATTATCCAAATGGGATTCAGTGTGTAAACCAAAGAGCTAACCTAGTGTCACTTGTGTAACACAGTGGTCAGCTCAACCATCATTTTTTCATTATTATAAAAGATTAATCTTATACCATTTAAAAAAAAAAGTAAAGTACATGAACTAACCGTTGCGAGTTCTCTAGCATGAATTGGCCGGCAAGAACGAACAGTTACCGCTTCTTCATACTCGCTGAATGTAAACCAGCTATTATACTGGAGAGGAGCAACGAAAGGAAACAAAAATAATCAAAATTACTATTGTATTGGAACTGAATGACAAATGGCATTGGAAATGGATTGTGGTGCTTTTGATCTTACTTGATCAACTGCAATAAGCACTGGAACATCTTTCACCAGCGATAACTCTTTCCTCAAACGAACTGCTACTCCAACAGAAGCATGTGTGTGAGTAATCCCAGTTTGAATCAAGTCATACAAAGTACAACCTTCGGGCATTGCCATGGAATCAACCCCTTTCATCCATCCAACACCAGCACCCTCTCCCAATGGAATTGGATCAAAGATTTGGCAAGGTAATTGTTGTAAGCGAGATTCATTGCATTTCAGGAAATCCTGGAAACAAAAAACCCTAGCAAAATTTGGTCAAAACTACAAAACATCATTGAGGAGCGAACTTAATGAAACCTTGCAAAGCAGTGCTGTCTAAACATGTCTGCTCAACTACGACAATTTTCAAAGCAAGAAAAAGTGATCCACCCCTTACTCTAATATTAGTGTCATTGACACTATATTCTCCGAAACAAGCATTCCTTGTTATGTAATAAGAAAGAATGTGCTTACTAGTCAAACAAGCTCCTCATTCATCCAATACATTTTATGTTTGTTGATAAATTTCATTAAATAAACATAATGTAATCAATAGATGCTGATAAAAATCACAGCAATTTTCAGAGATTTAGCTGTCACCACAAAAACTCAATAAAGAGAAAAATAGCTTGCCAAAAGAGGGACAGTAAATGTATGGATGGGGAAAAATTCATTTTAAGCATTTTTAGCAACATAAATGAGATTAAAATTCATCAAGAAAAAAAAAACATAAATGAGATTAAAAGCCAACATACATTGAGAAGAAAGATGTTGTGGGTACAAATAGGATAAATGGGCGAGGAAAACATGAGCTAATGGAACAACGATTCTTTAGTTGAGTTTCAGGGCCTCTGTCACTTTTATAGTATCTTATTTTGAGACCAAAACACTGAACTTTGGTCGTGAATTACCAATCATTTCATTTGTCAATAAAAGAATTAGGGAAATAGAATCTCGCTTCAGTCAGACATCAACCTCATATGAAGTTAAGGGAGTAACCGTGCACCAAGTAAAGTTAAGGGTGATCTATTGGGTCCTACTATATGAATATTAAATAGAACTGCTATTGACACCCCAACTTTTTCTTATCACACACCCAATTAAAAATAAAGAAAATAATTGAATGGTTAAGAATAAGTAAAAGTTGGGGTGCCAATAGAAGCTTGCTCATTTTTTGCTAGATTTCTCTTTTTTGGGTTTAGGATTTTATTTGAGCCTAATCATAATTGTAAACACCGAGTATTGTAATGTTGAGACTTGAGATTATAATTTGAACCAAACTGTTGTGACGTTTGAAGAGTGTTTTAATCTTTAATTGGGGTGTGATCAATAATTTAAGAAATTGGGGTGTAATAAGTAAAAGTTAGGGTGTCAATAGTAGCTCTCATATTAAATTGCTCTACAAGCTCAGAAGAAGAATCCAAATATGTACCTGGAGGATTTTTGCAGCTTGGATAGGAGTATCCCAAAGACCACTTTGTGGGTTCTTGTAAAAGAATCCTCCATGAGTCCACTCTTTACCTTTAGGGACATAAAAAACCAGCCAGCCTTCATCGCGAGCCCAGTGAACTAGCATAGAAAGTGCAATACTTTTTCCACAGCTAACTGGACCATCCAAGACAATCTGCTTTCGAACTTTTGGACCTGAAAGACAGGACCAAACATCAACAACAAAATCTTCTTTTTAAGCTTCAACTAAAACAAAGTACATTCTTTAAGTCATAAATCATAATTCTTTTGTGAAAGCTTCAAACTTCGCCTCTTTGTCGGATTCTCAAACCCCAAGTATGTTGAAATTGTAATGCCAACTTTACTTTGTTGGCTAGAAATGGTAGATATCCCGTCACAAAACCAAATTTGTTTTCTAATATCTTTGTTTCTAGTTTCCATCACTCTCTTCCATAACTTCAATGTATGACTTGCAAGTTTGATGCTTTGATAGTGATGCAGGAGACAAATAAGCTGGTTCTGATACAAAATCAGAAAAATCTGCAAGAAGACTGACCACTGAAATCTCTTCGCAAGTAAACCCGAATGGATACTGAGGCTAATCAAGATTAGAAAAGCTTTATAAGTTATCCAAATATTATTAATCAATCAAAATCTCCTCAAATATTCTCATAACCAAACTATTTATAGGAAAACATTACACTAAAAACCTAATTTAAGACTAAAGGTACATATCCTAACTACTCATCCTAATTTTGGGTACCAGTAATGTAAATAGAACTTCCAATATAACTTTGACATCCAAAACATCAGAATCTACCCAAAGTTGTGAAATAGTTGTTGAAGATATTTAAACGAGCTATCTGATGCATTTAAGTAAATGTTCATTAGCTTGATGGGATTTGAGAACATGGACCTCTTTTCTCTGCATTTGTTTATCAAGGCTTTAGAAGACTAATTTTTTTTTTCGATGGGTAAGCTGAACTTGAACCAACAACCTCAAAGTTGTTTTGCAAATGTGCAAACCAACTGAGCTATGATCTATGATCTTCACATCAAATCTAGACTTCCAATCACATCAGTCAACCATTCTTGAAAAAAGTTCGACCATAAACTTCTAGTGCTTGTGTATCTTCATCAGATAACTTTTATATAGATGATTGTAGTAGCTCCTCATGATTGATGGTTGATGGCATGACAATGGATGGTATAAAGATGGTGTTTTCTGATAGTGATGATCAACAATGTGATGACCAGATCAATCTCTTCATGATATCCATATACAATATTCCATGTGTTGCTCACATCAATCTTTGGATCCATCTCTTTTTGTTGATTATATTTGCTTCAATATGTTGATTGACACATGTTCTCTTGGGAGGAACTTGCTCTGATACCAAATGATGCAGGAAAAAAATAGCCACTGAGAAAAAAAAAAAAGTTTTTTTGATCCAAAATTAGAAAAATCTACAAAAATGAACTTAGTCTCCCAAAATGGTAGAACAAATAGATAACCTACCAAATCCATCTTGGAAGGGAATCCTAAGAATACCAAGACTAACTAATGTTAGCAAAGCTTTGTCCCTCTTCAAAGGGATTCCTAAGAATACCAAGACTTGCCACCGTTAGCAAAGCTTCAAAAGCTATGAACATATTACTGATCATTCGAAATCTCCGCACATGCTCTCATAGCCAACTACAACAACTACAAACCCTTACCCAAAGATTTGAGGTCAACAAAATGAATCATATTCTTCCTCCATTCCACTCTGTCAAGAGCCAAGTCGTCTATTATTGAAAGTGAGTTCATATCAACTTCTACTATCTCCATCGACTCTAATTCACGTCAACTTGTAGACATATTTCTTACCTTCTTTATTAACCAATTTGTCGTGTAAATCATCAAATGCCCTACGTTTAACTCTACTTATCACTCTTTTTATTTCTTTTTCCCATTTTTATATTTTTCTAAGCTTTCTTCCAATCTAATTTTTTGCCACGACGTGTAATGGATCTTTTTTTCTTTAATAATCACTTAGGCTTTAAGTATATTTTTCCCATAAAATCCCCAAGGAACTCTTTCATTTCTCTCTGAACTACTTGATTGCACATCATTGTGGTATCTTGCTCCAAGTTTCGCATTTCCAACTTAATCAATTTGTTTATAAAAGTCAACGTCTTTTCTCTTATTAGGTTCTAGTACTTTATTCTTCAACATCCCTTATTTTCACCCCTCTTCTATCTTTTAATGCAAATAGCTAAACATGTACTGGCATAACCTTACAATCATTGCATATTGATACACATTACTTCGGGCATAGGAGTTGCTAAAGGTAAAATTTGTGAAAAAGAACCAATTGTGTTGGAAATACTTGAAGAAGTTATGCAGGGGCTCCTAAATAGAAAAAGATTAATCTGACTTCTATTTGTTCCATTCTTAAATGTAATTAAATATTATACTCTCTTTTCAAAATATTTATTAGCTATCGTAAAGTCATATGCCATCACAAATTCAAGCATTGCAGTTCTTATTTTATATCTTTCCCTAAACCCAAATCCTCAATGAACTTTCATAACCTCCATTTTCCTTCCCAATATGATCATTTAAGTTTCCTCTATCTATTTTATATATTTTTCATCTGAGAATGGGCTACCCGGGACTCGAACCCGGAACTAGTCGGATAGAGTAGAGAATTTCCTTGTAGAAATAGGATAAAAAACCCCTCCCCAAACGTGCTTGCATTTTTCATTGCACATGGCTTTTTCTATGTAAACATCTAAAACTCAGTTCCCTAGACGGAACTCTAAGAAAGTTGAATACTCAACTGATTCAACCACTACGAGCATTTCATAATAACACGGAATTATTATTTTTTTTTCTCCATTATCATTTAGGTATCAATTCCATTTTCATAGTCTTATAAACTATCATTCATGATTTGCGAGGTCGTTGATACGAATATTATCCAAATACCAAATATGATTCGGGTAGAATCAGGCAGCATTAAACACAAGCAAGATACGTAGTTACTTCTTTGAAAGTTTCAAAAGAATGTTATTAATGGAACATGTATGGATAGTAAGACCTTTTTTTTTTTTTTGCCCTTCATAAGCAAAAGTAATGACAATATACAATCAAGATGGATCGCCATCTATCACATCACATATCTCTATCTCCTGTTTGATCTAATCCTTATTGTCTCCCGATTGTCTCTGTGACACAATCGGGAGACAACCTATTACATTCTTGCTGGGAATTACCAAAAAGATTTTTTTTTTCTTTTATTCTATAAAATAGATTCTATCTCAGATACGTCACGGTACGAGATTAGTTGGACTACAAGATCAAACCAGATTATAAAGCAGGACTTCATAAATAATGGTCAACAAATTGGGATTCATTTATCAATAGATTTTTTTCTTCCATTTGAACTCATTTCTATAATTCTTTTAGTTGCCTTGATAGGTGCAATTGCAATGAATAGGGAAGGTATAGTAATGCTATGAATAACCCAGTATCGAATACTCGTAATAATATCAGCAAAAGAACGTTCTCCCGTGCTTCCAGACATTCTGAGCTCCACATATTCTTGTACAGTCAAAAGGGGGATCGATTCCGCGAAAGATGGGATCAGTAAATGGAAATCCACTGATATTTCATCTTTGTGAGATCGTCAATAGTGTACCGAGGGCGTCTTTAGAGTATACCGAATCAGTATAGCTATCCTTCTTCTGACACAGCAACGCAATTTCGATCAGTATCGAAAAGAAGTGGTACATAATTCCTTTCTTGTTCCTTATCTATGCAGAACCATGTGCCTAATAAAACTACATCACGACTACCATCCCACCTCCAACTGTCTTTATTGTGTGGATGAATTGAAGGAAGAGAAATGCAACTAATCAACATAGATATGGACTTAACCTTCACAATCATTGTATGCTCTTATGAATCCAACATCCCAAATCATTTTCGAACCTGGTCATAACATGAATTCAACAATCGTCATAGTCATTTTATATTATCAAGTAAATACAATAGGAAACAACTCCATGAGATACGGCAGCACACCATCTTTAATTAGACGATTGCACCCTATTTCCTCTCCTAACCAAGAAAGAATTTTCCTTGCGGAAGGTAGGTAGACCTTGAGTACCTTTCTAGACCCCACAACCAAAGGAAGATCACACTAACTTACTTTCCCACTCAAACTTCTGTTGTTCAAACTTGGCTTTAAAAACTTTCCTCCACAACCTATTCCAGTCAAATCCAAAATGCCATAACCATTAGCGCAATAGCACATAATTCATAGTTTGCAACCTCCGAGACCATCTTATTTTTCTAGGGTCTTTTTGTCCATGTGCAAGTAATCCATACCTTCACATACATGTCTATTTCACCAAGCTTCTCTCTAAGACAGTGCCCAGATTGTTTCGCCTTTCGTGCGGGTTGGAACTTATCCGACAAGGAATTTCACTACCATAAGATCGTTATAGTTATGACCACCGTTCACCGGGACTTCCGTCGCTGGCTCCTTGTTATCAGGTCATCAACTTCCTTGACCTTCCAGTACTAGTAGGTGTCAACCCCTATACATTATCTTATGACTTTGTGAAGACTTGAGTTTATGGTAAACAATTGCTAGGGCCTCGTCACTACAACCCTCTTTCCTTTGTGAGGAGGCATCCCTTCTCCTGAAGCGATATGGCTATTTTGTAGAGTTCTTTAAGGAGAGTTGTCTCACGCCCTTAGGTATTCTCCACTTACCCACCTATGTCAATTTCGAGAATAGGTACTTGTAGGAGATTTTTTGGATATCTCACTCCTTGAGATCCATGTAATAATAAATTATTCACTCTTCCAGATCCGTGCAGCAATAAATGCCTTACGCCGATTATCGTCTCTAAGGATCTTTTAATTTATGATCGGCATCTCTGTTAAACATCACTTGAAATGATACCGATGTGATGCTGGCCAAAGAGCCTTCGATGATCAACTTGATAAAAATGCAGAGCAAAGAGAATAGATTAAAATAAAAATTCTTGTGTAGCTTGTACCTTGGGGCTTGAGTGGGAGAAACCTCCCTATTTATAAAGTGAGCTTATCAATATGGGGCATTAAACTCAAGTGGAGCTACTCCCCATGTTGTCTAGCATTTAAATAACCATGATACATTGAAAACTTTAGAGACTCACTCCTCATGGTTCTTGTAACTCACATGAGGAGTGGCCTTTACTATGTAATTGCTTAAACTTGGTGAGTACTCAGTTCCTCAAGTTGACTCAATTGTGTTATGTGTCTGTAATTATTTCAAGCATGATATTTGTCATACCTTGGCGGTAGTACCACATTTTGTTGTATTTACTACTCGAGTAGCTTTATTTGATATGGTAATAGTACCTTATTGTATTGCTACTTTGATAAATTTATGCATTTTTCTTAGTATGTCACTTTACTTGAATTTTTTCCAATTGGATAATAATGAGAGATCGCGTCAAGAAGTAAAAGGGTGTTCCAAAACCCAGTTGAGAGACACATTAAGGATCAACACCCATGAAAAGCCTGAACCTTCTTGAGATTAAACACTAGGGGTCGACTCCCATGAGGGGGCCGAACCCTATGGAACACCTTATATGGGATTGGTGAACATGTAACGAGATACGAGTTGTATCCATCCAACCCAAGTACGATCTGACCAAACCCAAAAGAAAAGGAAACCATGTGAGGGACTCAAGATGGTTCGGTCCTCTCATGGGAGTCGACCACTAGTATGTGAATCTCAAAAGGGTTCGACTCCCTCGTGGGAGCTAACCCCTAATGTGCGAAATCTTAAAAGGGTTCAACCCCCAAATAGGAACCAACCCCTAGGGTGCAAATCCTAAAAGGTTCGACCCCTCATGGGAGCCAACCTACGTTGGCAATCCTTCAAGTGGTTCGGCCCCTATCCTAGAAGTTGAACCTTTTGGTAATCCTTTAATGGTATAGCAGAAGTGTGTGAATCAATAGATTCGATACGAATTAAGATATTGTGTTAAATGAAACACACAAAATCAATTTGAATCAATAGATTCAATTGATAAACAAACAATAACTTTGAAGAAAATAAAGCATAAACTAACAGAGAGAAAAGATAATTGAATTGATAACTCCATCATAACAACTTAGAAACCTTCTAAAATACTAAAAAGTAACTTTCCTAACCTATCTATAATATAATAGTAACTATCTAAACCTATTCTAGCTCTATTTAGATATTTCTAAGCATTTCTAATTGTAGCCTAAATAACAGAAACGAATTTAGAACAAAATAAAAACTAACAAAGAATTGTATTCCTAAAATAACTATGCAATAGAAATCCTACTAGGATTAGAAAATAGAAAAAATCCTACTAGGATTAGAAAATAGAAACAATCCTACTAGAATTAGTAAACGACTTAAGATTATAACTAGATCTATAGATGTCCAACATCATTTAAAGTGGTTTGGCCCCATCTTGCAAGCCGACATCTCCCCCCTCTCCAAAGTATATAGGGCTCGACCTTTTTTCAATTTACAAATTTCTCTCTCTCAACTGGGTATTGTAACACCATTCTACTCCTACCGTGAAGTGATCTCTCATTATTATCTCATTGGAAAATTTTCCAAGTAAAGTGACATACTAAGGAAAATGCATAAAGCTACCCAAGTAATACAATGTGGTACTATTACCAATTACCATCTCAAATAAAGCTGCTCGAGTAGCAAATACAACAAAATGTGTTACTATCATAAAAAAGATAACAAAGATTATGCCCGAAATAATTACACACATAATATGACTGAGTCAACTCAGAGAACTGAGTAGTCACCGAGTTGGAGCAATTAAGTACCTCGTATAAGTTACAAGAACTATGAGGAGTGAGTCTTTAAAGTTATCAATGCATAATGGGTCTTTAATACTGGACAAATTGGGGAGTGGTTACACTTGAGTTTAATACCTCATATCGAGGAATTCATTCTATACTAAGGAGACTTCACTCACTCTGCATTTTCATTGAGTAATAACTTAATTGTTGGAGGCTCTATAACCAACACCTCACCGGTGTCTTTTCAGGTGAAGTTTGACAGAGAAGATGATAAAAAATTCTAGGATCCTCGGAGACGACAATCGAAGTAAGGTATTTATTCCTATAGGACCTCGAGTGTGAGATCCGAAAAACTCCTACACTCAATGTATGAATCAAAATAAATTGATTATTGGGATTAGTGTACGAATATCGAGATCCGAGTTATATCGATCCAACTCGAGTGTGATCCGACCCAACCCGATCTTATCCGAAAGATTAAGGAATTGTATGAGGAACTCAAGAGGTTCATCCCCTTAATAGGAGCCATCGTGAGCAAAAACCTCAAAGGGTTCGACCCCTTCTAGGGAGCTGACCCACTAAAGAAGAAAAACAAAGAGGTTCAACCCTCACAAGGGTACCGACCATCACATATAACAAACCCTAAAGGGTTCAACCCCATATTGGGAGCTGAACCCCCATTGCATCCCATTAGGTGGTTCAGCCCACTCATGGGAGCTGACCCCTTTATATTATCTTTAAGTGGTTTTGCCCCTTATCAGGTGTTGACCCCCCTTGCAATATCTTTAAGTGGTTCGAGGTAGTCGTCCCTTCCCCCCTTTCGAAAGTATATAAGAGCTTGGCCCCTTATAAGTTTACAAACTTCTCTCTCCACTGGGTTTTGGAACACCCTTCCGCTCCTATCATTAAGTGATCTCTCACCATTGAGAATTTTTCTAAGGAGATCCACATACTAAGAAAAATGTGTAGAGTTACCAAGTAGTGATACAATTGAGTTACTACTACTACTACCACCAATTATCATATAAAAAAAAGCTATCTGAGTAACAAGTACAACAATAAGGTGTTCGATCGTCAAGGTACAACAAAGATCCTACTTGAAAAACTATAGACGCATAACACAACTGAGTCAACTGAGGGAACTGAGTAGTCACCAAGGTGAAGTAGTTACATAATAAAAGTCACTCCTCATGTAAGTTACAAGAACCATGAGGAGTGGGTCTTTAAGAATATCAACGCATCATAGGTTATTAATGACTTAAATGTAAAACAACATGGGAAGTGGTTACATTTGAGGTTAATGTCGCATATTAATTACTTGATGTATAAAGAGGGAGACTTCTCCCACTCAAGCTTTAAGACACAAGCCACACAACAACTCTCTATTTCAGTTATTTTCTTTTTTCCACTGCATTTTCCTCAAGTACTAACTTGATCATTGAAGGCTCTTTGGCCGATACTACTGATGTCTTTTCAAGTGAAGATTAAAAAGAGAACGATTTTATCCCTAATTTTAGCAATTTCTAATGTACTTAAACTTTTAATGCATTTTTTACATCAAAAAGATCAATATCTACCTAAAAATAATTGTCACAAATCTCTAAACGAGCATTCCAATGCATCTAATGGATTACCATATCGGATGCTTAAGTAAAATAATTATGTTCATTGGAAATTGACGACAGTTACAACCAATAAGAATTGAGAACATGAACCTTTTTCCAACATTTGATGGCAGAAACTCCAAAATATTGTTGATCTTTTGCACATGATCTAGATTTTCGACTACATCTAATAGTATTATGTCTCTTTTGTTCTTATATATAAGTACTATGCCAATTTTCTCTATATGTTGGATATTTTTATTCTTCAAAACATTGTTAAGGCCTATTTAGTCAAGACAACCTACACTTCCCATGCCCTACATGTCTTTAATCTTTGCTAATGTTACTGTCACTATTGATATCTTAATTCTATGGACATATGTGAACTCTCTATTTAAGTTATTTATGTTAGTCTCAGTTTATCTCTAATATTGACCAAAACCCAAAACTGAAGGTATCTCTTCTATTAAACAAAACATGGGGGGCATCCAACATGGACCAAAATAGGGGTATAACGGGTTCATTCTCACAGTTTGGCCGAATTAGAACAAATTTTGTAACACAAATTTCATCCTAATCCTAATTTTTGATGTGGTTCGTTTAAAAATTATTTGAAAAATAACCCCGTTACTTTTCCTTAATCTCTTCTTCTTTAAACAAGAGCCTCTCATCTTCGCCCTAACATGATCTAAGTATTTTATTTTATTTTCCTTTCTCTAATTTGTGCCAACTCATAGACATCGTTCTCACATTTCAAGCTCCCCACCTGTTATATAGAATTATAGATCATCATATGGCTTATGTTTAGCTTCAATTACCATTTTTTTTGCTTTATTTTAGTATTGTTCTTTCAAAGTTTTTTTTTTTTTTTCATTTCTAGTCATTTGACTTGCCTTGTAAAAGATTTTTTTTCTCTATTGACCTTCAAAAATTTCATCATTTCACCATGAAATTCCTCTATGTAAATGTATTTTTCCAATAAACTCCCCAACAACTCATTTTGCCATTCTTTTAATACATTTAATCACTTCATCCCACATGATAAGGAATGGCGCATAAAGTATAGTTAGGAATTAGAGATGAATGTTTCAATGCTTGACAAGATTTTTGCATGGATGACAAATATACTTCAATCCTACTTAAAATTGTTGAAAGGGCACTTAAGGCACTAACAAAATGAAAGAATGTGTAGGATAGAAGTTGAATTGTCCATATAAAATGTACCTTGGTAAATGCTTTGTGTATGTTAATTGTATGAGGTTATAGAGTACTCACTTCTCTTGTAGTTTTCTTCAATCTATAATTGTCTTATGAGAGTGATACTCCAATGGTACAAATGTTCGTAGTAGTATCAAAGGGCTCCTCGAGTATAAATCTTAACATCAAAAGGGGCAATAGAATCAAAATTGTGTGCAAAAGTAAATTACATGGATTGATAGTGACACTCAAATTCTAATCCTTTTCTATTAGAAAACAAATAATATCATCGATAGGCTTCATAAACAGACTTATTCAATCCGAGGGACAACCATAAGATATACAAACCAATGTCGAGAAATACCAAGAATTCAACAATTTAGTACAATAAGCTGATATAAAGCTCCATCGATTGATCACCATAAAAATCTAATTATTAAGTAAATAATCAACATATTTGTTTTATATTATCAAGTAAATACAATAGAAAACAACTCCATGAGATACTACACCACACCATCTTTAATCCCAGGATCGCACCCTATTTCGTCACCTAACCAAGAAAGAATTTTCCTTGCGGAAGGCAAGTAGGACCTTGAGCACCTTTCTAAACCCCATAACCAAAGGAAGATTGCACCAACTTACTCTCCAATTCAAACTTCTGATATTCAAACTTGGCTTTAAAACTTCTGATATAGTCGTTTTATATTATCAAGTAAATACAATAGGAAACAATTCCTTTAGATACTGCACCACGCCATCTTTAATCCCAAGATTACACCCTATTACCTCTCCTAACCAAGAAAGAATTTTACTTGCGGAAGGCAAGTAGGACCTTGAGTACCTTTCTAAACCCTACAACCAAAGGAAGATCGCACTAGCTTACTTTCCCATTCAAACTTCTGATATTCAAACTTGGTTTTAAAACTTTCTTCCACACAACCTATTCCAATCAAATCCAAAATGCCATAACCATTAGCCAAATAGCGCATAATTCATAGTTTGCAACCTCTGAGACCCTAGACCATCTTATTTTTCCAGGGTTTTCCTATCCATGTGCAAGTAGTCTGCATCTTCACATACATGTCTATTTCATTGAGCCTCTCTCTGAGACAATGCCCAGATTGTTACGCCTTTTGTGTGGGTTGGAACTTATCCGATAAGGAATTTCTCTACCATAGGATTGTTATAGTTAGGTCATTCATTAGGGCTTCAGTCACTGGCCCCCTTGTCATCAACTTCCTTGACTTTCCAATATTGGTAGGCATCAACCCCCATGCATAGTCTTATGATTTTGTGAACACTTGAGTTTTTGGTAAACAACGCTCGGGCCTCGTCACTGTGACCCCCTTTCCTTTGTGAGGAGGCATCCCTTCCCCCGAAGTGACAAGGCTATTTTGCTGAATTCCTTAGGGAGAGTTATCTCACGCCCTTAGGTATTCACTACTTACCCACCTGCGTCGATTTTGAGAATAGGTAACTATAGGAGATTTTTTGGATATCTCACTAGTCACTCCTTGAGATCCATGCAATAATAAATTTTTCGCTCCTCAAGATCCGTGCAGTAATAAATGCCTTATTCCGATATTCGTCTCTGAGAATCCTTGAATTTATGATCTTCTTTGTTAAATTTTTTTTTTTTTTGAAAAGTAATCTTCTTTGTTAAACTTGAAAAGACTAATGTGGTACCGACCAAAGAGCCTTCGACGATCAAGTTAGTACTCTTTTACAAGTGCAGAGAAAATATTAAAATAAAAAGTTCTTATGTGACTTATACCTTGGGGCTTGAGTGGAAGAAGTCTCCCTATTTATAAAGTAAGCTCATCAATATGGGGCATTAAACTTGGGTGTAGCCACTTCCCATGTTGTCTAGCATTTAAATAATTAAAGACCCATGATGCATTGATAATTTTAAAGGCTCACTCCTCATGGTTCTTTTAACTTACATGAGTGACATTTACTATGTAATTGCTCCAACTCGGTGACTACTCAATTCCAAGAGTTGACTCAATCGTGTTGTGTCCCGTAATTATTTCAAGCATGATCTTGTCATACCTTGGCAGTAGTAGCACATTTTGTTTTATTTGCTACTTGAACAGTTTTTGAGATGGTAATTGGTTGCAGTAGTGTATTGTATTGCTACTTAAATAGCTTATGCATTTTCCTTAGCATTTTACTTGAAAACTTTTTCAATGGGATAATAATGAGATATCAACACCCCTTCTTGGGCGCCGACCACTAAAAGAGGAAAGTAAGGAGGTTTAACCCCTACAAGGGAGCCGACCCTCACATATAACAAACCCTAAAGGGTTCGTCCCCTTATTGGGAGCAAACCCCCCATTGCATCCCATTAGGTGGTTCGACCCCCTCGTGGGAGCCAACCCTAACCCCTTGTAATATCTTTAAGTGGTTTGGCCCCTTATAGGGTACTGACACCCCTTGCAATATCTTTAAGTGGTTCAGGGTAGACAACTCATCCCCCCTCTCCAAAGTATATAAGGGGTCGATGCCTTTTAAGTTTACAGACTTCTCTCTCTCTCTCTCTCGACTGAGTTTTGTAACACCCTTCTACGTTTATCATGAAGTAATCTCTCACTAGTGAGAATTTTTCAAAATAGATCGACATACAAAGAAAAATTTGTGAAGTTACATGAGTAGTGATATAATGAAGTACTACAACCACCAATTACCATCTCAAATAAAGCTACCTGAGTAGCAAGTACAACAATGAGGTGCTTAATCGCAAAGGTTCAACAAATTATACCGGAAAAACTTACAGACGCATAACACAACTGAGTCAACTCAAGGAACTAAATAGTTGCCGAATTGAAACAGTTACATACTAAAAGTTACTCCTCGTGTAAATTACAAAAATCAAAAGGAATGGGTCTCTAAGAACATCAATGCATCTTAGTGACTTAAATGCCAAACAACATGGGGAGTGGTTACAACTGAATTTAAAATACCGCATATTAATTACTTGATCTATAAATAAGGAGACTTCTCCCACTCAAGCCTTAAGACACAAGCCACACAACAACTCTCTATTTTAGTTATCTTTTTTTTGCTTTGCATTTTCATCAAGTACTAACTTGATCGTTGGAGGCTCTTTGACCGACACTACCGGTGTCCTTTCAAGTGAAGATTAACAAAGAAAATGGTTTTTACATCGATTACCAATCTTGCATAACAAAAATATTTTTCTAATAATGCCTAAAATATCCCTAATTTTAGCAATTTCTAATGTACTTAAACTTTCTACATATTTTTTACATCAAAAACATTAGAAGCTACCTAAAAATAATTGTCATAAATCTCTAAACGAGCATTCCAATGCATCTAATGGATTCCCAATCGGATGCTTAAGTAAAATAATTATGTTCATTGGAAATTAATGACATTTACAACCAATAAGAATTGAGAACATGAACCTTTTCCAACATTTGATGGCAGAATTCAAAATATTGTTGATCTTTTGCACATAATCTACATTTTCGACTACATCTGATAGTATTATGTCTCTTTTGTTCTTATATATAAGTACTATGCCAATTTTCTCTATTTGTTGGATATTCTTATTGTTCAAAACATTATTAAAACCTATTTAAACAAGACAATCTAATACTTCCCATGCCCTACATGTTTGTCGTCCTTGCTAATGTTACTTTCACTATTGATATCTTAATTCCATGGACATATGTGTACTTTCTAGTGGTCCATATGTCTCATCCTATGTTACCTTGTTCATCGGTTGGAATTTGGTTTGACAATCTAGAATGAACCTGGTTCATAGAGGTAGTTTTGTATAGGGTAAGTCATTTATGTTAGTCCCAGAGAAAAAAAAAACAAGTTTATCTCTAATATTGACCAAAACTGATGGTATCTCTCATATTAAACAAAACATGGGGGGCATCTAACCTAGACCAAAATAAGGTATAACGAGTCTTGTGACACAAATCTCATCCTAATCCTAGTTTCTGACGCAATTCGTTTAATAATTATTTGAAAAATAACCTCATATCTTTTCCTTAATCTCTTCTTTAAACAAGACCCTCTCATCTTCCCCTAACATGATCAAAGTATATTTTCCTTTCTCTAATATGTGCCAACTCGTAGACTTCTTTCTCACATTCCTAGCTATTTTTTTTTATATATAAACGAAAGAAAAGCAATACAAGGGGAAGGTTGAGATGACCAACCAAGGATTATTGACCATCATATGGCTTATGTTTAACTTCAATTACCACTTTTTTATTGCTATTTTTTTTCATTTCTAGTCATTTGACATGCCTTGTAAAAGATATTTTTTCACTACTAACCTTCTAAATTTCATCATTTCACCAGGAAGTTCCTTTATGTATATGAATTTTTCCAATAAATTCCCCAAAAACTTATTTTGCTATTCTTTTAATACATTTAAACACTTCATCCCACATATAACATGATAAGGAATGGTGCATAAAGTATAGTTAGGAATTAGAGATGGATGGTTCAATGCTTGACAAGATTTTTGCATTGATGACAAATATACTTCTATCCTATTAAAATTGTTGAAAGGGCACTTACAAAATGAAAGAATTTGAAGAAGGTCATTGGTAGAAGGGGGAAACTATCAAAATTGTAATGCTGACTTTACCTTGCCAATTAGACATGTAGAATCCGCAAAATAAAAATAAAATAAAAAGATTGGTCAATGGTTTTCTTTGCTTCATATTTAACCACACAACCCTATGAATAAGAGTTGAATTGTAAGTTTAAAACATACCTTGAGTATGCTTTGTGCACTTTAATTGTATGAAGTTATAGAGTACCCACTTCTATTGTAGATATCTTCAATTGATAGTTGCTGTAGGAGAGTGATACTCCAACAGTACAAATGTTCGTAGTAGTATCAAAGGGCTCCTCGAGTATAATCAAAATTGTGTGCAGAAGTAATTTACGTGGATTGGTAGTGACACTTAAAATATAATCCTTTTCTATTAGAAAACAAATAAAATCATCAATAGGTTTCAAGAGCAGATTTATTCAACCCAAGGAACGACTATAAGATATACAAATCAATGTCGGGAAATATCAAGAATTCAACATTTTAGTACAATAGACTATCTGACACAAAGCTCCATCCACCGATCAACATAAAAAATCTAATTATTAAGTAAATAAAACTAATTAGGAGAAGCTATTCCAAATGCGATTAAAATTTAATCAAGCTCGCACCTTTACCATCGGAGGACCGCAATGGTGGATCAACGATGCGTCTAAAATTATCTCGAAGATCCAAGAAGCTCTGCCTAACAAGCAATGCACTTCGTTTTGACTCTTCAAACTCCTTTATAATCCCCATCGGTAATCCCTCCCCCAAAACCGCATTTAAATCATCCTCACTGCACCACCACCAAAAAAGAAAAAAAGAAAAAAAATCAAGAAAAATAGCATAAGAAATTTTTTTAAAATACCGGAACCGAGTATTTAATAATATAAGATATACACAAAGATTTTTTTTTTTTTTTTGTTTAATAAAAAGGCTGATTTTTGTGACATTCCCATTTCAGCTCAATATTCATCCACCATTTTCAGAATTCAAACATTTTACATAAGTGGGAGAAAAATTGCTGTTTATAAAGCGTAATTTTTTGGAAAAAAACAATAATTTTTTCTAATAACGTAAATCTGTAATTGGAATTTCCCCTAAAAATCAATAACACAAAATTAAAAAAGAAAAATAGGGGAATTTAAAAGAGAGAGAGAGAGAGAGACTTGAAATGCATGTAAGTGCAGGTATCTCTTTTGGTGAGTCGAGAGAGAGATTGGGTAGTGGTAAAGAGAGGTCGACCATTGGGTCCAAGATCAAGAGATTTGTCGTTAATTTCTCTGGCAAGACTACGAATGCGAGATTCTTCATCGAGGAGATCAGAGTCTGTGCTGGGTTCATCTGTGGCTGGGGATTCTTCGGTTTGAGAAGAAGAAGCAGACTGAGATTTTGATTTGGGTTTCGGTTTTACTTTGGATTTCGGAGCTGAGGATTTAGATGCTTTTGATGAATAATTATTAGAATAAGAGATTAGGATGTTTGGGATTTTTGATGGGTTTCGTGTTCGAATCGATCCAGAAGAAGCTGTTCTAAGTATCGATTGCAGCATTTTTTTCTTTTTTTCTCTTTTTTAGAGAGAGAGAGAGGTTGCAGTTGCCAGGTAGTAGGGTTTTGTGAATTGCGAATGAAGAAAAGGGGAGGAGGTTTAATTTTAGTGATATTCTATTGGCACACCAACTTTTACACACAACACAGCAATCCTTTTGAATTCAACGGTTGTTTATTTTAATTCCCAAAACTTGTATTTCGAGTGCATTCGACACTTTATAATGAATAAAGTAGCTGGTATATGTACGAATTCGGAGATATTAAAAGTGATCAATTCACGAGTTCGTAGGTTATAAAAATGACGAATGCATATTTTGAGAATTAAAATGAATAGTGTATCAAACTCATAATTTCGTCATATTTAATGTACAAAATGGAGATTTGCCCATTTATGTACGAGAGACGATATTGGCACCCTAACTTTCACTTATTGCATCCCAATTGAAGATACAGAAAATATGGTGAATCTCCATTTTGTGTGTTGGTACCATACATTAGATTATCGAGGAGTCAGCTAGCAAGGTCAAGTATAAGTCTTCAGCTTTCTCTTAGGCTGAGAAGAGCTGGCTATTGACATTATGCGTCAAGGCTTGAACACAACAATCAAAATTATAACAAGCATTGGTTTAGGCACGAGTTGCTTTTTCACCTTGTAGTATCATATCATTACCTTTTTAATTCTGATTAGGAATTCATGAAGGATGTTTGCTCTTTTATTTTACTTTATTATGCTATAGCTTTTGTTTCCTAAAACATGTTTTTCTGTGAATTCGTCATTTTTATTATCAATGAATTTACTGATAAAATATCAATAATTTTGTCAGATCAACGATCTCGTTGGTCAATTGTAATTTATCAACCGTTGATTATAAAACGACAAATTCACAAGAAAAACATGTTTTGGGAATAAAAATGAACAGTGTATCAAAATCAGAATTTTGTCTAAGTTGTGCACATTTTGGGAAATGTCCCAAGAAAATAAGTGAATGATTGAGAATAAGTAAAAGTTGAGGTTCCAATAGAGATAGATTCTCTCTCTATTTTTTTTTTTCTAGATTTCTATTTTTGGGGTTTTGGGATTTTATATGAGCCTAATTATACTTGCAAACAATTACTGAAATTGTCTGAACAAGTTATAATGTTGGGATTTAATTTGAACCAAACCTTTGTAATGTTTGAAGAGTGTGTTTAATCTTCAATTGAGGGTGTGATAAATAATTTAAGAAATTGGGGTGTAGTAAGGAAAGTTGGGGTGACAATAACAGTAGTCTTATTTAAACATATAGATTGGTGTGGTATAAGTAAAAGTTGGTGTGTTAATAGAAACTCCTTAATTTTAATTTTATGATTATGCTTCCCTCTCTATCGATTATACATGGTAATTCTAATAACCATTACAACTTCATTTTCAATGATATTTCTTCTAGGGCAGTCAATGGGTTGGATCAAGCAATTGGTCCGGTCGGATCCTAATGTTTGGCCCATCTAATGGTCGGACCAAAAAAGGTCGAATGGGCAAAAAAAAAATTTCTAATTGGACGTTGTTAGACCAGAAATCTCAACATATCTCTTATGAAAATCATCAAAAGAATTTTTACTCTTCAATTTTGATTAATCAAAAATAAAATTCAATCCTAAGCACTGATACCAATTGTTGTATTTTTACAAAACCCAAACACGTTGACATATTTAAAATATCTAGAGTTCTACAATCACTCAATACCAATCATGTGGATTGTTGTCTATAAAATTTAAATTATCATACCTTTGATTGTAAATAATACTCTTAACATTCAAAGGACTGATTATTTATTGCTTTTGACTCCCCAATCTCTAATAGTCACTAGTAACAATAGAGAGAATTCTATTTCAATCCTTAACATGGATGGCCAATCTAGAAATTTTCCTTAGTAAGGAAAGTGTTTTTCTATCAAATAAACCAGTGTGACATGTTAAGTACAATTCATATTTTTTCGTCATTTCTTAAGGCACTTAACAAATTTTCTAACTCATATCGTCGATCTTGATCATAAAATCATGCATGTCACTTAAATCATTTCATATTTTATTACTTAATTACATGAAATTTATGGATCTTAATGTTGAATTATACAGTTGTCATGATTGACTTGTATAGTTGTCATAAACTAATTGTTAGGAAAGAAATCAGAGTGTATATTTAGTTAGGAAAATTATTCTGATTCCTTAAATCATGGGATTTGTAATGGTAGGAATATTTTTTGATTTGGGTAGATTAGTTTCCTATTTTTCTCCCTAAAATAGGCCATATATTTTTGTGTACCAATTATTCTAATTCAGTGAGAAATTATCATTCTCTATCCCTTTTTTACGATATGGTTACTTTTCATTGCAACCTTCATTGTTGCGTTATTTTCTGTTTCATCCTCAATCCTTTTCTTCCAAAAAATTCTCCTCTTGATCACCATGGCCACATCCGAAACCAAGACTTCAAATGCCTTTACTCAAACAGACGAGGTCAACACAAATCAAATGATTGGAGATCTGTAGAATATTTAGGCTACATACAGATTGAATGAGAAAAATTATCTCAAGTGGTCCCAATTTGTTAAAACATGCCTGAAGGGTGAAAGGAGACTCAAAGTTTGAAGTATGGGACGAAACTGATTCCATGATCATGTCATGGTTATGAGATTCTATGGATCCTACAATTAGTGACACCTGTATGTTTTTCACAACTGCAAAGGAGATTTGGGAGTCCACTAGGAAAACCTATTCAAAAGCTCGTGATGCAGCCAAAGTGTATGAGATTAAAGTGAGGACCAGTGCAACCAAACAAGGAGGCAAAATGATGACAGAGTATGCCAATTTACTTAAAAAACTTGTGGCAGGAACTTGATCACTATCGAGTACTTGAGATGAAATGCCCAGAAGATACTGCTATCTTGAAGAACTTCATTGAGGAGGACCAAGTTAATGATTTCTTGGCTGGACTGAATCCTAAATTTGATCAGATTAGGGTTCAGATACACGGCAAGGAGGAGACACCTTCATTGGAGGAAACTATTTCTCTAATTCGGACAGAAGAAAGTCGAAGGGGTATAATGCTCAAACCTCAAGTTTTAGATGGCTCAACCTTGGTGACTAAAATTGAACAACCTCACATGCAAGAAAAGGGAAAACAGACTTGTCAAAATTATCAGGGAGAGATAACAAGGATAATTTGTGGTGTACCTACTATAAAAAAAACGAGACACACCAAGGAGAATTGCTGGAAAATTGAATGGTAAACCACCAAGTTGAGAATGGGGAAACCGTGGAGGTCAACAAAGGTCTCAATCTCAGGCTCATCTGACAGAACAAATCAACCAAAATGAGGTACTGGAGAAAGGAGGACTTAATAGTGAAGAGATTGAAAAACTTGGACAAAGGTCTCAATCTCAGGTAGCCATCCATTTTTAGAACCTTTGATCAAGTCTACAAGAATTTTTTTTTTTAATCTGAGTTTTTTCCATGAAATATAAAAGGGTTGTAGAGTTGGATTGCCAATATGGTAATCCATTGATCTCAACGATCCCTTGTAAGATTTGAAATCTTACAAAGCTAAGTAAGGACTGTTTTTTTTTAAAAAAATAACAGATTTATTATATAAAAAAAGAGCCGAGATTTTCTAGCTCCCCCTCTTGACAAACTCTCCCAAAACTGCACACATTTACGGGGATGTGCATATTTTTTGTTTACTTTTATGATAAAAGAAGTTCTCCTGCTAAAGGTAGAGGAGAGTGTTTGTATACTTCAACTATTTCACAGATTTCATACTTAAATTGATAGATGTTCATCAAAATCAGTATGAAATCCGTGGAATAGACGAAATTTATTACACTAATTCTAATTCATGGTAACAAGAAGAAGACAAAATGGAATTATTTGTAAGTATTCTTCAAAACCTTTGTCTCGTTCAACATAATAGAATGATACTTAACTGATTTAAGGATTAAGATTTATTTTAAACATAGAATTTTAAGGTTTGGATAGTTATAGCTAGGATTTAATTAAGAGAATTTCTATTGCCACACCAACTTTTACTAATGCCATCCCAAGATGTGTGTTGATTCTTCAGTGATAGCAAAAGTTGGTGTGACAATAGAATCTCTATTGATTAAGAGTTGATGTTGTACGATTAGTTTATGGTAACTTTTCTTGTGTCCCAAGCCCCGATTAAAACGTCGAAGCAAAGTTTGGTTATAGGGTTTAGGTAAGTAAAGGTCATAGTTTAAGGTTTAATTAAGAGTTGAAGTTATATGATTATAATTAGTTTAGGGTAACTTTGCTTATGTCTCAATCTCGAATAATCAATTGAGGTTATAGGATTTAGAGATTAAGAGGCTTGTTTTAGAAATAATACAAATATACATCGTATTTTCATAGAAACATATCTCTATCAAATATTATGTACAAAGATTTACCCAATAGACCTCATTGTTGTATTTTTATTACAAAAACTCTCTTGGAGTTCTAACAAGTAATAACTCCAGGGAACCTTACTTTATAAAGTTTGTTTCCCACCAAAACTAGCTTTATCAAGTTTATTACCCAGCAAACCTTGGAGTGGGGATTCACGTCATATAATTCAAATTGATGCGATTGATGTGTTCTTAACATATCGTGGAGTGGATCATAACCTTGTCAATCTGTGGCTATTAAAAACATGATATGATGCCACAGGGTTATAAAGGATAAAATTCTAAGACATCGAAAAAAAAGAGTTAATTTTCACCGTTGAATTTTAGTTTTCAATTTGGGAGATCTGTGGCCATCCATTTTTAGCATTTTCCATCAAGCTTAAAAAGGACTTTAAAAAAATCTTTTCAGTCTAAACTTTTTCATAAAATCTAAAAGGTTGTGGTGTTGCATTGCTAATTTGATAATCCATGTGGGCCCAACGACCCTTATTAAGATTTGAAATCTTACTAAGTTAGTCACACTAGCATGATTTATAAAGTAAGGTTTGTTCCGTAATAAACTTGATAAAGAAGGGGGGTTTTGTAATAAAATTGCAACAAATATATTTACCCGATAAAAAGGATAATTTAATTAAAATTCAATCCAAATAATTATGATTTGAAGTACTAGCATTTAAAAATGATAATTTAATTTGCTAAGAATATTTTTTTTATCAATAAGATTCTCTGACGTGTAAATTAAGAAAGAATTTAGCATTCTTATTTCAACAGAAGTTGAATGAATTAATCGTGTCAATCCACTTTTAGTTATAAATTATTTGTGACTCTTATCATTTTATCAAATTTATTTTTTAATCAAAATTCTAATTGAATGATCCCAATGTGATGGTCTCCGTGATTTTTCCAATCATAAAATTATGAGTCATTGTTGATCTTTTTCTAATTCTAATGAACGACAAAGCGTAAAATAACTGACTTGTTAGGATTTATCTTGACTTCTATGATGAATTTTATACTGCATGGCTCATCATTCACCCCAACGTCTTTAGTGATATTAATCATTTTTTATCTTGTCTTGAAAAATATCAATGAGTCAGTTGAAACATCTTTATCCAAACCTTTCATGAAATGTCCTGCTAACATAAAGAGATGTTATCCTTTAGACAAATTTTTTTAATAAGTTAAAATTTTATTAGAAAAATGAAAAAGGGCTCGAGGTGAACCCATAATTAAAAAAAAACGAAAAAAAAAAAAAAAAAAAAAAAAAAGTAAAATCTCCAAGCTACAAATGTGCTCCCATCTTATTACAAAAATCCTCAAAGAAACACCCGTTAAACGTCTTTGGCCAAATGAAGTTCAGCCCCAATACCGAGAGAATCATATCATAAGTTTGGAATTCTTTCCCTTGAAAGATCTGATGATTCCCCTTGGAGTTAATCCACTCCAAGATATGTTACATTACAAATTAATCACATCAATTTAAATTTTATGACGTGGATCTCTATTCCAAGCTTTGATCGATAACAAACTTGATAAAGTAAGATTTGATGGGTAACAAACTTCATAACGTAAGATTCCTTTGGCGTTGTCAGAACTACAAGCGTTTCTATAATAAAAATTCAACAATTAAGTCTGCTGGGTAATTATCTTTTTCTTAACACCCAACACACCTAATTATTGCATTTTTATTACAAAACCTCCCTTGGAGTTCTAACAAACTCCAAGGGGAACCTTGCTTTGTGAAGTTTGTTAACCACCAAACCTTGGAGTGGGATCCGCATAAAAAATTCAAATTAATGGAGTTAATTTGTTACTTAACATACTTAGAGGAGTGGATCCAACTGCATCAATTTGTGGCATCCCATGATCTGATGCTATGCTACAGGGTATAAAGGACAAAAATTGTAAGAATTTCGAATATTTTTTTAGAAAAAAAGTTAAATTTCAACATTGAAATTTAGTTTTAAAATTTTGCGTTCCGTAGCCATCCACTTTCAACACCTTCCATTAAGCACAAAAATGTTTTCTTGTCATTTTTTTTTCTTTTGAATATGAGTTTTTCCTTGAAATCTAAAAGGCTGTGGTGTTGGATTGCCAATTTTATAATCCATGTGGGCTCAAAGACCCTTAGTAATATTTGAAATCTTACTAAGTTAGGCACGGTAGTCTGATTCCATAAATTAAGGTTTGTTTAGTAACAAACTTGATGAAGTAAGGGAGTTTTTGTAATAAAATTGTTACAGATGTGTCTGCCTGGTAAATCTCTCTTTTGTCGTATTTTTTAAGGGCACCACTTGACCAAGAATCCATCAATTCTCTTCTACAGGCCTTCCTATCTTTATCTATGTTTCTTTCTCCTGCGAGAGGTAGAGGAAAGTGTTTGTATACTTCATCTATTCCACCGGTTTCATACTTAAATTGATAGATAGATGTTCATCAATATTAGTATGAAATCTGTGAAATATACGAAGTTTATTACACTAATTCACGGTTACAAGAAGAAATACACCGATTGATTGATTGATTGAATTATTTGTAAGTATTCAAAACCTCTGTTTCGTTCTCTAATCTCTACATATATTACGATACTTTAACTGCTTTAGGGATTAAGATTTATTTTAGAATTTATGGTTTAATTAAGGGTTGAGATTATACGATCACGGTTAGGTTAGGGTAAATTTTATTTTAGACTATAGAGTTAAATTTAGGGTTGAGGCGACATGATTAAATTCAAATTGGGGTTACTTTATCTGTGTGGGATAAGCTATGATATTAAAGGTTTGAGGCTATGGTTTATAGGGTTTAGGTAATTAATTACATGTCCTAGTCTAGGGTTTAATAAAGGATTGACATTATATAATTATGATTAGGTTAGGGTAACTTTCTTGTGTCCCAAACCCAGATAACTGGTTGTGATTATAGGTTAGGGTAACTTTGTTTTCACAAGTCCTAGTCTAGGGTTTAATAAAGGATTGATATTTTATTTTTAATGATTTTATTTTATTTTTAATAATTTTATGGAGATTTTAAAATGTGAAGAATAGTGGTAATTTAATATTCTTAGTGAGTTTTCGGAGATGGGATTCTGGTTGCTGACATTTGTAATGTGGAATTAGTAGATCCCAAAGTTCCCATTATTGAAATTGATGTGTCTCTTCTTGACAATAATGGAATCCAAAACCAGCTTACAAGGCGTGATTTCGGCCCAATGAACACTACCATCACCATTTTTTATCTTTGTTAATTCATCCACTTTTGGGTTAGTTTATTCATCTTGTTTTGAATTAATCTATTGTTGCAATTAAGATATCTGGGAACTTTTTGATGTGTAGAGTTTTTGGTGAAATTAGTGAAAATAGAGGAAAAAGAAGGTGCAGTGATATTTTGATTGTTTACGAAAGAGACCCAAAATCTATTTTACAAAGTAGGGAAGACTTTGGCTTTATCCAATTGAAATATTATAGTAATGGTGAACTACATATTGATGAACACTTCAGCAAAGAATAAAAGACACAATATAGTATCTCTGCCCTATGTCTCGAAGCCAAGGAGTTTAGAATCACTGACCATCAAATTTCCAGTAAGAAACTATGTTGACTTCAGGTCATTGCTTTATTAGCTCTTCAATTCGAAAAGAAGTTCTGGTTTTATGTTTGCAATGGATTAGAAATTATGTTGACTTCAGGTCATTGCTACTTTCGTTGGAACTGTTGAGTACATGTCACCTGAGAGAATCCGGAATGAGAATTATTCATACCCAGCTGATATTTGGAGCCTCGGATTAGCTCTATTTGAGTGTGCCACAGGAGAATTCCCATACACAGCTAACAACGGACCCGTTAATCTTATGTTACAGGTGAGATTGTTCGATCTTGGTCTCTAATTTCAAATTGTTTCTTCACTTGCATTTATATTTTTCTGCTTAAATTTTCTGTATAAATTGAAAATAATTAAAACTGTAAGCCATCTTTCTGAACCTATATGGCATTGAATAGTTCTTATATTTTGTTGATAGTGTTGTCATGAACCTACAACCTAAGCTATGAGGCATAACAAACATGATTTTGTTTTATGATTATAGCCCTGAAAACACTGATATCTATTCTTTTGCCCCATCGTTGTTTTCAACTTATAACAATTTTATAGTTTATGACAGATTATGTATGATCCATCGCCCTCACCGCCAAAAAGTTCATTTTCCCGAGAGCCGTGCTCCTTCATTGATAGCGGCTACTCAAGGATGCAAATGCAAGACCGACGGCTGAGAAGCTTCTTTCACACCCATTTATCCGAAAGTACGAGGATGCAAGAGTAGACCTAGCGGCATTTGTCCAAAATGTTTTTGATCCAACACAAAGGATGAAGGATTTAGCAGATGTGAGTCCCTGGTTCTTTTTTATTGTACATTTGCCATCAATATATGATGGGTGCGGCCACATCATGTTGTTGGACATGTTTATGAAATGAGGCTTCAATGCGCTCAATCTGCAGATATATCCAATTAAAAAATAACATCAATAGCCATAATTAGGAAAAAAAAGTAATAATAGAAGATCATAGACGATAAACGATAAAAGATTTTTAAAAGCTAGAGGTGTTCAAGTTGTTTAGTTTGCATTATACTTATAAAAAAAGTTGTTCAGTTTGCACCATCATGGCTAAAACTAAAGTTGTCTTATATTGTTTATGGGGATTTGTTAAAATGAATATGAATTAATAACTCACCTTTTTTTTCCTGTCCAGATGCTTACCATACACTACTACCTACTTTTTGATGGACCTGATGAGCTCTGGCGTCATGCAAAGAACTTATATAACGAGGATTCAACTTTCAGGTATTGAATGTTTTAGTTTTGATGCAACATATTTTTCACTTTCTTAGGATATTTTGGAAAAATGAAATTAATCATTGAAAAAATGGCACAAATGGCATGGGTCCACGTAAATGTCAACATGAAGGACTTACTACCTTTGTATTAAAAGAGTAGAATTCTGGGTCTTGAAAAGATTTAGGAATTTTTGTCTTTTAGAGAAATGGGGAGGACTCGGGTGACTGGTCTTTTCTCAATTGCTAATCGACACTTTTCTTTCTTTCTAGTTTTTCAGAGAAACTCCTTGTGGGCCCGCATGAAATCTTTGCATCTTTAACAAACATTCGAAGAACATTAGCAGGTGACTGGCCCCCCAAAAGACTCGTGCACGTTGTTGAGAAACTTCAGTGTCAGGCACATGGCCAAGATGGAGTTGCCATTCGAGTATCCGGGTCATTTATAATAGGAAACCAATTCCTTATTTGTGGAGATGGATTACAAGCGGAGGGTATGCCCCATTTTCATGACATTTCAATTGATATTGCAAGCAAGTGGATGGGAATCTTTCAAGAGCTATATGTCACCCAGCAGAAAATTATTATTGGATCTCTCGCTCTTTCTCCCCTCCAAGGTTTGTAGATTTGACACTTGTTTACAAGTTTGGTTTTACTCCAAAGTTGAACATGTTTATTGTCTGATGATGGAGTTAAACTCCATAACAAAGATTATGATGTAGGAGCACTTGCAAATAACCTGAGTCAGTCCTTTAGATACAACATGATGCTGAAGAGGTATCTAATACCACATACACTTGAACTAGCTGATTTATTAAATGCATTCTTTTGGTTTGATCAATGTGTAGCTTATGTATTATTGTTCTGTGGAGGTAATTTGGTTCTTCTTGTGCGTGGCTGTAGGTTCATGGATCTCTTGAGCGAGATGATGAGGTAAAATTTCCAATTCTTTTTAGGGATTGTTAAGCATTACCTTCCAAAAAATAAAATAAAAACTACGTCAAGTGAAGATGGAAAACAGATAAACAGACGGGTTTGGGGTTTCAAAAATGTCAATTTCATTGATTATATTAATGATATATGGGGGTTGGGGTTGAGAAAAATAGTTGAGGCAATCTTTGGAATTTTCAATTTTTATTATGTAAATCTTTAGAATTGTCCCCTTTTTTTAGGTTGGTAAATCTTTGTAGCTGTCTTATTGTTCTCACTGAGCGTGAGCTGTATATTTTGATGAATGGAATAATGCAGGATGTTTACTTTGACGATGACTCAGCTGAAGTCGTGATCTCTTTATTGAGGCTTGGTGATGACAGGAGAGGTAAGAGTTTCAAAGTCATTGGTACACTCGCATGCACTCATGTCCAAAGGAGACAAAATTTATGGGGTCAATTGAGTAGTTGATATAATAACGCGTAAGGAATACGCGTAGTGCACAAGCTAAGTTAGGGAGTTAAATCTACCACTCAACTGGTGCCAAAAATATATCCTAGGCTGAAAATGACCCTTCAAAGTATGCCACACTATATATAACAAAAGTATGAGTATGAAGTTTGTGAATGATGACATGATAGACCTGTGTTTAAAAACCACCTTCACCTTCAAGTTACTGATCCCACTAAAAACAGCCATGCCCCAGAAGGAGCATAATACATTTTATAAGTGTTACATTAACATAGATTTCCAAATAAAATGAACTCTTTGCCAAAGAAATCTGACCTTATTCAGAAGACACCAAGCTGCTTGTTACATAGTTTGTGAAATAAATGGAAAGTTGACGTATTTTCGGGGTGAGAAGTCATTCTTTTTTTCATCTATTATTTCACCAATTTGAGAACTTGGCACCCCCTTTAAACATTTGTGTAGTTTGGATTATTGAGATTCTTTTCATGTATGTTGTATTGTACTAATTTGATATATGTTGTATTTACTAATGTCGAGATTAAAAGTTCATTAGCTTTTTTTGTAGTTGAATTATTTAATCATCTTTGAATTGGTACAACCTGTTGAGTAAGAGATGGTGAATGTGTCTATTTGTTGGAGCTTTCAGTTGGATATGAGGACACTTGGTTGTTTATTTATGTTATTTGAAGGGTTTCTGATCTGTTGTGTATTTTGTTGTGCTAAGGCTATTTTCGTGGAAAACTTGGATTCATTTACTGGGTGAATTAATTTTAGGTGGTGAATGACTTTGTGTCTCTTGCAAGTTTCATAATTTAGTTTTCTTTAGTTTATGAAATTCCAAGTTTAGGATGCTCTGTTGGGTTTAGGAAATATGGAGAGGGTGCTTACATGAAAACACTTTAAAGAGATACCTTGTTCAATTGTGTATTCAGTTGCACATATATCTTTACATTAATATATTAATAATTTTCACATTTGCATGATTTTGTAAAGGGTGTGTGAGAAGTGTTCCACATACAAGACTCCTACGGCTTATCGTTGCTAGGTCTACAGAAGGTGTGTGTTGAGGATTGTATGTGCACTCTTTTTTTGCTTGGAGCTACAACTTTATAAGCATGAAATACAACACTCTTTAATGGATTCAACAAGATTGGAAAAGTTTTTTAGACAAATGGGCAAATACTACATGTGAATGTAGAAACTTTAGTTTGGACTTTCTATTTATATTAATTGGAAGATAACTGTATTCCAGAGATTGTTTTTGTTCCTGCTAATTTAGTCTTTTAAATGTTTTAAATTAAGAAAGTCAATATTGCCACACCAACTTTTACTAATGCCACACCAATTCCAGTGTAAATCACTAAAAGAATTGCACACAGTTGGTGTGGCCTTAGTAAAAGTTGGTGCGGCAATTGTAACTCTCTAAAATTAATATTAATCAAAATAAACAGAGTTTTCCATAAATGACTTTGTCTTTTAGATCTGCCAAATTGTCGGGAAAACCTTGTTTGTTATAATTTGTATTTTTGTGGTAAGATTTAGATTTCAATTTTCAATGGTAAATCAATTCTTATCTTTTATAGGGGAAATCCAAACATTGAGGAAAATAAGAAGACATGATAGAGCGGAAAGATTTAGAAGAGATCAAAAGCATCACTATTTGATTGGGTTTTATTTCTAAACAATTATGTGACTCAATTTCATTTGTAAGTAATGGGATTTCAATATATAATACGAATTTTGAGTTGTTTAGTTTAATTTGGAGCTTGTTTTATAATTTTTGTTGTGTTTTTTATTTTTCTGATTTTTTATTTTTTTTACTATTTCGTTTATTGTGATTGGTGAATTAGAGGACCGTCCTATTATTTGTTAAACCTCCATATTCGATGGTCATACTCTATGGATTTTTTTTTTTTATTTTTTTGAAGATCATTCTCCAATAATTTGATAGTTCAGGATCGTAAAACAAATCTACAAGAAAATATTTGACGGGATGGTCTATCAAATTTCTGAAAATTTGACTGGTTGAGACTGTCTAATATGGGCTTGTTTCACATAGTGTCATGGGACTCTTTGGGTCGGATTTTAGAACAACGTTCTATTATTGATGTATTAGGCCCTCAATATTACATTCACAGCCTTGCACGGTTGCTCGGTCGCAACCATCCGTAAGATAGCCATGGCTAAACAACTAATGTCAAGGAATGCCATTTCTCTCTTTTAGTAAGCTTTATGTTATGTGAGAGTTGAATAGTGTGTGTGAGGTCATCCATGGACCATCATTGGTGTTATAGAACTTTTTTGGGTGATTTAAGTATATATCCTTCCAAGTGTTGGTGAATATTTGAGACACCCATTTATTTTTAAATAGACAATATGCTTCCTTGACCTCAATTTACTATAATAGGTTCTAAATGTTTAAGATTGTGATGTTCCAATAATGAATGGATATTCTAAAGTTTTTATTTGTTAATAGATGTGTTTTTAAAGTTCGAATATTCTAAAGTTTTTATTTGTTAATAGATGTGTTTTTAAAGCTCGGATGAAATATTTCAAGAAAATAACATTAGAAATCATATTACGCTAGGAAAATATAATCCAAAACATAGAAATCATCATTTTGAGACAACAAGAAGGTTTATGAGAAAAATCTTGATATCAGAACACCCCTAGTGGCTACATTACGTCTAGGAAAATCCTTTTGAACACAAAACAATAAACTAAAATCAAATAAATTGTTTTGTCAATTTTCACAAAATTTGACAAAATTATCAAAATGTCCCTCATAGGGTCTACGATCATTTCACATCAAAAACCCATAAGTGACACAAATCAATATTCTCATTGAATTTCTTACGAAAAACTGATTAAAAAACATTTCAAAACGTTAAAAAAAAAAAACATTCCAACACAAGAGTCCTCTTTAAGGGTAAAATGGTAATTTTTCAATTCTAAAATTTAAAGATTTGAAACTAATAATTAAAATATTAATTAACGTAAAGTGAAATCTTAATAAATTAAATTAAAATTTTTGAATAAATAAATTTAATTAATCAAGCCCATAAACCAAATTTTAAGTGGTGGCCCATTTATTCAAGTGGGATCCACCTAATATTTAATAAAGAACCCTCCACTGGGGTTTTAAAGAATTCATAATAATTTAATAAAGAACCCTCAATTGGGGGGTTCTCTAAAATTTTAGAATTCTCATTTTACGTAAGTCAAATAATTCAAAATTCAAAATTCAAAATTTAAAATTCAAATAAAACCTAATTGAAAACTAATATAAACCACTTAACATATTATTTAAAGATAGATTTTATCTCTAAGAAACCTAATCATACCCTAATCTTATTAACATAGATCTTTCAAAATGATCCTTCACCACCTAATTTCGTAGGTTAAGAGAAATCCTAAAAAACTAAGGTAAAAAATCTTCAAAATACTTCTTAAAACTTTAAATCTGGAGTCCCAAGTTAATACTTAACCCCCCAAGCTTTAGTTTTCAACCTAAAATATACATATAAACTCTAAAAACACCCCAAAAGGTAATAAAATGCTCAAATTAAGAAGAAGACAGTCTCATCTCGAAGATTAAAAACATATCTAGTAACGAAGATAAAACGAAAAAATTTACACGAAGAATGCTCACCACCAATTTTTGAGGAAATCGATTGTCGTGATCATTCAGGTAAAAGAAAAAGTAACTTTTATTTAAATTTTTTTAGGCTATTTTGCAATGTAAATATTTGGGAAGAGTTGATATCAATTTTTGTCGGGCGAAATTGGTGTTTAACACCTTCCAATTTTATAACCTGATGCCTATACTCATAATCTTTTAGTAGTTTAGTATTTCTTATCCGTTTAGAGTAAATTTTTTGTTCTTAAACTATAAAATTAGGTGTACGACCCCCAAAATTGTAAAAGTTGATCCGTACACACGGATTGAAGATGCTTGCACAGGAAAACATTGAGTAGGAGAAAGAGAGCTCTAAGGCAGAGTAGAGAAGAAGAGGATATTGAAAAAGGAAAAAAAAAGGATAAAAAACATCATTTAAATAGAATAAGGAATCTTAAGATTCGTAGAGGATTCAACGGTTAAGATGGCCTCGAGATTCGACAAATAAAATGGGAGATGAACCTCAAGAAACGAGATCATCAAACGAAGATGAGCACATTATGGAACACGAGAATCGAGATGACCAAGTGACAACAACACCTCACCGAGCCAATAAAAATATGACACATGTGCATTAATAATGAGTAGCTAACATCTCAACACCCGAGGCAAGACATCGTATCAAAAACATGCATACCATTCAAGTGGCAGTTTAAAGACGTCTGATAATGGATTGACATGTGGAAAGGGCATTAATGAGATATTGAGGGTACGCAAAGAACGCAACCGTTCAGCAAGTAACAAATCAAACAATACCACGTGCACGATATACAAAGGCTTAGAATAGTATAAATGAGTCTCGAAACTTTAGGTTGTGCCTAAACTTTCGAAAGGGGGCAATGTGGAGGGAAACTTCATCAGTGTCAGAATAAGGACATGTGGTACAAGATGCGGAGGATGACGTTATCTGAGCCTTATCCAAGAACGGTGGGGTGGATAGAAGGTAGTGAAGAATGGTCAGAAAGATACTAAATCTAGCAACCACCAAGAATCTCACGATATTAGGGATCCCATGCCAAAGCAATCAAATTTATTTTATATAAAGGATAGATTGGAAAAAGGGGAGAAAATTAAGAAAATGATTCTATTGCAGATAAGGATGAATTGGAAATCTACTAAGAGAGGGAGACTATCCAAAATATCTATAAATAAGGCACCAACGCCATTAAGAAGGTATGTAATTTTTTTTCAAAAAGAAAACTCTTATAAATTTCCCGTGTAACTAACTTAGGCATCGAAGGCTTTGTGGACCAGGGAGTAGGGATGATTAGAAGGAGATCCAAGACATACCAATTAGGAGAGTAGGGATCTCGAGGTATTCACAAAAAATACTTCTACACATATCATTACTCAATTCTTCAGAAGATATATTGACTTCATTTATTTAATAATAAGCACTCCATATTTAATTTTCTTTATCAAGTTTGTTACTGAACAAACCTTACGTTATTAATAACGGCTTTCTTTATTTATCAAGTTTGTCACTATTGCAATCTTATTGCAAAAACTCCCTTTCTTTATCAAATTTGTTACCGAACAAACCTTATTTTATTAATCTTCCTAACAAGTTTTTCTTTCTTTATCAAGTTTGTTATCGAACAAATCTTACTTTATGAATACTAAGGTGTGTTTGATAACTGCTAGTTCACCGTGAGAGTTAGACTTTCGAAGGTAATAATTCTAGAAAGTTGAACTCTTGAAAGTTGGGAGTGAGAGTCAATTATAACTTTCGGTTGTTGTCTTAAAATTCTATTTTATTATTTGGTTCGTCAATTCCATGGAGTTGCAATTCCAAGAAGGTCCTCAACTCTCATTTTTAAAGGAATTACAACTCCAACCTATGTAGGTGGGATTAACAATTCCACACACAAATTTTTAATCACAAAAATTGGGTTGACTCACCTAAGTCATCCACCATATAAATCATTTAACTCACTTTACATTATTTATAATCTTGATTCATATTTAAATAATTATAATTTTTTTAATAAAATAAGATGATTAGAATATAGTATAAAATGGGTTGAATTTTCTCCAAAATCCATGATCTGAATCCGAATTTAACAAGTTTGGACCCTTGGAGTAGATCCAAATAAAAATATGGGTTGACGTTCCTTAAGTGAAGTTGGATCCGGGTAAGATACGGATCCTTCCCTATATTCACCTAGATCTAAATGATATAATTCTTTGAAAAATATTTTTTTATTTTCAAAATATCTTTTATCTACTACTTTAATATAAGATGAATTAATATAAAATAGATAAATTATAATAGTAAAATAGAAGAATATAACAAATAAGAAAGAAATATAATAAAAAAAATAATGTAGAACAGTCCGAAATTATTTGACCCAAATAAAGTAATTTGGTCGGGCGGATCTGAATCTGAATTTGGTGTAATCAATGATTTAGATATGGTTTCAGCTAATAAGATCCGAGTCGAATAAAGATTCAGATAAAAAAATTGGATATGGATATACTCAGATTCAATCCGATGCCAACATGTTTTAAGTCCTATATTAGAATATGTTTCATGACAAAATCATCTTTATTTTAAATAATAAATATTTGAATTATCATAAATTAATTATTTTATCAAAATATATAAAACCCCAATTTCCTCAGTTGAATTTTCACGACCATGATAATATTTTTCAAGTAATAAAGGAGTCATATCGAATCTAAGTCAAATGTGAACAATTCATCGACTGAATTCCTACAATAAAACAAACACTGAGTTAAAGTTCTACGTGCAACTGATTTAGTTGAGGGTCAATTTGAGGAATTCATTTCTTCATGGGATTTCGAACACTTGACCTACCCTTCTTGAGGAACTTTTCAAGCCTCGCTTACCATTATGCTTTGGGGTAAATCCACTCCAAGATATGTTACATAACAAATTAACCACATCAATTTGAATTTTATGACGTGGATCTCTATTCACAAAGTTTGATCGATAACAAACTTGATAAAGTAAGATTTGGTGGGTAACCAACTTCATAAAGTAAGGTTCCTCTGGACTTGTCAGAACTACAAGCATTTCTATAATAAAAATTTAATGGTTAGGTCTGCCGGATAAGTCTTTTTTTTTAACCCTACACACCTAATTATTGTATTTTTATTACACAAACTCCCTTGGAGTTCTAATAACTCCAAAGGAACCTTACTTAATGAAATTTACTACCCACCAATCCTTGGAGTGGGATCCACGTCATAAAATTCAAATTGATGGGGTTAGATTGTTACTTAACATACTTGGAGGAGTGGATCAAATTACATCAATTTGTGGCGTCCAAATCCATTATCTGATGCTATGCTACAAGGGTATAAAGGACAAAATTCTAAGAAATTCGAATATTTTTTCTAAAAAAGTTAATTTTCAACATGGAATTTTAGTTTTAAATTTGTGAGTTTTGTAGCCATCCACTTTCAACACCTTCGATCAAGCTCATAAATGTTTTCTTTTCATTTTTTTTTTCTTTTGAATAGGTGTTTTTCCAATAAATCTAGAAGGCTGTGGTGTTGGATTGCCAATTTGATAATCCATGTGGATTGCCAATTTGATAATTCATGTGGGCTCAAAGACCCTTAGTAAGATCTGAAATCTTACTAAGTTAGTCATGGTAGCCTGATTCCATAAAGTACGGTTTGTTCAGTAACAAACTTGATAGTAAGGGCGTTTTTGTAATAAAATTTTAACAGATGTGTCTGCCCGGTAATCTCTTTTTATAAAATCTTAACATGACTTAAATAACTTAAAAAAGAATTTATTTACTTTTATAATAAATAAAAGAATTTTAAGTGGGCCGGGCCATATGTACTGAATCAGTTAGCAGGCCCCCACCCCACCACGTATTCCAAACCTATAAATTGACGAAGAATCCATCAATTCTCTTCTACAGGCCTTCTTCCCTTCTTTCTCTGTTTCTTTCTCCTGCGAGAGAGGTAGTCAGGTAGAGGAACGTGTTTGTATACTTCATCTATTCCACCGGTTTCATACTTAAATTGATAGATAAAGGTTCATCAATTTTAGTATGAAATCTGTGAAATATACGAAGTTTATTACACTAATTCACTGTAACAAGAAGAAATACACCGATTGATTGATTGATTGAATTATTTGTAAGTATTCAAAACCTTTGTTTCGTTCTCGAATCTCTACATATATTACAATACTTAACTGCTTTAGGGATTAAGATTTCTTTAAGAATCTATTGTTTAATTAAGGGTTGAGATTATACGATCACGGTTAGGTTAGGGTAAAATTTATTTTAATCTATAGAGTTAAATTTAGGGTTGAGGCGACATGATTAAATTCAAATTAGGGTTACTTTATCTGTGTGTGATAAGCTATGATATTAAAGTGTTGAGGCTATAGTTTATAGGGTTTAGGTAATTAATTACATGTCCTAGTCTAGGGTTCAATAAAGGATTGACATTATATAATTATGATTAGGTTAGGGTAACTTTCTTGTGTCCCAAACCCAGATAAATGATTGTGATTATAGGTCATAGGGTTTAGGGATTAAGAGGTTTGTTTTAGACATAAAGTTTTAGGGTTTAGGTCATAGGTTACAAGGTTTAGGGGTAGTTTTTTCATTTAAGGATTGAGGTTATATGATTAGGGTAACTCCACCAATATAGTGTTAGTTTACACTAGGACTTAGATTAAATCTAATTTTGAGTTGGATCCAATCCATTCGCAGCCTTACATAAAATAAAATAAATTGTTTCTTATTTCTTACTTTCAACACATTTGGTTCCATGGGAGATACCTCGATAGCCTTCTTCACAGTGACGTAGCGACCGACACAAGTTGCATTCTTAATGATGTTGCAATAAGCTTTCATTATGGGACTTTTTGGCTTGGGTTTTAGAATAACATTTTATTATTGTCGTATTAGGCCCTCAATATTACATTCACAGCTTTGCACGGTTGCTCGGTCACAACCATCCGTAGGACTGCCATGGCCAAGTTAATAATGTCAAGGAATGCCATTTCTCTCTTTCAGTAAGTAAGTTCGATGTTATGTGCGAGTTGAATAGTGTGTGAGGTCATCCATGGACCATCGCTCGGGTTTATAGAATTTCTTTTGGGTGATTTACGTATACCCTTTCAAGTTTTAGAGAATATTTGAGATACCCATTTATTTTCAAATAGATGATATGCTTCTCTTGACCTCAATCTATTATAATAGATTAATGAAAAATGACTTAAATGCCATCGTGTTCAACTTTTAGTTTAAAAAATCTTTAATAGTTTTTCACAAAATCAATCATATTTAACCTTTTTAATAAAATGTTCTTATCTTCATCTTCAACCTTAAGGTTTTGTCCACTTCAACCTTCAAACATCACACAAATTAGAAACAAGGGGTTGAGTAGAAGAATCAAGGGGGTGTTTTGCATGGATTTAATCAAGTTGAGGTTAAAAATGATACATTTGAAGATGAAATTAATAATGTTGAAATTTTAAATTAAGTTGAAGTTGAAAATTATGTATAGACGAGAAAAAATAATATATACTGTTACAACACCCTAATTTTCATGAGTCCACTGGGAAAAAACCTGAATTTTCAAAAGTATTAAATGTCATTCAAAGGCCTTAAATAGGCCCATAGTCTACAATAAGTGTTATTTGGCTAATCTCTCATTCATGCATGCATCATTTGCTAAGCCCTAGCCCACTCCCTTAACCTATGCCCACTCAATCCAAAACTTTACCTATTCCCATTCCAAGCCCATTCAACCCAAGACCTAACCCATTTCCCCTCCCTAAACCTACTAACCAAATCCAAATCCAAATCCACTTTTAGTCGGAATCCTAGCCCATTCTAAAGCCAAAACCTGAGTCCAAACCCTAGCCCATTCTAAGGCCCTAACCTAAGTCCAAATTTTAGCCCATTTTAAACCCAAAACCTAAGTCCAAACCCTAGCTTATTCTATACCCATTATTCATATCCATACCCTAAAAGTCCATAGTTTCGCACCTTTCACAAAAATGGACATGCGGCAATCGCTCATAAACTCCAACACTCAAGAAGGCTTTTCATTGTTGGGTCAATCTCAAAACCCGTTGGAGAGTCATTTCTTTTGAAAAATCCTTAAGGGTATGTTTGATTGCACATGGAAAATAGGGTGGAAAATCAATTTTCATGGAAAATGATATTTTTCAAATGTTTGATTGCACATGGAAATGGAAATTCATTTTCCACCTCAATCAAAAAGTCCACCAAAACATGGATTTCACTTTCCCACCCATATGGGTGGGAAAGTGAAATCCACCCATATTTTCCATCTTCAATTTTTTCACACTTATATCTTCTTCTTCACCACCACCACCACCATTACACTAATCTCGCTATCGTCACCATCACCATCGTCGTTGCCTTCACCGTCACTGTCATCACCATCTCCGACCACATTTGCTCTCTCTCTCTCTCTTTTCTTCTTCTCCTTCTTCATCCCTCACTTCCATCACCACCTCCACCACCATGTTCTCCCCTCATCTTCTTCCTCATTTACCTCCGTCGCCATCGTCACCGCAACCACCACCGTCACCACCGCTGCTATCACCACCACCGCCACCGTCGCTATCATCACCACCTCCACCGCCACCACCACTGTCGCCACCACCATTGTCGCCACCGCCACCGCCACCACCACCGTTGCCACCACCGCCACCGCCACTTATCTTCTTCCTCTCCCCCTTCTCTCATCTTTCTTTCTCCTCCTCCTCATCTCCTTCTTTTTCTTTTTTCTCATTTAATTTTCCCATAATTTTATCTAAGTAAAATCAAACAATAGAATTTAATTTTCCAACCCTAACTATTTTCCATAACAATTTTTCCATGGATTTCAAATTCCATGGAAAATCACTTTCCATGCAATCAAACATACCCTAAAATGACCTCTCAAAAAGTGAGGTCAACTAAAAAATTGCTTAAGACTCTTTGGAGAACATGCATAAAGTTTAGGGAAGTTCCAACTCTACCCGAAAAGTTAAAAGTTTCAGGTGCACAGAGTTTTCACATGACTTCTCGTATTGTCCTATTTCAAAAATTTGTGTCTACCCTCACTTTATTAAATATTTACAAAAGACCCAACATGAGATTAACGGGTTTAAGTAGTACCTGCCCCCGTGTTGCATTATATATTCTCATGGAGCACTCTTTGGGCCCATTGTTCCATATATGTTTAGCTTACCATCCTAAAAAAAATCATCTTGATTGCTGATTTCTAACCATAAGCGTTTTTACCAAGGCTCCAAAATCAAATGTTTTGTATCCATGCTTCTTGTTCATGATAACAATATGCTTAAATCAATGGCTAAGATTAAGAATATTCATCAATCAGACCAATTCTTAATGTTAAGGTCAACGTATCCAAAAGTTGGTTGAAAGATTATCCCACATGGCAATATAAGATAGAATAAACCAACGAGTGGACATGTCACTACGATTTGGTCCGCGGTCCGCCATGCATCGATGGCTAATTAATTTGGTGGGCCACAATTCGGAATCTTTGAAAATTAAAACTCTATTTTAGGTGAATAACGCGGGGATTGGTGGAGTCAGTGTAGACTATCTAATGCATTAGCACATGAGGATAACATTGCTCAAGTATGATATTTTGCGTAAGTTCTAATTTGGCTAAAAATGTCATTAATCTAATTTTTTAAGTGCAAGTATTGGTTTTATGTATGATGATACAGGTTTTATTATATGATAGTTGTAATTTTTTTATACAGTTTTTCTTTTTCATATATCCAATATTTAGGGGAGATTGTGTCAAATTTTTAAAAAAATAAGAATAAGTATATTTTGAGTTTAAAATGATGTTATAATGTTTTTATTTAATAAAAATAGTAAATGTTACTTTTTTTAGTATAAGTTGTTGAATTATAATGTTAAAAACAATAATTATTACATATAAGGGCATTCTGATCATTTTGACAGAATCCAGAATAATTCCCAAACACAAAACTCTATGAGAAGTACTTCTAATAGTACTTCTTAGATCTTGCATCCAAACGTACAACACATATCCAGCTACTTTAGACAGTACTTCAAAAAATACTTCTGGGAGTACTTATATTTTAAGTACTTCTGGCTCCTGTATCCACACGGGCCCTAGGATTTTAATTAAGAGTTGATGCTATATGATTACCATTAGGTTAGGGTAACTACTCTTGTGTCCCAAGGTTACGTAAAAGGTGAGATTATAGAGTTTAGGGTTAGGCTTAGGGTTTAGGGTTTAGGGTTAAGGTAAAAGAGTCTTTGCGGTGGCAACTGAAAAAAGTTGACTTCTACAATTGGAGAAGTTTTGAGTGAAAAATTATTGTTTACCAAAACATTGTCGAAGTGTTGTATATGTTTTCCTTAATTTGAAAATTATTGTTTAATAAAATAGCTCACAACGGTTTTATTTTGGAAAAATGATCGGAATGCAAGGTGATTTGTTTGACATTTAAAAAAAATATTGACCTTATTTATTAGTGATATTAATAGTGAAAGTTGTGGAAAACTTCAATGTCTTAGTATACATATGACGATTAGAATCGTTGATTATTGGTCAATTGAAATAATGACAGGAGATGTAAAAAACACTTAAATTAACATGAGACATTGATTTGAGTTAAATAGTTAAATCAACCAATTTTCGAGTTGACTTCGTAAATTGGCGCATGGAGTTTTTTTATTGAACCACCACAAAAATCTAATTGAGGCCATAGTGACAAAGTCGCAATTTGAGAATAATTTGCTAAGGAAAAAATTTCAAAAAAAATCGGTAAAATCAAAAAAACATTGGCATTATTAAAAAAATATTTATAAAATAAATTATATATGATTAAAGATATAAAAATATGTATTTTATATATTAATTTTAGTTTTTAATTTTCTTTTCTTATAGTTAACGTAAGTGGCTAACTGGCTATGAGCGTGAGTTTTTTTTTTTGAAAGGTCAACAGGGTTAAGGCAAAACCCAAACCAACTACAACCTCAATGAAGGAAAGTCCTTACGATCCTGATCAATGATAAATTTGAGGTTACAAGAGAGAACGCCACTATCTATTTTAGAATATTTCATGGAGTCTTGGGAGGATTCAAGATAATCCATAGTTTCTTAGCTTCCTTGAAAACGTGATTGAAGGTGTATATGATGAAATTAGGAAGAGCTTCTAATGGAGAGGACTAAGTGTATAACACTCTATGGAGTATTTCATCGGCTGTTAAAGATATTGACAGTCGTTAATGAGTCTACCTGAACCTGAATGTTTAGGCAACTTTTTGTGATACACAACTTGAGCCCTTCAAGGATAGCTTGTATTTCGTGATAAAGGATTGAAACGGGGTTCGCACGGCCTGCAATGGCAGCAAATACCATTCCTTCATAGTCTCAAATAATTGCTCCAAGTCCAGCTCGAGTGTTCGAGAATGAGCCATCAGTGTTGAGTGCCCACGTGTCAATGTCTGGTTTTGGCCAGCAGCAATAAACTCTCCTAGGCTATGAGAAGGTCACATTAAATTCTCAAGCTTGAAGGAAGTGCCGATTGTAGTCAAAATCCTCGATTTCTTTCAAGGAATCTTCAAACTTTAAACTAATTTCTTCTTAAATAATAGAGATAATAGTGTTGTGGTTGTTGAATTGGTTTTGAAAGATCTTGTTGCACCTCTCTCTCCACAAGTGATAGATGAAGGCGAAGAAAATAACTTTTTTGATATCTTGAATGATTGAGTCACCCTTGAAGTTAGATACGGCCCACATCACCTCTTCGTCCCAATTGCCCAAGGTAAGATTGTACATACATCTCTTAAGGATTTTAGCCCGTAGTTGCCTAGAAAAGGTGTAGGCATTGAATAAATGGTTTGTGTCTTCCTCATGGGTACCGCAGAGTCTGCAAGTAGTCTCAACTCTTAACCCCCAATCTTTAATCTCAATGTTTTTAGCCTACCTTTGAGGGCAAGTCATGTTATGAAGCTGTGTTTTGAAATTCTAGACTTGCTCCACACAAGCCGAGCCCAAATAATCGAGTTAGAGTGGTTGACTGCTTGAGTTCGTGTCAAACTACAAAACCCTTTTTTCCTTACATTTTATAAGGAAAAAGTTATGTTATGAATAAGGTTAGCCTTACTAACTTTGTAAGATTTCAATTCTTAATAAGGGTCATTGAGCTCACCTTGTAGCATCCAAAAATATGATCTGATGTCAAGGGATGTAAAGGACAAAATTCTATGAACTTTGAAGAAAATAATTTCACAGTTGAATTTCAACTTAAAGTTTAGGAGTTCGGTAGCTGTCCATTTTTAGAACCTTGGATCAAGTCTAAAAGAACTTTTTTTTTTTTATTTATTCGTAATCTGAGTTTTTTTCCATGAAATATAAAGGGTTGTAGAGTTGGATTGCCAATATGGTAATCCATTTGATCTCAACGACCCCTTGTAAGAGTTGAAATCTTACAAAGCTAAGTAAGGAAAGTGTTTTTTTAAATTATAGATTTATTATATAAAAAAAAGAGCTGTGATTTTCTAACTCCCCCTCTTAACAAACTCTCCCAATCTTCCCATGTGACTGTGCAAAGAACCATAGATTTTTTTCCTTTGATACAAAACTGCACATATTTAGGGGGATGTGGATATATTTTATTTACTTTTATGGTAAAAGAATTATAAGTGAACCAGGCCATTATAAGTAGGCCTTCCCATCTTTCTCTATTTTTCTCCCTCTAGAGGTAGAGGAGAGTGTTTGTATACTTCATCTATTTTGCGGATTTCATACTTAAATTGATAGATGTTCATCAGTATGAAATCCGTGGAGTAGATGAAGTTTATTACACTAATTCTAATTCATGGTAACAAGAATAAAGACGAGATGGAATTATTTGTAAGTAATCTTCAAAATCTTTGTCTTGTTCTAACTAATAGAAGGTACTTAACTGATTTAAGGATTAAGATTTGTTTTAAAAATAGGATTTTAAGGTTTAGATAGTTACAGCTAGGGTTTAATTTAGAGAACTTCTATGGCCACACCAAATTTTGCTAATGCCACCCCAAGATGTGTGCTGATTCTTTAGTGATTTGGATATTAATTGGGGTGGTGTTAGCGAAAGTTGGTGTGGCAATAGAATCTCAATTAATTAAGGGTTGACATTGTACGATTAGTTTAGGGTAACTTTTCTTGTGTCCCAAGCCCCGACAAAAACGTTGAAGTAAAGTTTGGTTACGGGGTTTAGGTAAGTAAAGGTCATAGTTTCAGGTTTAATTAAGAGTTGAAATTATATGATTACAATTAGTTTAGGGTAACTTTGCTTATGTGTCAATCCTAGTAATAATCGATTGAGGTTATACAATTTAGGGATTAAGAGGCTTGTTTTAGATATAATACAAATATACATCGTATTTTCATAGAAACATATCGTTCTATCAAATATTATGTAGAGAGATTTACCCAGTAGACCTAATTGTTGTATTTTTTTTACAAAAACTCCCTTGGAGTTCTGACAAGTGACAACTCCAAAGAACCTTATGTTATAAAGTTTGTTTCCTTCCAAAACTTGCTTTATTAAGTTTATTACCCAGAAAACCTTGGAGCGGGGATTCACGTCATATAATTCAAATTGATGCGATTAATTTGTTTCTTAACATATCGTGGAGTGGATCATAACCTCGTCAATTTGTGGCAATTAAAAGCATGATATGATAAAATTCCAAGAATGTTAAAAAACAAAAAAGAGTTAGTTTTCACCGTTAAATTTAATTTTAAATGTGAGAGTTCAGTAGCCATCCATTTTTAACATCTTCCATCAAGCTCAAAAAGGATTCAAAAAAAAATATTTTTAGTTTGAGCTTTTCAGTAAAATCTAGAAGGTTGTGGTGTTGCATTGCTAATTTGGTAATCCATGTGGGCCCAACAACACTTATTAAGATTTGAAATCTTATTAAGTTGGTCATGCTAGCATGATTCATAAAGTAAGACTTGTTTGATAACAAACTTGATAAAGAAGGGGAGTTTTGTAATAAAATTGCAACAAAGAGATTTTCCCGATAAGAAGGATAATTTAATTAAAATTCAATCCAAATAATTATGATTTGAAGTACTAGCATTTAAAAATGACAATTTAATTTGCTAAGAATATATTTTTTATCGATAAGATAGTCCAACGCTTAAATTAAGAAAGAATTTAGCATTCTTATTTCAACAGTAGTTGAATGAATTACTCGTGTCAATCCACTTTTAGTTATAAATTATTTGTGACTCTTATCATTTTATCAAATTTATTTTTTAATTAAAATTTTAATTGAATGATCCCAATGTGATGGTCTCCATGATTTTTCCAATAATAAAATTACGAGTCTTTGTTGATCTTTTTCTAATTCTAACGAACAACAAAGCGTAAAATAACTGACTTGTTAGGATTTATCTCGACTTATATGATGAATTCTATATTACATGGCTCATCATTCAATCCAACGTCTTTAGTGGTATTAATCATTTTTTCTCGTCTTGGAAAATATCAATGAATCAGTTGAACCATCTTTATCCAAACCTTTCATGAAATGTCCTGCTAACATAGGAACACTGCTACTAAAAAATGGAAGAGCAAACTTCTTTCATCCGCCTGCCAAGCAGTTAAGATCTTGTGAATTGCCTCTCATAGTTTTTTCCACTTAATTACAAATTCCCTTTCACAAAATCATGTATTTTTAAGTAAATGATAAGATTACTCTTCCGTACAAGAATTGATAGATTGATATCTTTTTACAGATCAGGGCATCCCTCCAGAAAGGGAGAGCTCTTGAGTTTAAGCTCCCTTGTTGGCCATGTACAAGGATTTTTCCTAGCTTACTTAGTACGTGTGGTTTGTTGGGTATTGCATGTACACTGGGGATTTGGGTGAGATATGGAGTCCTAAAAAATAAAAATAAAAATAAAATGAAGAGAATATCTAACACCATTGCCATATTATTTATCATTTACAATGGATGAAATGCAATTTTTTGTGGATAAAATATAAAGAATAATTATAGTGTTAATGTGGTATTGTGCACAAAAAAGTCAATCATCATCAAGATTGTGCAAAATCTAAAAACATGGAAAGATCCCTTCTTCTTTTTTTATTTATTTATTTATCCAAATCACGTTCTTAAGTAACATAAACAAAACACAAAAAGTATTATAGAAAAAGATTTTCCATTATTAAGTGTGTGTTTGGTAATATTTCTGAAGTCTGAATGGAGGTGGTCCACCTTTAAAACTCAGACTTTAAAACTTTTAATCTTGTTTGTTTCATTTTAGATTCCAGACTTTAGAATTAAAATTTGAAAATTTTGAATCAGCAATAAGGGATGCTGGATCAATCCAATAGTTTTGAACCATAAATCAGAAAACAGTTCCAAACTTCAGCCTTCAGGAGTGTTATAACCAAACACAACCAAAGTAATATATTTCTTAATTAGGTGGAACATAATTTTGTTGGTCTCTTTTTTGTTGTTTTATAGTGAATGGTAAAAAAAAACAAGTTCAATAATAATTCAGGCAAGAGAGCCTAACATGATTTTCAGGTTTAGAATTTACAAACAACAATCTTAATGATCTGATTAAAAATAAATATCTTTTATTAAAATAAGTTATATTTTAATAGGGTCAAGACATTTTATATCCAACTCCTTTGGTTACTATAATTATCTACTTGTATTTATATGAAACCATTGCAAAGAAGGATAATATGATCATTAAAAATAAATAGTTTGTGAAGGGAGAATTCGTTAACAAAGTTGGAAAAGTACGATTTGAAGGGAGTCACTCATCTTTAAACGAAAATATGCGAAAATTTCCTCGGTTGAATCTTCACAACCATGATAATATTTTTCAAGTAATAGAGAAGTCATATCGAATCTGAGTCAAATGCGAACAATTCATCGATTGATTTCCTGCAATAAACCAAACACTCAGTCAAAGTTCTACGTGCAACTGATTGAGTTGAGAGTCAATCTGACCCCCAAGGAGTTCATTGCTTCGTGAGATTTCAAAGACTTGACCTATCCTTCCTGAGGAGTTTTTCAAGGCTCGCTTGCCACTATGCCAACCCCTTGGGGTTATTAATCCACTCCAAGATACGTTACGTAACAAATTAACCACATCAATTTGAATTTTATGACGTGGATCTCTACTCCAAGGTTTGATCGTTAACAAACTTGATAAAGTAAGATTTGACAGATAACCAACTTCATAAATTAAGGTTCCTTTGGAGTTGTCAGAACTACAAGCGTTTCTTTTGAATATGAGTTTTTTCATAAAATCTAAAAAGCTGTGGTGTTGGATTGTCAGCTTGATAATCCATGTGGATTGCCAATTTTAAAATGCGTGTGGGCTCAAAGACCCTTAGTAATATTTGAAAAATGTTATTAAGTTAGTCATGGTAGCCTGATTCCATAAAGTAAGGTTTGTAACAAAAAGTTAGGGAGTTTTTGTAATAAAATTGTAACAGATGTGTCTCCCCCGTAAATCTCTCTTTTTATAACTCTTTTAGGTTTGTCGTTTTTTTTAAGGGCTCCACATGACTAAAATAACTTAAAAAACAATTTATTTACTTTTATAATAAATTTTTTTTTTGTGGGCCGGGCCATTAAATCCCCAAAAATAAAGGGATACGTATTGAATCAATTAGCTGCCCCAACACCTATCCCAAACCTGTAACTTGACCAAGAATAATCCATCAATTCTCTTCTATAAATACGTATGTATGTAGTAGACCCTCCCATCTTTCTCTACATTTCTCCTGCTAGAGGTAGAGGAAAGTGTTTGTATACTTCATCTATTCCACCGGTTTCACACTTAAATTTATAGATAGATGTTCATCAATATTAATATGAAATCTGTGAAATATACGAAATTTATTACACTAATTCACGCTAACAACAAGAAATACACCGATTGATTGATTGATTGATCGAATTATTTGTAAGTATTCAAAACCTTTGTTTCATTCTCTAATCTCTACATATATTACGATACTTAACTGCTTTAGGGATTAAGATTTATTTTAAAATTTATGGTTTAATTAAGGGTTGAGATTATACGATCACGGTTAGGTTTTAGACCATAGAGTTTATAGTTGAGGCGACATGATTAAATTTAAATTAGGGTTACTTCATCTGTGTGATTGCGAGTAAAGGATTGAGGCTATAGTTTATAGGGTTTAGGTAATTAATTACAAGTCCTAGTCTAGGGTTTAATAAAGGATTGACATTACAAAATTACGTTTAGGTTAGGATAAGTTTGCTTGTGTACCAAACCCAGATAAATGGTTGTGATTATAGGTCATAGGATTTAGGGATTAAGAGGTTTGTTTTAGACATAAAGTTTTAGGGTTCAGGTCATAGGTTACACTAGGACCTAGATCAAATCTAATTTTGAGTTGGATCCAATAAATTGTTTCTTATTTCTTACTTTCAACACATTTGGTTCTATGGGAGATACCTCAATCGCCTTCTTCATAGTGACATACCGACAAACACAAGTTGCGTCCACATTGTTAATGATGCTGCAATAAGCCTTCCTCATGGGACTCTTTGGCTTGGGTTTTAGAACAACGTTCTATTATTGCCATATTAGGCCCTCAATATTACATTAACAGCCTTGCTCGGTCGCAACCATCGGTAGGAGAGCCATGGCCAAGTAACTAATGTCATGTGAGAGTTGAATAGTGTGTGTGAGGTCATCCATGGACCATCACCAGTGTTATAGAATTTTTTTTGGGTGATTTAAGTAGACCCTTCCTAGTTTTGGTGAATATTTGAGATACCCATTTGACGTAGTGTGTTTAAAATTCTAAATGTTTAAATCATTGGGTATTGCTTGAAATTTTTTATTTAGGTTTTTAGAGTTACTATTGGTTTAATGATTGGAGTTGTTGCAGGCTTTTTCAAAACAACATGTCAAGATCAATCCCATTAGAGATTGGGAGGCTCTCAAACCTTCACACACTTGATCTTTCCCGATGGTTCTATGTTCTATTTAGATTATGCTTTTGGTCATGCTTTTAGTTACATGGTGGATTAATCTAGGGATGGTGGACTTGGTAGGTTTTGTTTTGTTGTCTAAGTGTCTAACCATAATGACATTGTTACATACTCAAGATATAGTGTCAGAGATACAATATTATCATTGTTAAAATATCCAAGTTGATCTAACCTCTTATACTTAACAAAACTCATCAAATTTTCAGTATCTTTGGGTTAGTCTTGTTCCTCAGTTTGAGCATGTAAACCCCCCTTCTATATGTGGGTAGAATATGATATTTTGCTGCAATTTCATCCATGGTGATTTTGTTCATGTGATCTTAAGTCCTTATATCCATGCAACTAAACATTTCAAAGAAGATATTTACCCCAATCTCCACAGAAATGAACTATTAACTTATATACAACACTTATTTTCTTGTCTTGACATATTTTATTTACTTTCAATCAATGTGTCCTTTATTTGAACATGCCCAAACTATCTCAAACGACTTTACCTTGCTCTATTTCCAATTGGAGATAGTTTTAAACTTCCGCTTATATATTAATTTTACAAAGCACAAAACCTTTTGGTATCCCATCCTAAATGATTCCAAAATTGCTTCTTTTTTCTCTAGGAAGAATTATGTCAACTAGTGATTTTTTGTTGCAAGAATCTTTGATTTTAGCTTTTCTCTTTTGCATTATGTGCTCAATTAGCAATTTTTTGTTGTAAGCATATTTGATTTTAGCTTTTATTTTTTTTATTTTTTTATATGGAGATTCCAAGCATATTACCAAGAAGAAGGTCGAGCTGGAAGAGATGGAAAATTAACGGATTGGATGAAACTTACTTTTGACAAAATCATAATGAAAAGGAATATTAATGGAAGGTCATTGCATTGAAAGTGAATCAGAAAGCGAGATACCTGAAGAGTTTGAAGTTGATGAATCAATCTTTGAAGCCATTGATAGAGGGACAAATTGAAGATCCAGATCTTGATAACGGAGCTGATCATTCCACCGTCGCTAATTGTGAAGTTGATTTGATATCTGTTCAGTTACATGAGTCTGCAGATCCCGGATTGCACAGCAAGCTTGTCTTCAAGTCAGGTGATATTGTCTGTGAGGATGTTTCAAAAAATGAAGAAGAATCACAAGTAGTTTCTATAGAAAACAGAGAAAGTTTTGATGCAACATTTGGTGATGACTTTGAATCAGATGGCGAGGATAAGGCTTCTGAGATTGATCTCAGGCATCAAATGATGGATGATAGGAAAAATGCAGATGAGTGGATGCTTGATTATGTATGCACTCCGATGGGCTGTGACGAAACTTGCTCTTGCTCATAAAAGGAAGGTGGCATTGCTTGTTGAAGCTTTTGAAACGGTCATGCCAATACCCAAATATGAAAGCCATCTGCAACATACCACCAATGCTTTTGCTCATGCAAGACCCATTCAAGCTTGTAGTTAATGGAGATAATCCTAGCAAGACATGACACCTTTGTTGGTAAACTTTTGCATGGTTTTATTCATATGAGTGTAATCTAATCTTTTCTCACTGGTAACTTTGCTTGTGTCCCAAACCCAGATAAATAGTTATGATTATAGGTTAGGGTAACTTTGTTTTCACAAGTCCTAGTCTAGGGTTTAATAAAGGATTGATATTTAATTTTTAATAATTTTATGGACATTTTAAAATGTGAAGAATAGTGGTAATTTAATATTCTTAGTGATTTTTCAGAGATGGGATTCTGGTTGCTAACATTTGTAATGTGGAATTAGTGGATCCCAATGTTCCCATTATAGAAATTGATGGGATTTTTCGGAGATGGGATTCAACACTTATACTCCGTGTCCTAGTAGTAGGAAAATTACCGTTGCAAATGGTTCTCTTGCTACAGTTGCAGGGTTAGAAGATATTCATATGACGCCTTCTCTTGTCCTTAAAAATGTTCTTCATGTACCAAAATTGTCAGCAAATCTTGTTTCAATTCAAAAGTTAACAGAAGACCTAAAATGTTATGCAACTTTCCATCATTCTTAGTGTGTTTTTCAGAACCAGGGTTCGAGGAGGAAGATTGGACTTGCTAAGGAATGGAATGGGCTCTACTATCTTGAGACACCGAGTACTTCAAAGAAAATCATGAATAATTTGTCCATCATTTCTTAGTTCTTTAAATAAAGATGTCATATGGCTTCACCATTTTTGTCTAGGTCATCCATCCTTTAGAGTCTTAAATATCATGTTTCCCTCTTTGTTTAAAGGATTGAATGGTACCGATTTTCTTTGTGATATTTGTGAACTTGCAAAGCATACTTGTGTGTCTTTTCCCATTAGTAATAAAAGATGTTCTCACCCTTTTGAATTGATTCATAGTGACATTTGGGGACCGTTTACAATTCCAAATATTTCGGGGTCGCGATGGTTTGTTTCTTTGATTGACAATTGTACTACATGGATATTCTTGATTAAACAAAAATCTGATGTTAACAGTGTCATTCCTAACTTCCATTCCTGATACAAAACCAATTTGGGGTAAAACTTAAAGCTTTTAGGTTTGACAGTGCAGGGACACCCTACTTTCAAAAAGAAGGCATTTTTCATGAATCATCATGTGTAAGCACACCACAATAAAACGGGGTTGCTGAAAAGAAAAATGGCCATTTACTTAATACCACTAGGGCATTGTTATTTCAAGGGATTGTTCTTAAATCTTATTGGGGGGAGGATGTACTTACTGCCACATACATGATTAATAGGCTACCCTCACGAACATAAGATTACAAAACTCCCAAGGAAAGTCTTGCAAAATTTTATCCCTATGTCAAAACCTCAAATGGTCTCATACCCAGAGTCTTTGGTTGTACCTCTTTTGTCCATATTCATAGCCCTAATAGAGGAAAGTTAGACCCTAGAGCAATCAAATGTGTGTTTCTTGGCTATTCATCTACACAAAGGGTATAAAAGCTATCATCTTCCTTCTAGAAAACTTTACATATCTGCAGATGTCACATTTGCTGAAAATAAACCATACTTCACACAGTCCTATCTTCAGGGGGTGATTTTACTTATGGAAGATAAAAACTGTGGTGGTGATCTCGGTTCTTTTGGGTTTCTTGATCTATCCTCGATACCATTTTTATCTACTAAAAAACAACATGGCCCAATATCCATGGAGTCTATCTCAGTTCCTGAATCTGTGTCAATACCCGTTCCAGAGTCTGTGTCCACTTTAGTACCCGTCCATACTCTAGTCACTCCAACATCTGTCCGTATGCATGACTCAATGAGATTTCCTTAGGTATACTCAAAGAGAAAAGTTGTTCCAGACCTGACACAAGTACGAAATGACGTCCCGAGCTCTGCTAATGAAGATATGGTAAGTTCTGATTCTCCCTTACATATACGATCTGTTGAAACACCTATTGAAACAACAAATGGGGGTTCTGATCTTCTTATTGCTGTTAGGAAAGGTACTAGAAAATGTACAAAGCACTTTTATATCCATTGTCCCACTATGTGTCACTTAAACGTTTTTCACCACTTCATATAAATTTTATTATGAATTTGAACACTATTTTTGTTCCAAACACTTTATCTGAGGCATTGTCAAAAAGAGAGTAGAGGAATGCTATGAGAGAGGAGATGGATGCATTGGAAAAAAAAAATAATAAAACATGAGAGATTGTTGATAAGCCAAAATGAAAGAATCTAGTGGGTTGCAAATGAGTTTTCACTTTAAAATACAAGGCTGATGGTTTTCTTGAGTAGTATAAGGCGAGATTGATTGCTAAGGGCTATACTTAGACCTCTGGAGTTGATTATCAGGAGAGTTTGCTCCTGTGACAAAAATGAACACTGTGAAAATCTTATTATCTCTAGCTGCTCATTTTAATTGGCAACTTCAACAGTATGATGTGAAGAATGCCTTCCTGCATGGTGACCTAGAAGAGGAAATTTACATGAGCATTTTACCAAGATTTGAAGGAAAGGGAACAACTAACAAGGCGTGTAGACTGAAGAAAGCCCTGGACTAAAACAGTCACCTAAAACTTGGTTTGGGAGATTTGTTGGAGTAATGAAAGCAATAGGATATAGATAGAGTCAAGGAGACCATACCCTTTTCATCAAACATTCGGCAATAGGGGGAGTGATAGCCTTTTTGGTATTGTAGACACCCCAATATGAACGGGCCCCCACTCGAAAGGGCTCAAAAATATCGATTTTTCAACAAAATTTGCCAACGGACCTCAAAAGCCCGAATCAATAAAATACGACATTTTGATCAGTTTGGAGGTTTGTAAGATCCCCTAAGGGTCTAATGGGCCCACCCAAAAAGATTTGATGCACCCCCACCTTCACTGCTCCGCTCTCGAAACTAAAAATACCAGATTTCTGATAAAACTTGCCAACGGGCTTAAAAAGCCCAATTCGTCAACACGTGACACTTTTATCGATTTAGGGTATCTAAAACTCCCTAAAGTTTTAAGAGATCCACCAAATGAGACTTAGGACCTCCCCCATCTTCCTTACCTTTCACTGCTCTACTCTCAAGATTGAATTACCCCAAGCCCACTTAAAGCCCACGAACCCTCAACTCTCCAAAATTAATTTCTCACCTTATCCCCTAACCTAAATCCAATCCCACACCACCTAAAACATACTCACTCATTAAAACTCATTTAAAAATGACCTTAACCAATTCCAAATAACTCAAAACCATTCCTAAAATCCAAGCCCAATACACTATAACCCACCAACCCTTATCCATATCCAATCCACATCTACACCCATAACCCATACCCATAATCCATTATCCACATCAACCAATCACCCTTTGATCATCAAAGGGGACACATGTCATCACCACTTCTCACCTCCCTCATCCAACTACGTACTCCCATCATTTTTCTTTAACAATCCATCTACCCACATCACCTCTCTCTAAAAATCACCTCAACCTATACCTTCCCTAACCTACCAACCTCACATTTCTCTAACACAATCAAACACCTACATCACAACCCACATCCCCTACACCCTAACCCATCACCTTTTTCTAAATACTCCACCAACTCACATCACAACCCACACTTCCCATCATCATCACTTACAAATCCATTTTTACAAACCAAACCCACACACCTCATCTCCAATCTAACACTCCTCTCCAATCAATCCATCTAAATCATCTCATCTCCTTATCCTTTTAACACATGTCATCACATCTCCTTAACCCTCCTAAAAACCCAAACACCTAATTCCTTACACAACCCATTCTTAATCTAAACACCTCACCTCTTCAACCAACCTAACACTCTATCAACACATCACTCCCTTACACCCCCATTCTTTTTAACCAAACACTCATCATCTCACATCGCCCAATATTCTACCCAATGGATTGGGTATGATCCAAATCATTTGGATAAAAAATAATACCCATTTACCTTCATTACACAACTACCTCATCTTCAATCTAAATTTCATACCTCTCACATTCAAAACCTATGTCATTATCTACTCTCCCAATATTTCACCCCATTATATCCTTAAAGTATTCTCCAAACACCTATAAATACCCCCTCTCCCCTTTCAAAATGGGTACCAAGTCTCACATTAAAAAAAAAATCTACTCTCTACTCATCTCTTCTTTACTCTCACACTAATCTTCTAAAAAATATATGCACTCTCTCATATTCTACTAAGGACTTAATAAGACATAGAAGAAGAAAAAGAAGAAAGGAAAGAAAAGCAAATTTGAAGCTTCAAGGTGGGCAAAAGATCAATACCCCCCTCACTCTCTCTCTACCCTCTCCATATCCCTCTTCTACTATTTATTTTCTCTCTTTAATTGTTATTTTAGAAGGACTTAGGATGTAATGCCCCCTCCCCTATCTCCGGTAGATTGAACTTCGATTCGGTTGAAAATATAGGGGTTGTAATCCCTTTTAGAACAAAACTGGTTTTAGTCCCTAAACTATTTTGAGGCAATTGGAATTCGGATCCTTCTCAACCCATGAGAATGGATCCGAGACCTTAACCAACATTTTTCAAACATCGGTTATGTCCAAGGCTAATTCCCTTTAGGATCATCTCTTTTGATGAGATGATCCTTACAAGCTAAAGTCGAAAAGAAATCCCTACTTAGGGTACAAGTTATCGACATGTGGCATTTTTCTTTTTTCTACATTTTTAATAAAAAATGACCGAGTTGAGTTGAGGTTACCACCACTTGGCAGGGAGAAAAAGGTGCCTAACACCTTCTATTTTCTCCAATCGAGCCGCTTACCCCGATCTCAAGGTTAGATTGGTATCTTATTCATTGAGAGTCATTAAATGCCAAAAATGACACTTTTTTCTAAAATGTACATCGGGTGACTATTCACACCCTCTTACAATATGAATGGTGGCGACTCCAAACCTTAGTAGATGTGGTACTCATAATCGAGAATCATGTATCTACAGGTATATGTTGATGATATTATTGTCACAGGAAATGATGAAAAAGAGAAAGAAGATCTGAAACAATGTTTGATCAAAGAATTTGAAATAAAGGAGTTTGAAAAACTGAAGTATTTTTTTGGAATTGAAGTTTCATACTAAAGACAAGGAATTTTTATCTCACAGCAAAAATATGTAAAGGATCTCTTAAAGGAAATCGAAAAACTCGATTGTAAACCAGTAGCAACACCTATTAAGCCAAACCAAAAGCTAGGGGAAGCAAAAGAAGAACCAGCCATTGATAGAGAAATGTACCAAAGATTGGTAGGAAAGCTCATCTACCTTGCTCATACTCGACTAGACATTGCACACTCAGTAAGCATGATTAATTGGTTTATGCATGATCTAAGAAAGACATACTTGCAAGCAGCCTACCGTGTGTTACACTACTTGAAGGGTAGTCCGAGAAAATGAGTTCTATTCAAAAGGAATAATGAACTCACATTGGAGGCGTACACAGACGCAAACTATGCAAGCTCTTTAGTAGATAGGAGATCGGCATTTGATTATTGCACGCTTCTTGATGGAAATTTGATAATCTGGAGGAGTAAGAAGTAGAATGTTGTGGCACGGTCAAGTGCCGAATCAAAGTTCAGAGCGTTGGCCCAAGGCATATGTGAATTATTGTGGTTGAAGATCATCTTGGATGATTTGAAAATCAAGTGGGAAGGTCTTATGAAGCTATATTATGACAATAAGTCAGTAATAAACATTGCCCATTACCCAGTTTGGCATGACAAGACAAAGCATATCGAGATTGACAGACACTTCATCAAAGAAAAGTTGGAAGGAGGTCTGATTTGCATGCCGTACGTGCTTTTAGGGAGTCAACTAGCAGATGTCTTGACCAAAGGACTCAACAGTGCAACTTTTCATGGAATTATTTCCAAGTTAGGAATGGAAGACATCTATTCTCCAGCTTGAGGGGGAGTGTTGAATTATACAGTTGTCATGGTTGACTTGTATAGTTGTCATAGATTAATTGTTAGGAAAGAAATCAAGGTGTATATTTAGTTAGGAAAATTATTGTGATCCCTTAAATCATGGGATTTGTAATTGTAGGAATATTTTCTGATTTGGGTAGATTAGTTTCCTATTTTTCTCTCTAGAATAGTCTATATATTTCTGTGTACTAATTATTCTAATTCAATGGGAAATTATCATTCTCTATCCATTTTTTTCGATATTTTATTACATGTTATATTTTTATAGATAAATCAAACGAAGTCAAGAAGTCAAGAATAGAAAAACTATCAAAGGCAAAATCAAAGTCAAAGTATGAAAAAAGAGATCTGATAATCTTGAATTCATAGAATCAAATTTTATTTCACTTTAAATTTGTCACGTCATACCATTTTATCCATAACTTTTGATTTACTTATCGAATTAAGGTGAAGTCAATAGAGTTATAAAATTGATTTAGAGGAGAATAAATTCGTATTTCACGAAAAAAAATTAATTTAGACTTTTCATTGGTAAAAAATGCATGAAAAGTGAGAAACTCCAAATCTGTCAAGTTTTATCATTATGGAAATAACTTTTGACTCAATTACTTTATTTGAGGAGAGAAGATATTTTTATTTCATGAATGAAAGTCAATTTAGACTTTTTGAGGGAGAAAACGTGTTGCCAAGGCAATTCTAATTTTTCTATATAAAAAGACCTTAACTTTATGTTTTGGTGGCTCTCTCTTCGATTATTCTGTCTTAACTTCTTTCACTTTTCTTTTCATCTTTTAGCATTATGTTTTATTTTTATTTTTGCTGTAATTTTGGAAGACAGTGAAAATTTTGTTTAAGGATTTTAAGAAGTTCGTAAATAATAAAGATAAATGTTTTGTTTATTTTTGTTATTGTGTATCAATGATCATGCTTGACTAATCTCTCATTCAAAGGAGATTGATGGAACCAAATTAAACTAATAAGGTTTAATTCTAATATTTTTGTTCTTGCATGTGTGTTTTAAAAGTGTTTAATAAATTTATTTTTAACAACCTTGGACCTTAAATATTTTTCAATTATTACTCCTTATCAATCATGCTTGGCGTGATCTGTTACTATTGGGGGAAAATCCATTATATTGGATGCTTGGCATGATAGAGGATTATTGAGCAATAAAATATGTTAAAAGAAAGAAATGGTAACCAATTAATTAGATATATTTCAAAAAGGTTTTTGATAAAAAAATATTCTGAGTCAAGATCCTTAGTTGAATTCTTGATTTGAGTTTATTTGTCAAGAACTTGAATATTAAGATTATATTTAACAAGATTATTTTGATGGATTCATTATCCCTACGTTTTCTTAAATTGTAAGTCTTTCTTAATTTTAATTATTTTCAATAAAATTTAGTTTTTTTTCAAAATCATACCATTTTTTCTTTGATTTTCTAAAATCTGGAATATTAATCCTCCAATCTTTAGTGGAACGGCCCTTCTTGTAGTAGTTCTTCTTTTTTTAATTTTATATTTATTCTTATCCTTTTTAGAGACATCTTTACACAACGAATATGACATAATCTTCTCTTATAGACTAGTGAAAAATAGTCTAAATCCCTTGAGTTTTTTATTTTTTTGTTTTGTGTGCAAAATAGTCATTTTTGAACCCCTTGAATAAGATGATGATGTCGGGGGTGATGACGATGATTATGATACTGACAATGATAATGATCATCATCATCATCATCTTATCCAAAAAGTTGAAGATGGTTAGTTTTGGAAAGAAAAATAAAGGGTTTTAGATCACTTTTTACCAGTCGATAAGAGAAGACCAAAGACAATGGGCATGTGAAGAGTTTGAAAATATGAGCTATCTCATCCAGAAGAAGTGTACTTTCTCTAGGAACGGTTAATACAATTTTTTTTAATCGATTTTCTATTAATAGAAAATTGTTCCGATGAAGATTCTATACAGTCGAGACCAACGAAAAATCTCCAAAATACTGGGGAAAATCTCTCTAGTGAAATCACACAACCCAAAAATCAAACAAACAGTAGTAATCACCTTCTACTACACGAAAAAAGCCACAAAACTTACCCACAACACCACCAAACAACTAAGATCCTTCTGCAACTTGATCACATGAGGGCATATACACACCCACAATCAAAAAACAATCCTCTACATAGAGGATTTAAACACCAACGAACTCGTAAGCTTCAATCAGATAAAGAAGAAATCTGATTTTCCAAAATCAAGAGAAAGCACAAAAGAAAAGATTAAAAAATAGAGTAAAACTCAAACCCTTATTTCACAATGTGTTATGATACCATGTAGAATAAGAGTTTGAGGAGAGGAGAAGAGTGGAGAGGAGTCAAAGTGACTCCAACCCTAACAATCAGCCCATATATATATATATATATATATATATATATATATATATATATATAGGGTCCCTATCCGTGGCCAACAGTTTGGCAAACATTTTGGCAAACACTTTTTCAAAACATGGGTTAGAGGTCTTGGAATGGGCTGATTTTTGGTGAGGATGATCTCTACGGTGAGGAGATCATTCTCACCAAAAATCAGCTCATTCCAAAACTTCTAGCCCCATTTTACAAGTTGAAAAATCGTGAACCGTCCATTTTTTGTAAACCATTTTTGATGAGGTTAGAAGTTTTGGAATGGGCTGATTTTTGGTGATGATGATCTCCTCACCATAGAGATCATCCTCACCAAAATCAGCCCATTCCAAGACCTCTAACCCATGTTTTGAAAAATGTGTTTGCCAAAATGTTTGCCAAACTGTTGGCCATTGATCGCTACCCATATATATATATATATATATATATATATATGGGTCCCTTTCAGCAACAAACATTATAACAAACATTTTGGCAAAACATTTTTCAAAACATGGGTTAGAGGTTTTGGAATGGGCTGATTTTTGGTGAGGATGATCTCTACGGTGAGGAGATCATCCTCACCAAAAATCAGCCCATTCCAAAACTTCTAGCCCCATGTTTACGAGTTGAAAAATCGTGGACCGTCCATTTTTTGTAAAACATTTTTGATGGGTTAGAAGTTTTGGAATGGGCTGATTTTTGGAGATGATGATCTCCTCACCGTAGAGATCATCCTCACCAAAAATCAGCTCATTCCAAAACCTCTAACCCATATTTTGAAAAATGTTTTGCCAAAATGTTTGTCAAAATGTTTGTTGCTGAACATTTCCCTATATATATATATGGGTCATGATCTCTAGACACATAAAACTACAACATTTTTGTCTTATATGGGCAAAAAGCTACAAAAATCAGCTCATTCCGAACCTTTTTGCCCATACAAGATAAAACACAGTGTAGCTTTATGTGTATAGGGATCCTAATCATATATATATATATAGGGAGCGGTTCGGCAGCCCTAAAGTTTGCCAAACATTGTGCCAAACATTTTCAAAACATGGGTTAGAAATTTCAAAATGAGCTGATTTTTGGTGAGGATGATCTCTTCGAAAATCAGCTCATTTTGAAATTTCTAACCCTAGTTTACAAATTGAAGAATCGTGGACCGTCCAATTTTTGTAAATCACTTTTGATGGGGTTAGAAGTTTTGGAATAGGCTGATTTTTGGTGAGGATGATCTCCTCATCATAGAGATGATCCTCACAAAAAATCAGCTCATTCCAAAGCTTCTAACCCATGTTTTGAAAAATGTTTGGCACAATATTTGGCAAATTTTAAGGCTGCCAAACCGCTCCCATATATATATATATATATATATTAAGTCTAACACAAATGAAAATTTCACATATACCCCTACTACTAATAATTAATTACTCCTAACAATATACAGTAATTAAAAATAAAAGGGGGCTAGGTTTCGGAGACTAGTGAGAAAACACATGATCTCATGCAACTGTGCAAACAAGAAATCCAACGACAGAGATTTATACATATCTAGATAACAAAAATCTCAACGGTTGAATTTTCTTTAAGCTCCATTGTAGGCCTGGTCATTAGTTTTCAAACAGTATCTGTGAGAGGGAAATTTTTGGGATATATTGATTCCTCATATCCCCCCATCATCAATCAAATATTTGTATGAGAGGAAGCAACCACTCTTATGCACTAACCATTTCACTTGCATTACCATGGAGTGGTGTTTCTTGATGAGAATGCATAAGATATTGTTTGAATGTAGAAGTTTTGCATGAATTACTCGTTTCCAATCCACTCATCCGAAAGAGAGTTGCTTGTATCCCCATTCAGAGACACCCTTACAAATAGCAACAAGGCGTAGGCCTCATATCATTATATAACAGACCAACTATTTACTATGGAAACCTAAGACAAATAAACTGGAAAATTGTATTAAATTCAATCAAAACAAGAAGTTTTAAGAAACTTAAGGAGATCCCTATGACATCTATCGAAATATGAACTTCAGAAAAGGTTATTTACAGACATGGATGAAAAGAGATGACTCATACATAGTGTTGTCCTCAAGTAAAAGAAACTTCACAGCACAAGAAGTGGTCCCATATAACTTTCAAAGTGTCTTGAAGCATGCCAGTTATGGGGTTTTGTTCCACCATCCAATCCTGAAAATTACAAGGGAAGGTTACACAGGCGGAAATTTCATAAATAAATAAATATAATACATGGACAAATGACTCGTTGATCCAGGACATAATAAGCAATCCAATGTAATGGCAATTTGGATTTATCATTCAAAAGTTTGTTCAAAAATTCGAAAAAAACAAAAAAACAAAAAAACAAAAAATGAAGAATTGATGGTTCTATAATTTTAATATTAAAAGTGTTCTTCAATAATTTGAGAGTAATATTATTTTTTTCTTTTGAGATTAATAAGATAGGCCCAAAAATATACAAATTTTACCAATTCTTCATAAAATTTGGCCATATGACATGCATATTTCCAGAAATATTGGAAATACTGCTTAAAAGGCCAAATTCTAAATGATAAGGAAAACTATTGCAGGTTCTGACTGATTATATTAGGACAACAAAGTTTAAGTTCATTGCAGCAACAAGTAGTAGCCTAATGGGGATGGCTCCTAGAGAAAATTCTAGATGTTGTACAATCAAGCTAACCTTGCTGACTGTACCACATGTGGCACACATTCAAGGGGTTTGGGCCCCACCTTTGCGAACTAGTTCAAAAATCTAAATTAACCAAATATTCCAATTTTTCTCACAATCCCCCAAAGAATGCAATAGGTGGACAGCTACGAGCATTAGTAACAAAATATAGACAGTGTAATCAACTAACAAAACTTACCCTCAACTCCCTGGTAATATCTGTCATCTTCAAATTAACTTCCCTTGAAACTCCACCAATTGAAGTCCTGAAATCAAATCGATCCGCATGCCTTAACTTCAGCTTCATTGATGAACTTTTGAAAGATTTAGTTTTGGTGTGCCAAACCCCGACAACATGGTATCTATCACTTGACTCCTTTCCCAGAGGCCACCTTAGCCCCCCCTTCACATCTGGATCTATAACTGCAGACTTTACTAAATTTGTCAAATCATTCTTCTCATCATCCTGGGAACAAAATGTATATCAGCATAATCACAAATGTTATGAGTTTGCAAGGAAAGTTTTTATAATTAAACCCTTTTTTCTTGGATTTTTAGTTGGAAGCCTCAGGAAAATTTAAACATAAGGGGAAAGAATAGTAAATGCATATTTACCAATTAAAATTTAGGTAATTTTATTCATAAAATTATAAATATCAAAATATGGTGAATAAAAGAATAAGTTACAGTCAGAGAATTATGAAAATCAAAAGGCATTGTCTTGCATAAACCAAAAGTTTTAGCGTTTTTTTATAATTTTCAGGAAAATCCCATGAGATTTTCGAAACTATCATAAATATCCAGAATTAACGGTTCACAAATTTTATGAAAAACAAATGCTTGAAATACATAGGGGAAGGGGACTCACTGTCAGTGCTGTCAAGGTCCTCTTGGTGAACAGCATAAGCCTCAGATCTAGATCTTTGTCGAGGCATGATATGTCTACTACCAAGTGACGCACTTGGTTCAGTTCGATCTACAAGATGTAACAGAACATGTTTTAATTTAAGCTGCCAAAAACACAAGCTAGTATGTTATTCCTCTAAAATTTGATATAAGAACATGCGTAGATACCAAAAAAGGCAAAGCATAACCCTCAAGTCTAGATCCTTGTTAAGGCATGATGCATCTATTACCAAGTGACGCACTTGGTTCAGTTCAATCTACGGGTGTAACAGAAAATACGTTTTAATCTAAGTTGCAAAAAACATGAGCTAGTCTGCCATTCCTGAAAAAATTTGACATAAGACATTTTGTAGATATTATATGAGGAAAAATCAAAATATAAGTTTAGAATGTTTTCTAATTTTTTTCATGGCATTACATTTCGACATGTATCTATAAGAATAGAATCCCAAAATATTTATATTGCCACAGGGACCAAAAATTAACATTACTAGAATATTTTCATTACTAAAATATTTCTTTAGTTCTTTTGAATCGTTATCACTTCTTTTCCAAACGAAACTTAATTTTCTTTAGATACACCCAAAAAATAAAAATAAAAAGCAAAAGAACATGATCCAAATCATCTTCTACCTTTAGACGACAAGACTCAACACCCAACTCATTTTTACTTCAGCTTTCCAATTTTAGGAGATTTTGTTCATTCTGCTCTCATTTCTCGTATGATTTTGATTATGTTGCTTAAGGGTTCCTTGCACTGAATAGGCTTTGTTAGAGTTCTTACTTTTATTATGTTCTCATTTCATTGTATGTCCTGCGGGGCACATGGCTTAAGTCCATCACGACTTGACCATTTTATATATAAATAATGAAGGACGAAACCTAGAGTGGGTATCAATCACACTTTCATCTCTGAGACTTTTTTTCTCATCTTTGTGCGTGTTTTCAGTTTTCTCTTTTCACGATGGCAAATTTGGGGATTTCTAATGGTGTCGGTGCTCAGATCACCTTTGTCAAACTCAATGGCACAAATTATTTACCATAGTCTCATTCTATTTGACTATTTCTATGCGCCAAGAAGAAATCTAAAATCACATGACAAGCGCTATGAGGACTGGCAAAGTGACAATTCCTTGGTGGTGAGGGTGACTTTGGAACGACATGGAACCATCAATTTCCTCTAATGTTACGTACTTGGGTACACTAAGCAGATTTGGGCGGCCATTCAGGAGATGTATTCCCATGAAAGAAACGTGTCACTGGTTAGTAACACGAAGAAGCAAGAAGCAACATGTAGTAGCCTGGTCAAGTGCAAAGGAAGAATTCAGGTATATGGCTAATGGAGTATGTGAAATGTTATGACGAAGGACTCTTCTTCAAGAGCTTGACTTTCCTGTGGAAGGTCCAATGAGGTTGTATTGTGATAACAAAGCAACCATCAGTATTGCTCATAACTCAGTTCAATGTGACAGAACCAAACATATAGAGGTTGATTGACATTTTCTTATAGGGAAAATTGTGTCTAGAATCATATGCACACCTTTTGTGAAGATAGAAGATCAACTCACAGATATTCTTACCAAACGAGTTAACAATATTCAGCTTTGTAATTATTTAGGCAAGTTGGACATGGTAAACATTTATGCACGGTAGACATTTATGCACCAACTTGAGGGGGGTGTTGAAAGGATAGAATAGCCTTTTTATTATTCTAATGTTTATGCAAGTATTGTTTAGGGTATTTTTGTCACTCTAAATAATTATGTTATAAATAAAAATGTTTAAGTCATGAGAACACCTCCCCATGATCTCCGATTTCGCCCATTCTTCTTCTCTGCTTCCTTTATCTTCTTCTCTCATCTTCTTTTTCTCATCTTCTTGTCTAGATCTAAATCAATTGAAGATTTTCCACTCTAACAACTGTCCATTAAGATATCTAAGTAGAAAGTTATGCCTAATTAGAATTAATGGTGCCTAAACCCTGTGAGATTTGATAACTTGGACCTCTTTTCTGGGCATTTGTTCATAGTGGCTGTAGATGACCATTGATCTTTGAAGATTCAGATTTTTGACTGCATCAAAAGCGATCCTCCCACAATTGAATTGTCACCCTTTCCTACTCTAAAAGTGATCCTTTTTTTAAACTTGACCAATCCACTCATGATGCCCTCCCAGACAATGCATCCATAGAGTGTAGAAACTCCCCCGCAATCCCAACAAATGATCGTTCATAGTTATAATAAGTTTTAAGATTTGTTATTATAATTTTACAATCATTTTCTGAAATATTACTGCCTTCTCAAAGTTTTGGCCGCTATTATGCATCACAGACATATATGATAACAATAGCTATCCAAACATAAAATTAATTCGGGTACATATATTCATATATAAATCAGGGGGAAAAGCATAAAAAACTTACCTTGTGGAGTTCAAGCTCTCCGCTAGCTTCCATTACACTGCATTTGCATGAAATAGTTGCATCCGGTAGGAATTTATCAAACACCTAAATGAAATAAGAAAATGTTTCACAAGAACATAAATAGCTGAGTTATTAACACCAATGAAGCTGGTGATTAGAGGTCGTAAGCCAAAAAAATACCTTCACATGATAATACTCTTTCTCCTCAGCAAAATCAAGTCCAATTTCAGGGACAACTCCACCTAGAATGGCTTTCATATATGAGTCTGGAATATTTGTATAAAATGATCTCTTCACTTGGCTCAAAGCAGTTTCAGCAGCTGAACTCGTGCTGGTTGTGTCTAGGCTGATAGAAGGGATCCAACACCACATAAATGCAGGATTATATTAGAAGAATTGATTGATAATATATGCTCTATCTAAAATATGAAATTTATTTCATCTCTTATCAGTTCAAGGTTTAGCTTAGATGACTTGATCAACCATTTACAAAGATCAATCCATATCCAACGACCTTTATCAGTATGATTATTCTAAACTATACTTAAATCCCAGAAATAAGCTTTCTTTTCACATCTAAAAATTGTAAGCCATCCATATGTGCAATACCAATAATTACTACTTCCATGTTTGATTCAAGGAAAGGAAAAAATGAAGATGGTGTCAGAAAGAATTCTCCGTTTACAATACCTTTTTATCAGCATAATCTTTTAGAATTCTAAAATTACTCGGATCTTTAAGCATATGTATTCTTCTAACAGGAAAACATGGTCAGCCAATATCACTGACTACTTTTTTCGTGTTTAACTCAAGAAAAGGCACATATAAAAACTCCATCATAAAAGAATAGTCGTTTTCGGAAACCATCATAAAGCGACACGGCAGAAGTTAAAGCAGGAGAGGAACCAATGGGTGTGACTGTGTAATTGGGACATTTGAAAGTTGTACATTACTACAATGATATTGGGACTTTGATGAACTCTTAACAACATTGTTAACCTTGAGCTTAGAACCAAGCTGTTTTCCTTATCTTTGATAAATCCGTTATAAGCCAATTGTCAATAGTATAATATGTTTTCAACCCCTCTCTTTAAAATTCAAGTTGGATATTCTCTCAATAATCACTTGTTCTGATTCTACATATTGATCATTTTGAACTAAAAGAAAACTTTTTGATGGAAAATTCACCTTATGGATAATATCCTGACTTTCAACAATGACCCCCTATTTTGACTGACAAGAATAGGATATTCTGAAATTGCAGAGGCTTGGTTCGATCAAGCTGCTGAGTATTGGAAACAAGCTATAGTGCTTACTCCAGGGAATTATATTGAAGAAATGTTTGTTTCATCTAACAGAAAAAATAGAAGCTACTTAAGGTTTTCCTTGAGCTCGTGCTGCTCCAATTATGACATATAATCAGTATGAATCCTTACTCAAATGCAAAGCAAGGAAATTCAACAGAATGGGCTCCCGCTCAAGATTTTATCAATCAGCTCATAACCCACATAAGTACGTTTTAGTTAATTTAAGAGCTTCCATTGCCATACCAACTTTTACTTAGAGCACCCCACAATGTTTGTGGATTCTTTACTTGTTTCTTATGAATTGGGGTATTAATGTGGCAATGGGAGCTTTCTTAATGACTGGCACTCATTGCACCTACCCTTCCCCAAAATGCACCCCACTTAATAAAATACACCTATATCCCTCCCCCATTTCCCCAAAATGCACCCCCTCTCTCCTTCTCTTCTTCGTCGTCACTCCACTAACACCACCACCACCCTCTTTCTCTCTCTCCTTTTATTCTTCTTCTTCACTGCCACCACCGCACCCCACTATCAGGGTTTTAGGGTTTAAACCAAGGTTTAGGGTTTAGGGAGAAGGCGGTGGTGAAGAAGGAGAAGAAGAGGTGAAAAAGAGAGGGTGGAGAGTGGCGATGGTGATGGAGAAGAAAAAGATGAATAGGGTGGGGGAAAAGAAGAAGAGGGGAGGGGGGGGGGGTGCATTTTGGTAAAGAGGAAGGGGACACATTTATCTTTTTAATTTTTTTTCAAGTGGGGTGCATTTTGGGGAAAAGTGGGTGCAATGAGTGTCAATCTTCTTAATTTATTAGCGTTCCTTTAATTTTAATCAGGAGTTCTATTTGATAAGTTTAGCAAGTAGGAGAATCACATTAGGAGTTTCTTATTTTGCCTAGATTTTGAATTAGGAAACCTAGGCTAGAGAGAAGTCTATAAATTGGATGTAATTCTTGTCATTTCACTGATTTGATTCATTTTAGGGTGGAAAATGTTGTGAGAGTTGTGGATTCCGATCCCCATCATCATCATGTGGATTCGGTCTGCCTCTCCACACCTAATTTTGTATCAAAGGAAGTCCCTATACCCCCCCCCCCCCCCCCCCTGTTGTGTGCAACTAGTAATCAACTTGTGGTTCCAGTTTCCCAAAACCCTAACCCTTAGCTGTTATTGTATAAATTTATTGCTTTATAATTTTTGGGGTTCTAGAATCATATATAATAGTCCCTTGATCAAGTAAATAGACTTTTCATTTACTTTCCAAGACATAAAATATCTTCCATGAAATCCAGGTAGGGAGGTACTCTATAAATTGGAATGAGAATGTAGCAAAGAGAAATTAGTTCTTACCCATGAAAGAGAATTTTACCAAATCTAGCTACAAGAGAAGGCTTTACTTCCTCAGACCCTTCATTCCTCACAGATTGAAAAGAAGCAAGTAGGTCTGTCTGTATCTTATCTGCTATTAAAACCCATGGACTCTTCACAGAGCTGCCAATGATCCCATTCATCTCTACAAAACCCAAGACAATAATTCTACTCAATAAACTATAAATCAAGACATCTCTTCTCTTTTGGATTGAATGTTCAAATTGAAAGTTAATAATAAAAAACTTGAAATCAAGATATCTTGATTGTTCAAATTCTCAATAAACTAGAAATCAAGACATCTCTTCTCTTTTGGATTGAATGTTCAAATTGAAAGTTAATATTAATAACCTTGAAAATCAAGATATCTTGATTGTTCAAATTCTCAATAAAACAAACAAAAAAGTAACCTTGAAAATCAAGATATCTCTTTTTAAATGGGTATTCAAGTTCGAAAAAAAATAAAAAAAAACACTTGAAATCAAGATTACTAGATAGTTCAAATTCTCAATAAACTTGAAACCAGCATACCTGGATGTTGTGGACGATCAGACAATAAAACCATTGGCTTTTCTCCTCTTCTACAGTCAATGGAGTCGCATGACATCGGCATCAGTCGAATCGAACCAAGAAGCCGATCATCATCATCAGTTGAATCAACTATAAACCATCTAGAAATCGAATTATTAGCGTAAACTATATATCGACCTTGCAAAGAATGTTTATCATTCCTTCTCTCCAAATTTGATCTCAGATTCGGATTTCTCTGTAAACGAGGACGAAAGAACAAAGGACGAGTAGGTGAAGACACCTCTGTGTCTTTTAAATGCCTCTTGTGTGGAGCAATGTACGCCATTAACAACAATAAAAATTGCAGAAAAAAACACTGAAATTAAGATTCTTCTCAAGATTTCAGAAACAATGAGATTCAGTTTCATTTTGAAAGAATTTATAGCCCTGATTCGTAAACACAACTTGCTGCCGAAGTTGAAGGAGCAACTATTTGCTTTTCACAACTCTTGCCTCGGAAGCAATTATTTGCCACGTGTACTGATATATTTGGCGCCAACATCTAACTGTTGCGTGGGGTTAATTTTTCTGTTTGGGATAACTACTTGCAGATCAAAATTCATCGATTGCACCCCAACTTTAAAAAATGCCAATTTTTAATTTTTATAAACTTCATATAAAATCTCACATTTATAAGGGTGTGTTTGGAAACCTCCAATTCAGCATGAGAGTTGGAGATTCGAAAGAGTTCAACTTTCGAAAATTAACTGTGAGAGTTAAAAATAGCATTCGTGTTTGGTAGCTACTAAAAGGAAGAATATTGAAAGGAGCTTTTTTTGTTTGAAACATCCCAAGAAATCCATTTGTGGTAATTCGAGCATCTCCTTAAACGATTTTTGCTTTTGCTTCCATGGCTCTATATCTCCAGTAAATCTAATTTGAATCTCGATTGAATTTCGAAAATAAATCGAGATAATCGTCCGCTAATCTCATAGACAAAGCCCCATTTGAAGAATGAAGAGACATATAAGATGTGAAGTTTTAATTCTCTAAAACGATATTAGAGGGAAAATCGAAACTTTGCCAGAGAACAGAGTGAGAATTATCAAACTTTTGTATTTGGAGATTAAAGTTGTTGAAGAGAAGAAGATGGTCACCTTCGCTTTGAGTTGACCAAAATACCCCTAAGTACAAATCGGATAATATGAGATTGCCATTGAAGATGAGTTGAGTGGATTTAGACCAAAGAACAGAGATACTCGTGGTGGCGAGCCATGACGAGTAAATAAAATGATTTCATCATATATTTTGGTAACTCGCACTTTTTTTTTCGTTGTACTACTCTCGAAGAACAAAAAAGAAGAAGAATTGGGTTTCGGAAGAATCTATGCAACTTCCAAATAATGTAAACTATTTTTAGAATAGTTTGAGCTTACTAAAAAAGACTGCAACTTTGATTAGTGCAGTCATACCAATAGAATGCAAAGAGAATAGTTTAAGTGGTAAAGTGCAATCAATACTAGGTAATCTATAAGTAGTGTGTCTATTTCAATTATGGAGCTATGAGGCCCATGGGTCAATATCAAACCATTGTCGAGATGCTCAGCAACAAACCTACTTTCGAAAACACGATGAAATGAAAATAGGAAGAGAAAAAATAACAAGAATAGAAAACAAACCTTCGACCTACGAACTACTATTAACAAAAAAGTTCTATAGAAAAAATAATATCCTAGACAAATGGTGCTTTACATTTCTTGATCACCGCTTACCAATGAAACACCAACCCCAATATTGTATATAACAGTGTTGTTGAAATCCTCTTCTTTACTTTCGAATCTTTAGTTTCTCTCTTTCCAAATTTCCTAATATATAGCGAAAGGAATCACACTTTATAGGATATGCTCATTTGATGTGAAAATTATAACCTGCCAATTGTTGACAACTCTATAAGAGATTTCGGTGAGATCCAGTCGATGTCCAAATGAATTGTGCTACCAAACATTAATGAATAAACAAATGGTTTGTTGATTATGTATTGTACTTAACAAAAATAATATGTTAACATGATCAACTTGTTGTAAGGGTAGAATAGTCATTTAATTTATATTGTGGATTTGCTAGTATTTTCTATTTTGTATGAGGGTATTTTTATCAGTCCCATGTTAACCTAAAATAAATATTCTATCCTGGAGACATGTTATAAATTCATGTTCCCCACCTTTTTATCACTTAGGGTTTATTATTGGCAACTTAGTATCAAAGCATAACAAAATACGAATGGATTAATCGACAGAAAAAACCACTAAAGAGGTTGTCATACTGCTGACATCAGCATATGTACTACTGAAGTCAGCAGTCTAAAAAGTTGTAATATGGGTTTTTTTTTCTATGGCTAGAAAACCCCCTCTTCTATTTTGGTTATTGTTTTTGGGTTTTAGAATCCATAATTTTTGTGTGGCTGATTTTTGGACTGTTTCATGTAAAACAAGTCCTAGTAAATCTGATATGGCTAATTTTTATATTCTTTTGTCCAAAATAGATACTAATTTGAGGTTCTTTTGTCCTAGTTTGTATTATTGGGTTCTGCAACTCCATAGTGGATGGAAACTTTCCAAAGTTAAGAGGCCATGTCTGGTACTTCCAACTCTATAAATCGATCATATGTTCCCTTGGAAAATACAAATATGATGATTACTACAGTTAGATTGGATGGGAAAAACTACTTAGAATGGTCATAATAGGGAAAAATGTATATTGGAGGCAGAAGCAAACTAGGATATATCACTAGAAGGGTATTTGAGTTTCTTTATGATAAGTGGGAAACTGAAAACCTCATTATCATGTCGTGGTTTCTTATTCCTTAGGCAACTGAGGAGATTTGGGAGTGTGCAGCCCAAACACATTCTCAATAGAAATGCATTCAATGAGTTTATAAGTTGTGACAGAAGATATCCCATCCGCATTAGGGGAAGAGTACCTTGGCTGAGTACTTTACTTCTCTTAATAGAATGTAGGAGGAGTCAGACCATTACCATATGTTCTAGCCTATGTGTCATGAAGATGGAAAATAATATAAGAAGTTAGTGGTATAGAACAGGATATTTGAGTTTCTTGCAGGATTTAATTTAGAGTTTGAGTTGGCTTGTGTTCAGATCCTAAATCGGGATGACCTACCAACCCTTAATCAAGTATACTCCTATGTCCAAATCGATGAGAGTAGAAGACTCGCTATGAATCAGGTTCCTACCACTGAAAGATTTGCATGGATTTCATGGGGGATAGAAATTTAGTGACAAAGGAAACACGAGTTCAAGTGATTGGGATAATCTCAAATGTGAGCATTGTAGCAAGAAATGACATACAAACAAGAAGTATTGGGATTTGGTTGGTTGCATATAGAAGTTTAATTGGTCATGACCTTCTACAACTCATAATGCTACTATGGATAATCCTACATTGGGAGTAGGAGTTCCATCATAACCTTCCTCTAAATATATGTTCACTATTCCCAATGAATTACTAGAACAACTCCGTTACGCCATGGCATAGTTAGATCAAGCATCTACTACCTCTTCCTTTGCTCAGTTAGGTATTGTTGGTTCTGTTCATCACGTGTCCAATTCTTTTCCTACCTTTCCCTTGATTATTGACTGTGGGGCTTCCGCACACATGTCGAGTATGTCATCCATGTTCACCTGTTATTATGTTTGCTCTGGAAGACACAAAGTTAGGATTGCAAATGGTACCCTTTCTGTCATGTCCGAATAGGGAACATTACCATTTCACCAAATTTCTCCTTATCCCCAGCATTACATGTCCCCAATTTTTCTACTAAATTGTTATTAGTCAGATCTCTCATAAAACATTGAATTGTTGTATCACTTTTTTTCCTTCGCATTGTGTGTTTCAAGACTTGGATAAGAGGAAGACGATTGACATTGAGTGTGACAGTGATGGCATTTATCTTCTCAACAAGACTTTCACTGTCTCAACATCATTGCAAGTTAGTAGTAGTAGTAGTAAAGTCAATAAAGATCATGTTATGTGTTGGCATGCACGCCTTGGTCATGTGTCTTTCAATATTTAAAACTTATATTTTCAGACTTGTTTTTTCTTGTGTCTTTGTCAGATCTTCATTGTAAAATCTGTAAATTGGCCAAACATTGTATAATGTTTTTTCCTTCTAGAGGTAATAAATTAATTCTTTGTTTGATCTTATGCATAACGATGTTTGGGTACCTTCTCCTATTACCTTTATTTTTGGGTTCCGCCACTTTGTTACTTTTGTTGATGATCATTCTCAATGGACATGACTATATCTTATGAAAGTAAAGGATGACGTTTACTTTATTTTCAAAATCTTTCATAAGATGGTGGTCGCCCACTAAGAGAAGAAAATAAAAATCATTTGATCTTAAAAAAAATACTTTTCTGAAATCGAGATTGAACATCAAACTCCATGTGTTCATACACCACAACAGAATGGTGTGGCAGAACAGAAAAATTGCCATCTTCTTGAGGTGACTAGATTACTTATGTTTGGTAACAATGTTCTAAAAATCTTATTGGTTGAATGCAATTCTTACTGTTGTATATCCCATTAATCGAATGCCTTCTCAATGTCCTGAATTTCAAAATCCCATATCAGTCTTCAACCAAATATACCCTTGTTTTAGGTCTCACCCAAAGTTTTTGGGTGTGCTTATTATGTTCATGTCTTTGGTCCTAACCATACAAGTTAGATCCTAGGACTCTTAAGTGCTTTTTTTGGGGGGTATCATTCATATCTCAAAGGATACAAACGTTATCACCCCCTGCACATTGTTGGTTACTTTTCAAGAGTTTGTTCCTTATTTCACCATAAATAGATCCACCTCTCTTCACGGGAAGAATTTGGGTGACAATATTAGTGAATAGAGGTTTCTTCAAATTCTATTGTATGTGCTAGTTCCATTTGATATGTCTCATCAAGTTCCCTCTAATGTATCTCTACTTGTTGATAATATTACCATAACTTGTGACAAGTGTGCTGGTGAACAGAAGGAGATTAAAGTCTACAGTCGAAATTGCTAGAACATGGAGAAAAATGCCACAATTGATAATCCTCTAGGCCAACCTGAGTTCTTGGATCTAGATAATTATGTTACTTCTAGTAATACTCATTGTGTTGATAGTTCTAATCTTCCTATTACTCACAAAAAGGCACACGAAGGTTGTACTCAGCATCCCATTGAACGATTTATGTTGTACAAGGCATTATCCGTCTTGTACATTTCGTTTGTTATCTCGTTAGCTTTTGTGTCTACTCTTTCATCTATTGCAGATACTCTAAAATATCCAAAATGGAGGGAAGCAATCATTTATGAATTGAAAACCTTGGAAAAAAATTCTATTTGGGAACTAGTTGATCTACTAAAGGGAAAGGTAGCTGTGGGGTGTAAGTGGATGTACACTATGAAATATAATCCAGATAGTGTAGTTGAAAGATATAAGGAAATATTAGTTACTAAAGGCTATACTCAAGCCTATGAAATTTACTACAAGGAAAAGTGTGCTCAAGTGGAAAAGTTAAACTTTATTAGAGTTATCCTATTTGTATTAGCTAATCTAATATGACCTTTATATCAACTTGGTGTGAATAATGTTTTCCTTCATGGTGACTTGAAAGAAGAGGTGTACATGTTTCCTCCATCAGGATTCCTAGTGGCAGGAAGAGAAATGAAAGTATGCAAACTAAAAAATCGTTATATGGGTTGAAACAATCATCTAGGGCGTGGTTTGAAAGTTTTAGTGGTGCAATACTAAATCTGAAATATATCACTCTCTATTTATTAAACATACATCAGGCAACATGACCACTCTCATTGTTTATGTCGATAACATTGTGGTGACAAGGTATTTAGCCCGTGAATTTGAAATCAAGGACCTTGGACATTTGAAATATGTTATTGATATAGAAGTGGCGAGATCTCGTGTGGGAGTATTTATTTCTCAAAGGCAGTATCTGTTGGATCTTCTTCAAGAGACAGGAAATTTGGGGGCAAAACCAGTTGCTACACCTAAAGCACCTAATCATAGGTTTAATAAGCAAAATGGTAAGCCTCTATAGAATATAGGTATGTTCCAGCGTCTAATTGACCGATTAATTTACCTTTTTATCATTCGTCCATATATTGCTTATGCAGTTAGGGTCATAAGCTAATATACGTACTCCTCACATAGTATATGGAAGTACTTTATCATATCTTGAGGTATCTAAAGTCTTACTTAAGTATAATGGGCACATGAGAATAAAAGCTTCTATTGATGATTTAGACGCCCTAATTTACATGGGCCCCACTCCATAAATCTTAAAAATTTTATATTTTTAAATCAAATTGTTAACAAATGGGCCAAAGGCCCAAGTATACAAAATCCACATTTTTTCTAGACAAAAGCCCAAGGCCTTTAAACAAATCTATGGACCCACAAATAACTATTTTTGTATTTCCTCCTACAACCCACTCTATAAGTCCATTATATTCTTAAGCCCCTTCTAAACCCGATTTTCCTATCCCTAATCAATTTCTAACAAAATTCTAGCCTAAATTCTCAACCAATTTCTACCCCACTCAATCCCCTAAGCCAATTTCCCTAACCAATTCAATCTTTAGCCATATTCCAAATCCAATCTAAACCCACACCCATATCTCATCACTAAAACCATCAATATTCTTTTAAAAAAATCCAATCCCTATTCAACCATGCCCATGTCAATCTCCATATCTCTTAAAATCCAAATCCAACAACTCAATCCATTTTCATTGACTTATGTCAAGGTCCAACAAGATTCAAGAGACTATTCTTATAAAATAAACATGTGTCACTAGCACAATCACTCTCCCAAATCTATCCCATTAAACCTTATCATAAAAAACTCATACACCACTCCCCTATTATAAAGTCCAATAATTTATTATTATTGTAGAGGTAAAATCTTGGATGTCGTCGAGTCCTCGAGATTTACCCCTAACAATCGATCTTCATTTTCTTAATGCATACAATGATATAAAAATCACATGTAAAAATAACCAAAGAAATAGGAAAAATGAGAAAGATGACAAAACACAATATTAATTTATGGGATTTGTCCTAAAATCTGAATGTGTTCCCTGGCTCCAAAGAGCCATTCCACTATTTTTCAAGCCATTACAAGATCTACAAAACCTAGCCCCCTCTACCTTTTTTCCTCATCCTAAGAGCATCCCCTCCTTCTATCGAATAGTTCTCCTTACATAAAAAGTCAAATCTTTAAAAAAAAAAAAAAAAAAAAAAAAAAAAAAGTAAAATCATTAAGAATTCTCTACAAAATCTATTATTATCTAGAAATATATATTCTCTAGTCAATTAGGAGACTTTCTATTTCTGGATAAAATTACAATCTTAATCAAATAAAATCTCATCCAAGATATATCAATCAATGCCCCGAGATACATACTAATTATCGTGTGAACGATCATCGATATTCTTCTTATTTACGACACGTGTCTAATACTGATTTTACCCTCTACAATTATCATTATCTTAGTCTTATTTTTTTTTTAGTTTGCTAAGCTTAACATCAACATTAATGTGATTTAGTAGTTAAAAGAATGGAAAACCCACTCTAGAAAAGGTTCAAGTCTCCGAAGATTAGTTTTTATGTATAAAAGCCTCGTTAGGTAGCCCTGAAAAATAGTTATGAGATTTACTATTTTCTTTCTTTTCTTTCTTTGTTTTGGAACATGAGGGCTTTGGACTTGAGGTCACCCTAGAGCTAGGGTTTGCTATTAGAAAATTTTGGAGGAGGTTTTGGAATTTGGAGCAAGAAGAGTATACCTTCTCAATCATCTTTTTTCTTACGTATTTTATTTTTGTATTAAAAGAGGCAAGTGAAATCTATCTTAATGTTTTCTTTTGATTCATTGTATGTTATTGGGCTGGATTCATCATATTGATTATATAAATCATATTGGAATCCAATCGATTAAGGATTCTTTTGCTTCTTAGACTCTAATTGATTATGAGTTGTTTTACACATTAGATCCCAATTGAATAAGGGATGTTTTGTATGTTAGGTTCGATCGATTAAAGGAATATTTTGCATGTATAACTACCAATCAATCAAGGGGTTGTTTTGCTTGTTTTATTTTACTAATTAGGATTATGTTGTAGAACTTTAAATAGTGATTTTATGACATTATTGCTATTTATTCTAATGATTATGAATCATCAAAAGTATATGATTTCGAGTATTATTTCATGATAATCTTAATATATAACTCTTTTATGTGAAACACATAAAACACAGAGAATTTAATGGTTAATGAAATTCGAATGATGGAATGATTACATTAAGGGTTTGGGTTGAGTTGACTCAGTGGACCAAGTAGGTGTAGAGTAAATTGTGTTAATGATTAAATTAGTATACCAAGTCTTAACTATAATTGTGAATCATTGGGTATTGTACCAGTAGATTAAGTTAGTTAAATTAGATTGATCTACTGATAATATGTTGTCATACAGGATACATTAGAGTTAGTATTGGATGGACAAAGTCAGTTCGAATTACATTTCGTACAGTGCCACCAGTATGAATTGGTTCATACTGGCTTGTTATAAGTGGATCTAGGTGATCATTGTCTGAATTTAAATGTAGTTATTGGAATTGATCACTAGATTCGATCAGCCAATTGAACCAAAGGAATGTTGTTCTGTTATCGACGTAATCTTTGTGTAGTTTGGGTGCATCAACGAACAAATAGTCAAGTGGAATATGTATCTTTCTATGGATTGATGGCTATTGATTCTAAATAGAGAACGTTAGTCATTCAGTTGTCATAGAAGATCATGCGTCTTCTATAGGTCTATGACCTTATGTATCTAGTCGTGTAGTTGAGTTACACATAGGACATTTTATATTAATACTAATAAATTAATCTTATCTAATGTACCCACATAAGTTATTCATTTATTGATAATTTGTACAGTGACTTCGTACTACTATGTTTTGCATAATTGGTGCAAGTTGAGTAGTTGGTAGCTTGCGAGCTGTTGGCTCATCATTGTTTTCTACATATTTTCAGGTACAGTACGTGGACACGACGGAGGTGGTGAAGTAGGTTAGTAGATTTGTCTATTTTAGTAATTCTATCTACTTGTTTTATTTTAGAGAGATAGGTAGTGAGGATACGAAACAAATTTTCTTGATTTATTATAATGTTAGAATTTGGGTTATTTCTTATGATTGGGAAATATTTAGCTACTTGCTCTTGTATTTCCAATTGTATAAATTTTTTAGTTATTGTGATATTCTATGCTTGAGATATGTTCTCAGTGTTATACCTCAAAATCCGTGTCCAAATCTAGATGATATTGAGTATTCAAATTTGGAAGTGTGAAAATTGGTATCAGAGATCAAGGTCTAGACTTGTAGAAGTATGGAATTAGATAGTTTATGAATCGAATGAAGCCTGGGACATATATTGTCTTGTTTCCAAAATATTTTAAAACTCCTTTATCAATTTCATAGGTTTATTAATTTTTTTCTTTTTTTAGTTCTTTCCTTTTTCCCTTACACTTGAGTTTTGTTGAACTAACATTATTCTTGCTCAATTATGAAGGTTATGGCTAGAAGAAGGGGAAAAGCTCGAGGAAGAAACATATGTGGGGGTGAACGAGCAGATGTACCACCCATTAATGAAGTTACTTGACCAAAGGTAGGTCCAAAGGGTATACCTGACATAGCCGCGATATTGAGAACTTTGCAAGCTGCTACTCGTGCTTTCGATCAGTCAAATCGCGGGATTGATGCCTGGGACGAAAGGGAAATAGTTAGAGTGCAGGCACTGCTACCACCAGCTACTCCAGTGTCAGAGACTCGTATGACTGACTTAATTAAGGTGTTTTATATGTATCAACCACCTATCTTTGGGGGCTCGATAGACCCGATGAAAATAGACAAGTGGAGGGAAGAGATGAAAAAGATATTCAAGATGATGGATTGTACTGAAGTATAGAAACAAAAGATTGCAGCCTTCAAACTAAAAAGGGATGCACATCATTGGTGGAAGAGCAGGATTAGAAACATGGATGACTCTAAGATCACATGGATTGAATTATGGCATATGTTCGATAAAAAATTCTTTTTTTCTAATGTTAGAGACCAAAAGACGACAAAATTCATGACTTTAGAGCAAGGAGATCTGTTAATGGCTGATTACGAGACAGAGTTTTCTAAGTTGTCATACTTTGCAACACATATCATACCTAATGAGTATCAACATGCGTGAAAGTTTGAGCATGGACTAGAACCATCAATTTGTAAGATGGTGATTGGACTTAGATTGCCACTTTGGCTGAGGTGGTGGAGCGAGCTCAAATTATTGAACGAGATAATGGTGCATTCAGGAAGACTAGTGCTGATAGAGCATTGCAAAAAGGGAAGAATGAGGCAATATTCCAGCCTACTCAACAGGGGCAACCTAAACAACAATAATGAAAAAAAATAAAAAGACCATTATGACTTCTACTACAAAATCAGCTGGTAAACAGACTGGCCGAGTTCAGATCAAGGGCAAATGTTTTAACTGTCAGGAGAAAGGACACATGGCCAAGGATTTCCTCAAACCACGAGTTAAGGGTAATGGACAACGTCGAGGAAAACCAACTCGATAGAATAAAGGGCAGCACAAGCATAATTAGCCTTAGGGACAGATTCAAAGGTAGAATGGCCATAACCAACTCTTGATGTAGCAACAATAGTCGTAATCAAGACAGCTTAAATGTCATGGTTGTGTTCTTTCGAAGCGAGGTCATACGGTGCTTGAGGTGATAACTTGAAAGCAAGCTTGTCAAAAATATCTCACGCATACAAAATGTAACTAGCAATACAAGAGAACGGGAGCAACACAAGGAAAAGCCCAGAGGCAACTTTGTTGATGTAGTAAGTAATTACACGGAGTAACACGTTACAAAGTAAATAAGGTATGTTACAAGCAACTAGTGATCTAGTACACGCGGGACGCCACATAACTTGGGCAAGGGCCCAAAACACACCCTTCTTACCAAGAGTATGTACACTAAGTCTTTCTTGGGTTTCCAGAAGGAAACATCAAAAGTAAAGGCCAATCATACTCTCTCCTATTTTATTACAATAATGCCACTAAACTAACAAATATGTCATGACATGGGGCTAATATAACTTCATATATGAGCCTTACATAGATTTACATGGGTGCTCCCGGATGACTTTGGGGTGAGCTATACCTAACTCTAGGTGTCGTAGTACATGACCTTCACACTAAGGCTCAGGGTAAGGTCTTTGTTGTGGTTCTAAAGGAGCAAGATACCAACAAGGCAGTTATCAAAGGTACACTCCTTATATGCAACATATTTGCTAGAATGTTATTTGATACAAGTACTTCACATTCTTTTATTTCCACATCTTTTCCAATCTTGTTGAGTTTAGTAACTGAGTCACTTGTAGTTTCATTGTGTATCGCCTCACCAACAGGTCGGTCTGCCATGATAGAGTGTGTGGAGTGGGTCCTATCAGCACAGGGGATACAATATTTCCAACTTAGTTAATTGTTCTTAATATGAACGAGTTTGATGTAAATTTGGGAGTGGATTGGCTATCAACCTTCCATGTCAAGATTGACTCATATGAAAGGTCAATCACCATTTGTTTACTAGGACAACCACAATGTGGAATTGCATGTGCTCAGGGTAATTCTTTGGTGGAAAAGTCTCTTACCTACTTAGAAGTGGTAAAGCGAGATTCAGGAGTGCAACACAACCCAGTAGTTTTAGAATATTCGGACACATTTATGGAAATACCAAGTTTACCAACTTGAGTGAGATTGATTTGTGTATCAACCTCTTACTTGGAACAATACCTATTGTCAGATCACCTTAAGTCAGGGATTCATTCACGAGAGCTCTTCAGCATGGGGTATACTTGTCTTGTTTGTCAAGAAGAAAGATGGATCCCCAAGACTTTGTATCAATTATAGACAATTGAACAAGGTTACGATTAAGAATAAATACATTGTACCGAGGATTGACGACCTCTTTGACCAATTGCGTGGAATTACTTTGTTCTCAAAGATTAATTTGAGGTCAGGATACCACTAATTAAGGGTGAGAGATGAGGATGTTGAGAAAATAGTTTTCAGAACTCGTTATGAGTCCTACGAGTTTCTAGTTATACCGTTTAGAAAGAGGGGAGGTGGGGTGCACCTGAGTATCTGATCTATTGCAATCTTCTCTTCCTCTCTTAGATAAAAAAAAAATGTTATCTCCTCTTAATTTCAAACAAAATAGATGCCCTTGACCTTGGTCTCTAATAGAAGACTAGATCATTTAGACCTCCCCCTCATGTGTTTGGTAAATATTTGATATACCCTTGTGTTTTGAGACTGATGGCATGACCCTTGACTATAGTCTTTTGGGAAAGACTTTATCTTTTAAATAATATTAGTGTTTTGAATGTTTCATATTGTTTCGGCAAGGTATTAGTATCGTTTCAATTTTTGAAAAAAATCGAATCATCGGAACGAAACAACATTCTATACCATGCTTATATGCCATAACTATTTTTTCACTGGTATTACCATAGAGTAATGTTTCTTGATGAGAATGGATACGATATTGTTTAGACTTCCCACGTATTGAATATAAAAGTCTTGTATGAATTACTAATTGCCAATCCACTCATCAAAAAAGAGTTGTCGTATCCGCTTTCAGAGACATCATTGCAAATAGCAACATTGGCCAGGCAAACCATTTTTGTGAAGGAAAATCTAATAAAAAGACCCGATTTCACCAAATAATCTAAGGAAATCATTTTTGCGGCTGTTGGGACAATTTTATTGAGCCTCACCTTGGGACATGCCTCAACGTAGGCCTCATACACTTGATAATAGTCCAATTGTTTATTATGGAAACCCAAGAAAGAACATGTTGGGCTTGGAGAACACAAGACAAATCAACTGGAAAATTATATCACACTCAATCAAAACAATAATTTTTATGAAATTAAAGGAGATCCTAATGTCATCTATTGATGGGAGTCATTATGTTTCCACCAAAGATAAGGGGTAAGGGGTAAAATTGTGCTTGAAGTGGGAGATGGATCAAACCAAAGATTAAAACAGTTGAATTGATTACAAGTCACAAAAAAATAGAAATGAAAGTTGTTGAAATTTAAACTAAAATGTGAAAATAAAAACCAATAGAGAGAAAGATCCACCTAGAGCCATCTACCTAACCTAATCTAGTTTCTATCCTCTTTTTATCTCAGTCCAAGAGGTTTAGTATTGCTCCTTGAATAGGAAGGTTTAGCAAGAAAATCTGAGTTGGGAATCCAAGTTATGGCTCATTCACTCACTATAGGGTCAAGCCCTTAATACCTAATATCTAAACTAAGCATGAAACATCTTGATCTTAGCTAAGTATTAACTATCTAACTCTAACATAAAATGTGCAAGGGTTCTTCTTTTAGCTTTGTTCCATTGGAGTTGGACAAGCCATGAAGAGAGTCCATAAACATTTAAGCAATATAATAGAGGAATTGAAACTAAATAACAACATAAAAAAACTTGCTCTAGCCTTCTCCACTCTCTAATGGATGGATATTAAGCTAAGGTAATAACAATAACAAGATGATAGAAAAGAACAACTCTTACATTCATTGAAAATAAAGGGTTACACTATCCTCTCTCACTCTCACTATTTACATAAATTTATTGGGAAAATAATCATATTCTAAATTGGGGAAGAAGACAAAAAGGCTTAAGGTCAAGGGACTTGGACTTTTTCTATAATAGGCAAGGGTCCTATTTATAAAAGAAATTAGGGCTTCTGGAAGCATTTGAAATCGAGGTGTCGCCATCAATCAACATCATTTCTTGTGCGAATAATTTCCATAAAGAATTAGGGCAACCCTTCTTACTTTTACTGCTCCACCGTGAAGATTGCTCAAAAATGATTGCGCTTCGATCCAAACTCTTCTCTTCTTATTTGCAAAACAAAAATCATTATGATGATTTGGTGTTCAATTTTGTTCTTCTGATCTTTGATCTGCATATTTGAATACGCGCGTAATTAATTTTTCGATAAATGCATAATTTCATGCAATTATGCCAAATTAACATGATTATTCATGTAACGAGATATTATGGGGTATAAAATGATTATTTGTTAATAAAGGTAAAATTGAGACTTTAACTGTGATAAGTGCCTGGGAAAAATACGGATAAATCAATATTTTGAGACATTGATCATCTATATGAAGATTTAATTACATTAACAGATGAAAATAGATGACTCATAGTGTTCGTCCTCAAGTAATCTTCAAGTAAAAGAAAACTCACGGCACAAGAAGTGCTCCCATATCAATTTCAAAGTGTCTTGAAGCATGTTAGTTATGGGGTTTTGTTCCACCGTCCGATCCTGAAAATTACAAGGGAAGGTTACATAACCTAGTTACAGAGAAAAGTCATCAAAATAGTAAGCAGGAAGTAAACATGAGCACAAGGAAACCATCCGGAATTTCAAATGGATTGAAAGCCCTATGAAGATAATATAAGGTAGACATTTCATATGGGGCAGCTCTAAATATAATGTTACCATATACATGGACAAATGACTCGTTGATCCAGGAAATCCAACATAATGGCAATTTGGATTTATCATTCAAAAGTTTGTTAAAAAATTTGAAGAAAAAAAAAACACAAACAAAAGTTGAAGAACTGAAGATTCTGTAATTTTAATATTGAAAATATTCTTTAGGGGGTTCAGGCCCCATCATTCGGTATTCTCACCTCTTCAAATTAGATTAAAAATCAAAACTAGCAAAAATTTCCAATTTTTCTCACAATCCAAAAGAATGCAATAATTGGACATCTACGAACTTTAGGGTTTTGGAGAATATAGGATGTCAAGGCTGTTAGTAACAAAATATAGCAAGAGTAATCAAATAACGAAACTTACCCTCAACTCCCTGTTAATTTCTGCCATCTTCAAACTAACTTCACTTGAAACTTCACCAATTGAAGTCCTGAAATCAAATCGAAGTTAGCTACCAAATGCTTAGTGCACTTAGGGGAAGGGGACTCACTGTCAGTGCTGTCAAGGTCCTCTTGGTGGACAGCGTAAGCCTCAGGTCTAGAACCTTGTCTAGACATGATACATCCATTACGAAATGACGCACTTGGTTCAGTTCGATCAACATGATGTAACAAATATGTTTTAATCTAAGCTGCCAAAAACACAAGCTAGTATGTCATTCCTCTAAAATTTGATATAAGAGCAAGTGTAGATACTTTACAAGGAAAAGCATAAGCCTCAATTCTAGAACCTTGTCAAGACATGATACATCCATTACGAAGTGACGCACTTGGTTCAGTTCGATCTACAGATGTAACAGAATATGTTTTTATTTAAGCTGCACAAAAACTTGAGCTAATTTGCCATTCCTTAAAAAATTGACATAAGACCTAATGTAGATGTTACATGAGGAAAAATCAAAATATAAGTTTAGACTGTTCTATAATTTTTTTCATGGTGTTACATTTCGACTTGTATCTATAAGAATAATATCCCAAAATCTTTATAGCCACACGGACCAAAAACAACATTACTACAGTATTTTCATTTCTACAATATTTCTTTAGTTATTTTGAATAGTTATCTTATCACTTCTTTCCCAAAAGACACCTAATTATTTGACAGGACTCTACATCCTACGCATTTTTTTACTTTAAGCTTTCCAATTTTAGGAGATTTTGTTCATTGCACTTTCATTTCTCATACGATTTCGATTATGTTGCTCATAAAGGGTTCCTTGATTTGAATAGGCTCAAATAGACACAAGCAATTAAAGTATAATCCAGATTTTCAGGCAAATACTTGTAAAATTAGAAGTTTTCAAACAGTATCTGTGAGGGAAAATTTTGGGATGTATTGATTCCTCAGATCCCCCCATCATCAATCAAATCTTTGTATGAGAGGAAGCAACCACTCTAATGCACTAACCATTTCACTTGCATTACCATAGAGTGGTGTTTCTTGATGAGAATGGATAAGATATTGTTTGAATGTAGAAGTCTTGCACGAATTACTCATTTCCAATCCACTCATCCAAAAGAGAGTTGCTTGTATCCCCATTCAGAGACACCCTTACAAATAGCAACGAGGGGTAGGCCTCATACTCATTATATAACAGACCAACCATTTACTATGTAAACCCAAGACAAATAAACCAGAAAATTGTACTAAATTCAAGCAAAACAAGGATTTTTATGAAACTTAAGGAGATCCCAAACATCTATCGAAATATGAACTTCAGAAAATGTTATTTACAGACACGGATGAAAAGAGATGACTCATACATAGTGCAGTCCTCAAGTAAAAGAAAATTCACAGCACAAGAAGTGGTCCCATATCACTTTCAAAGTGTCTTGAAGCATGCCAGTTATGGGGTTTTGTTCCACCGTCTGATCCTGAAAATTACAAGGGAAGGTTACACAGGCGGAAATTTCATAAATAAACAAATAAATATAATACATGGACAAATGACTTGTTGATCCAGGACATAATAAGCAATCCAATGTAACGACAATTTGGATTTATCATTCAAAAATTCGAAAAAAACAAAAATTGAAGAATTGATGGTTCTATAATTTTAATATTGAAAGTGTTTTTCAATAATTTGAGAGTAATATTTTTTTTTTCTTTCCTTTGGAGAGAGTAATATGACAGGCCCAAAAATACACAAATTTTACCAATTCTTCAAACAATTTGGCCATATGACATGCGCATTTCAAGAAATATTGGAAATACTGCTTAAAAGGCCAAATTCTAAATGCTGAGGAAAGCTATTGGAGACAACTGAGAATTTCCCAATCGTTCTGACTCTGATTATATTAGGACAACAAAGTTCAAGTTCATTGCAGCGACAAGTAGTAGCCTAATGGTGATGGCTCCTAGAGAAAATTCTAGATGTTGTACAAAGAAGCTACCCTTGCTGACTGTACCACATGTGGCACACATGCAAGGGGTTTGGGCCCCACCATTCAGTGATCCCACCTTTGCAAACTAGTTCAAAAATCTAAATTAACCAAATATTCCAATTTTTCTCACAATCCCCCAAAGAATGCAGTAGGTGGACAGCTACGAGCTTTAGTAACAAAATATAGACAGTGTAATCAAATAACAAAACTTACCCTCAACTCCCTGGTAATATCTGTCATCTTCAAATTAACTTCCCTTGAGACTCCACCAATTGAAGTCCTGAAATCCAATCGATCCGCATGCCTTAACTTTAGCTTCATCGATGAACTATTGAAAGATTTAGCTTTGGTGTGCCAAACCCCGACAACATGGTATCTATCACTTGACTCCTTTCCCAGAGGCCACCTTAGCCCCCCTTTCACACCTGGATCTATAACTGCAGACTTTACTAAATTTGTCAAATCATTCTTCTCATCATCCTGGGAACAAAATGTATATCAGCATAATCACAAATGTTATGAGTTTGCAAGCAAAGTTTTCATAATTAAACCCTTTTTTCTTGGATTTTTACTTGGAAGCCTCAGGAAAATTTAAACATAAGGGGAAAGAATAGTAAATGCATATTTACCAATTAAAATTCAGGTAATTTTATTCATAAAATTATAAATATCAAAATATGGTGAATAAAAGAATAAGTTACAGTCAGAGAATTATGAAAATCAAAAGCCATTGTCTTGCATAAACCAAAGGTTTTAGCATTTTTTTTATAATTTTCAGAAAAATCCCATGAGATTTTCGAGACTATCATAAATATCCAGAATTAACGGTTCACAAATTTTATGAAAAACAACTGCTTGAAGTACATAGGGGAAGGGGACTCACTGTCAGTGCTGTCAAGGTCCTCTTGGTGAACAGCATAAGCCTCAGGTCTAGATCTTTGTCGAGGCATGATATGTCTACTACCAAGTGACGCACTTGGTTCAGTTCGATCTACAAGATGTAACAGAACATGTTTTAATTTAAGCTGCCACAAACACAAGCTAGTATGTTATTCTCTAAAATTTGATATAAGAACATGTGTAGATACCGAAAAAGGAAAAGCATAACCCTCAAGTCTAGATCCTTGTTAAGGCATGATACATCTATTACCAAGTGACACACTTGGTTCAGTTCAATCTATGGATGTAACAGAAAATATGTTTTAATCTAAGTTGCAAAAAACATAAGCTAGTCTGGATACCTGAAAAAAATTTGACATAAGACATTGTGTAGATATTATATGAGGAAAAATCAAAATATAAGTTTAGAATATTTTATAATTTTTTTCATGGTATTATATTTCGACATGTATAAGAATAGAATCCCAAAATATTTCTATTGCCGCAGGGACCAAAAATTAACATTACTAGAATATTTTCATTACTAAGATATTTCTTTAGTTCTCTTGAATCGTTATCTCTTCTTTTCCAAACGACACTTAATTACCTTTAAATACACCCAAAAAATAAAAAAAACAAAAGAACATGATTCAATCATCTTCTACCTTTATACGACAAGACTCAACACCCAACTCATTTTTACTTCAGCTTTCCAATTTTAGGAGATTTTGTTCATTCTGCTCTCATTTCTCATATGATTTCGATTATGTTTCTTAAGGGTTCGTTGCATTGAATAGGCTTTGTTGGAGTTCTTACTTTTATTATGTTTTCATTTCATTGTATGTCCTGTCGGGCCCATAACTTAAGTCCATCACGACTTGACCGTTTTATATATAAATAATGAAGGACGAACCCTAGAGTGGGTATCAATCACACTTTCATCTTTGAGATTTTTTTCTCATCTTTGTGCGTGTTTTCAGTTTTCTCTTCTCGGGATGGCAAATTTGGGGATTTCTAATGGTGTTGGTGCTCAGATCACCTTTGTCGAACTCAATGGCACAAATTATTTACCATAGTCTCATTCTATTTGACTATTTCTATGCGCCAAGAAGAAATCTAAAATCACATGACAAGCGCTATGAGGACTGGCAAAGTGAGAATTCTTTGGTGATGAGGTGACTTTGGAACAACATGGAACCATCAATTTCCTCTAATGTTACGTACTTGGATACACTAAACAGATTTGGGCAGCCATTCAGGAGATGTATTCCCATGAAAGAAACGTGTCACGAGTTAGTAACACGGAGAAGCAATAAGCAACATGTAGTAGCCTGGTCAAGTGCAAAAGAAGAATTCAGGTAAATGGCTAATATGTGAAATGTTATGGCGAAGGACTCTTCTTCAAGAGCTTGTCTTTCCTATGGAAGGTCCAATGAGGTTGTATTGTGAAAACAAAGCAACTATCGGTATTGCTCATAACTTGGTTCAACGTGACCAAACCAAACATAGAGGTAGATCGACATTTTCTTATAGGGAAAATTGTGTCTAGAATCATATGCACACCTTTTGTGAAGATAGAAGATCAACTCGCAGATATTCTTACCAAAGGAGTTAACAATATTCAGCTTCGTAACTGTTTAGGCAAGTTGGACATGGTAAACATTTATGCACCAACTTGAGGAGGGTGTTGAAAGGATAGAATAGCCTTTTTATTATTCTAATGTTTATGCAAGTATTGTTTAGGGTATTTTTGTCACTCTAAATAATTATGTTATAAATAAAAATGTTTGTCATGAAAACACCTCTCCATGATCTCCGATTTCGCCCATTCTTCCTCTCTGCTTCCTTTATCTTCTTCTCTCATCTTCTCGTCTAGATCTAAATCAATTGAAGATTTTCCACTCTAACAACTGTCCAATAAGATATCTAAGTAGAAAGTTATGCCTAATTAGAATTAACGATGTCTAACTGAGAGATTTGATAACTTGGACCTCTTTTCTAGGCATTTGTTCATAGTGCTTGTAGATGACCATTGATCTTTGAAGATTAAGATTTTCGACTGCATCAAAAGCGATCCTCCCCCAATTGAATTGTCACCCTTTCCAACACTAAAAGTGATCTTTTTTTAAACTTGACCAATCCACTCATGATGCCCTCTCAAACAATATATCCATTGGGTGTAGAAACTCCCCCGCAATCGCAACAAATGATCGTTCATAGTTATAATAAGTTTTAAGATTTGTTATTATAATTTTAATATCATTTTCTGAAATATTAGTGTCTTCTCAAAGTTTTGGCCGCTCTTATGCATCACAGACATATATAATAACAATAGATATCCAAACATAAAATTAGTTTGGGTACATATATTCATATATAAATCGGGGGGAAAAGCATAAAAAACTTACCTTGTGGAGTTCAAGCTCTCCGCTAGCTTCCATTACACTGCATTTGCATGAAATAGTTGCATCCGGTAGGAATTTATCAAACACCTAAATGAAATAAGAAAATGTTTCACAAGAACATAAATAGCTGAGTTATTAACACCAATGAAGCTGGTGATTAGAGGTCGTAAGCCAAAAAAATACCTTCACAAGATAATACTCTTTCTCCTCAGCAAAATCAAGTCCAATTTCAGGGACAACTCCACCTAGAATGGCTTTCATATATGAGTCTGGAATATTTGTATAAAATGATCTCTTCACTTGGCTCAAAGCAGTTTCAGCAGCTGAACTCGTGCTGGTTGTGTCTAGGCTGATAGAAGGGATCCAGCACCACATAAATGCAAGATTATATTAGAAGAATCGATTGATAATATATGCTCTATCTAAAATATGAAATTTCTTTCATCCCTTATCAGTTCAAGGTTTAGCTTAGATGACTTGGTCAACCATTTACAAAGATCAATCCATATCCAATGACCTTTATCAGTATGATTATTCTAAACTATACTTAAATCCCAGAAATAAGCTTTCTTTTCACATCTAAAAATTGTAAGCCATCCATATGTGCAATACCAATAATTAGTTAATTACTACTTCCATGTTTGATTCAAGGAAAGGAAAAAATGAAAATGATGTCAGAAAGAATTCTTAGTTTACGATACTTTTTTATCAGCATAATCTTCTAGAATTCTAATTATGACATATAATCAGTATGAATCCTTACTCAAATGCAAAGCAAGGAAATTCAACGGAATGGGCTCCCGCTCAAGATTTTATCAATCAGCTCATAACCCACATAAGTAGGTTTTAGTTAATTTGGAGAGCTTCCATTGCCACACCAACTTTTACTTAGAGCACACCACGATGTTTGTGGATTCTTTACTTGTCTCTTATGAATTGGGGGTACGAAAAAATATTAATGTGACAATGGGAGCTTTCTTAATGACTGGCACTCATCACACCTACCCTTCCCCAAAATGCATCCCACTTAATAAAATGCACCTATATCCCTCCCCCATTTCCCCATAATGCACCCTCTCTCTCCTTCTCTTCTTCATCGTCACTCCACTAACACCACCACCACCCTCTCTCTCTCTCTCTCCTTTTGTTCTTCTTCTTCACTGTCACCACCACACCCCACTATCAGGGTTTTAGGGTTTATGTTTAAGGGTTTAGGGAGAAGGCTGTGGTGAAAGGAGAAGAAGAGGTGAAAAAGAGAGGGTGGAGAGCGGCAATGGTGATGGAGAAGAAAAAGATGAATAGGGTGGGGTGGAAGACAGTGGTGGTGGAAAAGAAGAAGAGGGGGGGGGGGTGCATTTTGGGAAAGAGGAAGGGGACACATTTATCTTTTTATTTTTATTTTTTTCAAGTGGGGCGCATTTTGGGGAAAGGTTGGTGCAATGAGTGTCAATCTTCTTAATTTATTAGCATTCCTTTAGTTTTAATCAGGAGTTCTATTTGAGAAGTTTAGCAAGTAGGAGAATCACATTAGGAGTTTCTTATTTTGCCTCGATTTGAATTAGGAAACCTAGGCTAGAGAGAAGTCTATAAATTGGATGTAATTCTTGTCATTTCACAACTGAATTGATTCATTTTAGGATGGAAAACGTTGTGAGAGTTGTGGATTTGGTCTGCCTCTCCACACCTATTTTAGTATCAGAGGAAGTCCCTATTCCCCGCCTGTTGTATGCAACTAGTAATCAACTTGTGGTTCCAGTTTCCCAAAACCCCTAACCCTTGGCTGTTATTGTATAAATTTATTGCTTTATAATTTTTGGGGTTCTAGAGTTCATCATATATAGTTCCTTGATCAAGTAAATAGACTTTTCATTTACTTTCCAAGACATAAAATATCTTCCACGAAATCCAAGTAGAGAGGTCCTCTATAAATTGGAATGAGAATGTAGCAAAGAGAAATTAGTTCTTACCCATGAAAGAGAACTTTACCAAATCTAGCTACAAGAGAAGGCTTTACTTCCTCAGACCCCTCATTCCTCACAGATTGAAAAGAAGCAAATAGGTCTGTCTGTATCTTATCTGCTATTAAAACCCATGGACTCTTCACAGAGCTGCCGATGATCCCATTCACCTCTACAAAACCCAAGACAATAATTCTACTCAATAAACTATAAATCAAGACATCTCTTCTCTTTTGGATTGAATGTTCAAATTGAAAGTTAATAATAAAAAACTTGAAATCAAGATATCTTGATTGTTCAAATTCTCAATAAACTAGAAATCAAGACATCTCTTCTCTTTTGGATTGAATGTTCAAATTGAAAGTTAATAATAATAACCTTGAAAATCAAGACATCTTGATTGTTCAAATTCTCAATAAATTTGAAATCCAGATAATTCTTTTAGATTGTGTTCAAAACTTCAAATTAACAGCTAAAAGAATACAAAACAAACAAAAAAATAACCTTGAAAATCAAGATATCTCTTTTAAAATGGGTATTCAAGTTGAAAAAAAAAACACTCAAAACACTTGAAATCAAGATTACTTGATAGTTCAAATTCTCAATAAACTTGAAACCAACATACCTCGTTGTTGTGGACGATCAGACAATAAAACCATTGGCTTTTCTCCATTTCTTCCCTCAATGGATTGGCATGACATCGGCATCAATCGAATCGAACCAAGAAGCCGATCATCATCATCATCAGTTGAACCAACTATAAACCATCTAGAAATCGAATTATTAGCGTAAACTATATATCGACCCTGCAAAGAATGTTTATCTCTCCTTCTCTCCAAATTTGATCTCAGATTCGAATTTCTCTGTAAACGAGGATTAAAGAACGAAGAAGGAATAGGTGACGACACCTCTGCGTCTTTTAAATGCCTCTTGTGTGGAGGAATGTACGCCATTAACAACAATAAAAATTGCAGAAAAAATACACTGAAATTAAGATTCTCCTCAAGATTTCAGAAACCCCAATGAGATTCAGTTTCATTTTGAAAGAATTTATAGCCCTGATTCGTAAACACAACCTGCTGCCGAAGCTGAATGCTTGTCTGACTAGAATCCAAAGAAGCAACTATCTGCTTTTCACAACTCTTGCCTCTGAAGCAGTTATTTGCCACGTGTACTAATATATTTGACGCCAACATTTAACAATTACGTGGGGTTAATTTTTCTGTTTGGGATAACTACTTGCAGATCATAATTCAACGATTGCACCCCAACTTTAAAAAATGCCCATTTTTTATTTTTATAAAATTCATATAAAATCTCACATTAATAAGGTTGTGTTAGGATTGTTTTTAAACTTAGTATCTGTAGACACCCGAATTTGAGCGGGCCCTCGACGCAAGATGCCCCGAAAACCGAAAAATTGGGATGGGCCCCAAAGTCCAAACCTACAAAACCCATTGCATTTTCCGTCAATAAATGTCTAAGGCTACTCACGTAGCCCATGGACCCAAAAACACGTCACCACTCTCATCCTTAAATCCAACCCAATATAAGTCCGAATCCACCTTTACTCTATACTATCCAACCCAACCTAAATCCATCACCCTAATCCGAATAAACTCAACCCAACACTATTCTATCCAAGCCCACACCCAAACCCAACCTAAGCTAAGCCCATCACATAAAACCCAAACTATTCTCCTAAACCCAATCCAACATAAACCCAATTCCATCCAAAACCCAATCCATCATAAACCCAATTCAATCTAAACCCAAGCCCATCACATAAAACCCAAACTACTTTCCTAAACCCAATCCAACCAAAGCCCAACTCACTACCCAAACCCAATCCAAACCATCATCATCACATCAAACCAATCACCAAGAGATGACGCATGTCATCATCTCCTCCCACCCCCCTCATCTAATCAACTCAACCCATAATCCTACCCTAACCTAACCTATTCCCCATCCTCTCATCATCAACCACCAACATCATAACCCATAACCCTACCCTAACCTAACCTATTCCCCATCCTCTCATCATCAACCACCAACATCATAACTCATACCCTACATACCCTAACCTATTCCCCATTCCTAACACTATCAACCACCCACATCACAACCCATATCTATCCATCACTTTCCCTTAAAACACTCCCACAAAATCACCTCAACCCATACCTCCCATACTCTTCTCTCTAATCATCCAACCACCATCACCAATCAACTAATCTCTTCATCCCTACATTTGCCACATGTCATCATCCCTTCAATCATCTCAAAATCAAACCAATCACTACTCATCTCTCCAAATCAAACACCATACCTCTTCAACCATCTCAACACTCCTTCTCCAAACAACTCCCTTACACCACCATTCCTCCCATCAACCATCACTCATCTCACCCCACCAAACACTCTACCCAAATGGATTTGGATAAGATCCAAACCATTTGGGTTAAAATACAACCCATTTCCCTCATTACAAAACTACCCTTATTTCTTCCTCAAATTTCATACCCTTCTTCTCTCAAACCCATGCCATTATCCACTATTCTCATCCTTCACCCTATTATACCCTTAAAATACCTCCCAACCTCTATAAAAACCCCTCCATTCTCCTCTTACAACAACTAATGAAATTTGATAAAAAATCCTTCAAAAACTACAACTCTCTACTCTACTCTACTCTCAACACCTCACTCTCAACTCAATCTTCTACAACCTCAAGCAAGTCCAAGTCAACTTAAAAGAAGAACATCAAGAAAAGCTTTGAAGATCAACTCAAGGACAAGGTGGGTTCAACAAAAGGAACACCCCCTCTACATCCCCTCTTCTACTCTCCCTTTTCCCATACATTTGCACACCCATCATGGGTTAAATCACCAAAGGGCCCCTTCTACATAAGGGTGCCCTTAATGATTGAATCCAACATTGAAAGTCCCTCATATTTGAGGGCACACATCGATTTTCTTTCTTTTTCATTTTCATTTTCTTTTTATTTAAAAAAAAAAAACCGAATCCGAGGTTACCACATTACGTGGATGGAGTAGGGTGCCTAACACCTTCCCTACTCCATAAATGGACCCCCTTACCTTGAATCGAGGTTGGACCACGTGCATTATCCTACGAGAGTCATCAAACATACAAATGTATGATTTTTCAAAAAATGTGACATCGGGTGACCATTCACACCCTTTTACCAATTTGAATGGTGGCGACTCCAAAACACCCCAAAGTGGAGGGATGTTTTCGAAAATATTGAAAATCCCGTGTCCACAGCTTGGCGACTCCACTGGGGACTACGTAATAGTGGGTCCAACCCTCTTCCTTGATTCGGTTATTTCAAAAAAAAAATGATGTTTGTTTTCTTTTGATTTATCTACTAACGTTTGCCTTGTTTCTTTCTTTCCTTTTTATTTTTTACAAGTTTCATACGGGAATGTTTGTAATATTTATTTACATGTACATCTTGCTTTATTTTTATTTTTGGACAAGGGATGTAAGGATGGATACATTTAAAAAAATGCACGCACATGCACATGCGATTCATACCCCTATGCACAAGCCACCCCCTCCTCTTTAAATTTCTAACCCCGGATGCCGGTACTCTCAAGCCCCCGAGATCGCTATTTTGGGTGGCTGGGAGGAGAACATCCACCCCATTCACCAACTTAAGATGTGTGCACTTCGGTGTCCATCAAGGTTTGAAGAATGGGTAACCGGAAAACTACCTACAAACCGCATGCATCAAAGCGTAACTAATAGACAAAGGACACTAAGGTTTTCAAAGTTTAATTTCGTATCCATCCACGTGTATGTGTTGTAATTTTGTTTCTTTTCTCGTAGCCCACGATGGCAAGTTGTATAGATATTAGGAAGTTTCCCATTTTACATGTTGTTTTATGTCCCCCTAGGTAAAAGGGGGAAGTCGTTTTATTTATAATTGCATCATAAAAAAAAAAAGTGACATTTTTTGTGGCCCAAGCCAAAAAATAGAGGCTATGTGCCTCAAAACCCAGAAATTTTGGGCCAAAATGGGATGAGGATAAAAAACAGAGCAAGGTTGGAAGGCCAGAAAAGGTTCTAGTCCGTGCTTGAAGCACGGACTCAAGAAATCTTGTCAAGTCCGTGCTTGGAAAACGGACTAGGCAAATTTTCTTAGGTCCGTGCATGAAGCACGGACTAGTAAAAAAAAAAAAAATGATGTTCTGGTCCGTACTTAAAGCACGGACCAGCCAAAGGTGTTAGGTCCGTGCATGAAAAACGGACCAAAAAAAAAAAAAATTTTGATGTTCTGGTCCGTACTTGAAGCACGGACCAGCCAAAAAGTGTTAGGTCCGTGCATGAAAAACGGACCCAAAAAAAAAAAAAAAAATTTTTTTGCTCATTTTTTTCCTTACGTCAGTCTTAACAAATTTTCTTCTTGAAGTTTTTTTTATTTTGAGTTTTAAAGCTTGAAAATGATCAAATGATTCACTTTACTAGAAAACTCAGGGCCTACCACTTGTAATCGATCCCGCTCCAAACGAATTTTGCCCAACGCGGCTAACTATCGATCTCGGTCATAATCAAACTTGTCCTTCATCGAGTATACACTTCAAAATGGGTCCACGACCCAGATCCAACCGAACTAGGTCCACGACCCAGATCCGCATCAAACTGGGTCCACGACCCAGATCCAATCAACTGGGTCCACGACCCAGATCCATGTCAACTGGGTCCACAACCCAGATCCATTTTAAATTGGGTCTACAACCCAGATCCATTTCCAACTGGGTCCACGACCCAGATCCGTTTCCAGCTGGATCCCCGACCCAGATCCATGTCCAACTGGGTCCACGACCCAGATCCGTTTCCAACTGGGTCCACGACCCAGATCCATTTCCAACTGGGCCCAAGACCCAGATCCAACCAAACTGGGTCCACGACCCAGATCCATATCAAACTGGGTCCTCGACTCAGATCCATGTCCAACTAGGTCCACGACTCAGATCTATGTCGACTGGGCATAAACCCAGATTTACTTCAACTGGGTCCACAACCAATCGAGTCCACGACCCATAGCGAATCAAATTCATGATCCATCCATGATCTAACAAAGATAACAACTGATCAATCGACTCCAATGCATTCAACTTAAAAAAAAAAAAAAAAAAACAAGCACTAATTGCAGTTCTTGATCAAAGTCGGTGCCTAGAAAGATCTTACCCTGTTGATACGAGGGGGATAGACTACGTCTATTCAGGGAACAAGGTGATTTAAGAGTGCCACTGTGCGCCGCCTCTTCCTTGGAGATCTGCCTGGCCGACGATGATTTCAGAGAACTGAATTGAGGGTTGCCAAAAAACATGGGTTACTCTAACTCGATTTATCTCGGAAATTACATTATTTCAAAATACTTTCCCGACTCCGTGTCGATGCCAGCTCCGTGCTGAGGAAATTACCTTTTGCAAAATGTTTTACCGACTCCGCGTCGATGCCAGCTCCGTGCTGATGTAATTTCTTTTCAAAATGTTTTACCGACTCCGTGTCGATGCCAGCTCCGTGCTGATGTAATTTCTTTTCAAAATGTTTTACCGACTCCGCGTCGATGCCAGCTCCGTGCTGATGTAATTTCTTTTCAAAATGTTTTCCCAACTCTGTGTCGATGCCAGCTCCGTGCTGATGTAATTTCTTTTCAAAATGTTTTCCCAACTCTGTGTCGATGCCAGCTCCGTGCTGAGGTAACTTATCTTCAAAATGTTTTACCGACTCCGCGTCGATGCCAGCTCCATGCTGATGCAACTTCTTTTCAAAATACCTTACCGACTCCGTGTCGATGCCAGCTCCGTGCTGATGTAAGTTCCTTACCGACTCCGTGTCGATGCCAGCTCCGTGCTGATGTAATTTCTTTTCAAACCATTTTACCGACTCCGTGTCGATGCCAGCTCCGCGCTGATGTAATTTCTTTTCAAACTGTTTTACCGACCCCGTGTCGATGCCAGCTTCATGCTGATGTAATTATTTTCTCTCAAAAACAACCCAGCTCCGTGCTGACGAACTATGTTTTCTTTTTTGAATACCATCCCATGATAATTACCGGACCTAATAAACATCATGCATTTCCTTTTTTGTAAGTAAGATAGTAACACTTGGTCTTCTGTACCCACAGGTGGCCAAACGAAAAAAGTACAAACATCCTGAGAAGCCTCCATACTTTCTCCGATCATCTTCATCAATTATGAGTAACTCAGATGAACCACAACCTGCGACAATGAACTGGCCGAAGCCAATGCAATGATAGTAAAGCTGTTAGAAACAACGAAAAGGCAGGAACAAATCTTGGCGGCTGTCTTGATAGCACCAATTTTCTACAGCACAGGCAACTCAGCATCAAGCATCCGGGTCAAACCCCGAAACCCCCTGAGCAAAATACGACCAGAACAACAAACCACCCCACCTCCTACTGTGCCAATATATCAGGGTCCTCCGCTTTATATACCACAGACCCCACCACCTCCCGTGATGATCCCAGATGACGAGTGTGACTTTAGGGCTCCTGAAGCTAAGAGTGCTACCGATGACAAAATGACCCGACAGATTGAATCTCTCCAGGAAGAAATGCGGCGAATGAAAGGCACAAATACTCTGGGAGGAACAAGATTCAGGGACCTATGCTTCTACCCCAATGCACAGCTGCCGACCAAGTTTAAATGCCCGAAATTCGAGAAATACAATGGTGTTGGGTGTCCTCTGTCACACCTCAAATTGTATTGTGGATCAATGTGCCAATATGGCGAGGATGACAGACTGCTGGTACAACTTTTCCAAAGAAGCTTAACAGGACCGGCCCTTAAATGGTTCTCAGGATTGGACCATACCCTTATCAAGAGTTGGCAGGATTTGGCCGAAATGTTCTGGCACAATTATCGGTTCAATACAGATGTAGGTCTGGATCGAAACGATATGGCTAAGATGACAAGAAAACACAATGAGACAGTGAAAGAGTATGCCCAGAGATGGCGAGAGTCCGCCTCACAAGTTCGGCCTGCGATGACTGAACAAGAGATGAACACTACGTTTATCTCGACACTGGGGCATGCCTTTTACACTCATTTGGTTGGACACACTACAGGCACCTTCTCAAACTTAGTTCAACTAGCAGACCGGGTCGAGGACGGGATCCGAACCGGTCTAATATTTGACTTTATAGCCTTGAGTGCAACAGTGGGGACCTCGGCACAAAAGAAATCAGTGCCTTTTGTCAAGAAGAAAGAGAAAACCCAAGTTAATAATGTACAACCCAGCCAACCTCTCGTTATTCAGGCACCAGCTCAAAGGCCACAGGCACCCCAGGCACCAGTACCTCGAGCTGTTTGGGCTCCAGCACCGCAGAATCCCTTCCGAACAGTCCCTCCACAAGCCATGCCAGCACAGCCAGCACCACTATATGGGCAGAACCAGCAGGCACGACCCAACAGAGTAAATTGAGTGTTCACCAGGCTACCCATGACACTATCTGAGTTACTGCCAATCTTGCTCAGAGGTGAGTATCTTGCAAAACGGCCACCAAATCCTGAAGCTGTCAAGGGACCAGGGTACAATCCCAATTTATTCTGTGAATTTCATATGGGTGCACCGGGGCACTCTACAGATCAATGCTGGCAACTCAAACATCAGGTACAGAACTTGATTGATAAGAAGGCTCTTATCCTGGATGGACCTCCCAACCCACCCCAACAACAGAATATCAATCAGAACCCCCTACCTACCCACAATAAAGGGGGAAGTGGACACAGGGTGAATGTCATTCATAAGGAACTCGATTTCAATCCGTCTGTCTTGATAGCACCTGTCGGGTCCAAAATCAGGGTCCATTTAACTCAGGGACCAGAAGCGCCGACAGTCAGCACAATCAACCATTATACGACAAACTCATCCCGAGATTCATTACCACCACTCAGATTAGTCGACCTCACCATCCATCCCATTCACCAAAATGCCGCTACCCAACCCCCTCTTGTCATACCGTACATACCGCCAACTTCTCAAGGATCAACCTGACCTCCTCTTCACATACCATATACTGCATCTTCACGTCCACCACTTGTTATCCCATACACTTCATCCACCCCTCCCGCTACCACTACATCCAAATCACCACCACCTCCTCTTATTCTCAATATGAAACCCGATCCACCCCCCATGACCATACACTCACCCAAACCATTCCCCTATAACTCTATCCAGGCAGTTCCCTGGAGTTACGAGACAACCATCACAATAACCGTCGGGGTTGAAACCATGAAGAAGGCATTGGTAGTCGATATCGGTAATATGACAAAGGCAGGGAGATGCAAAAAAATACCAACAAAGGGGGTAAGCATCAAGGAAAAGACTGAAGAAACGACACAGGGGATGACAGATGAAGAGAAGAGAAAGGAAAAAGGAAAGGACAAAATGAGCGAGAGTGACCCGAAAAAAGAGGAAGTGAAAGCGACCGATAATGAAACAGAAGTGACCAAAGTGACAGAGACAAAGAAGCCACAGACTTTATTAAGCTCATCCTCAAAAGAGAGCATAACATAGTAGACAGATTGAACAAGACCCAGACCAAGTCAGCATCCTAGGACTAATGCAAAAATCGGAAGAGCACCAAAAGGCATTGTTAAAAGTCCTAGGGGGATCACATGTACCTTCGACGACGACACCAGCGCAGTTAGAGCAAACAGTTGGCCAAATCATGGCCCCCAATCCTATTATTTTCACTGAAAGTGAGTTTACACCTGAAGGAACGGGGCACGTTGAGCCATTAAACATTATGGTCATATGCAAGGGCATGATGGTTGCCAGGGTGCTGATTGACAACGGCTCAGCGCTTAATGTTTGTCCACTTGAGACCTTTCGAAAGCTCAACGTCGATTGGTCGTATGTGAAACCCAACAACAAGGTTGTTCAAGGGTTCGATAATTCGAGAAGGGACTCACTGGGCGAAGTAAACCTACCAATCACAATAGGACCTTGCACCTTTGAAGTGACGTTTGAAGTCATGGAAATACCAACGACTTTCAACTTGTTACTGGGCAGGCCTTGGATCCATACTGCCGGGGCTGGGCCTTCCTCGTTGCACCAAAGAGTCAAATTTATCATGGGGCAAAGGATGATATCAGTATTGGCAGAGAACCTTATTCCAGCTGGGAGAGCCCCAGATGTGCCAACCATCATTGATATAGAGATGACGAAGCACAAGGCACTCTACCATTCGTACCAATTCGGCGTTTGTTAATCACATTGAGAAGGCGGAGGAGAAGGTATAAGGCCAAAAGCTATCGAGAGCAAATCTTATGATTGGCCGGATTATGAAAAGGGGAGGCTACCGACCCAAGCGATGGTTTGGGACCAGGAGGAAGAGGAAAAAGAGAAGAGCTACACTGGTCGAAGCAGTGAAGTATACTCCTTATTTCAGTCTGGCTTTAGACCTACGGAAAGGGATATTGCAGAAATGAATAATAATAAGAAAGAGCTTCGACTAGCAAGAAAGCAAAATCGTGAGCCGAACATCTGGAATCTGGGTCGAGTCCCTCACATCAGTGTTAACTTCCCGAAATCCCATGTCAGACCTGATGATTTATCAGAACTACCATTGGCAAAAAGGCCAAAAAAGGTAAATATCGCACCACTGCACAAAGACCCAATCGTCGAGTCCCAATCATCCTTCGTAGAAGGCATTGACATTTTGTTCAATGGGGATTCCGAAGAAAGTCCATCGGAGACCGCACCAACATCCATCAAAGTGGAAATCACTACTGTACATGGGAATAAATCACCCTTTTCCAATCGGCATCGACTGGGCATCAGTCGTCATCCCACTGAGTTTGGGAGGGACTGTGCCCCAACCTGACAACAACAAAGATCAATCGGAGATCATGGTTATCTCCGAACCACCCAAACCAAATCACCCAACAAATCACTCTCACATCTCATCCCCCCCCCTCAGAGAAGGAGAGACTCTGAACAATTGGGAGGAATTCCCCCTAACCCTTGAGGCTACCATAGCCTCTAAAAAAAACTAATGCATGATTGTTCTTCTTATTTCAGATGTCGGAAAATAGCACTCAAAAACCAAAAAAATAAAAAATTCTTCAAAAATCAAAAAAATCAAAAAGTCTTCAAAAAAGAAAAAAATCAAAAAGCTTTCAAAATCTCAAAAAAATTGATATATTCCAAAAACCCAAAAAAGAGTTTTCTCAGAATTTAAGGGGTTTCTCTCAATCGGATGGACCTTTGGACAGAATAGAATATGATAAGGACGAGTATGACTTCGATCTTGAACTCGACTTCGATCTCATGGGAATTGAGGAAGAGTCTGAGGATGAAGTGGAATACCCCCCTAAAGAAATCAAGGACCTTTTAGAACGACATGAAAAAGGTGTTCAGCCAAACATTGAGGATACAAACTCAGTTAACCTTGGCACTGAAGATGACCCACGTGTGGTAAAAATCGGAGCCTTGTTAACCCCCCAGCAAAAGGAAGAAGTGATTGAACTACTGCGTAGCTATCAAGACATCTTCGCCTGGTCTTACAAAGATATGCCTGGCTTAGACACGGATCTTGTTGTTCATAAGTTGCCAATCGCATCTGGGAGTAAGCCGATCAAGCAAAAATTAAGAAGACTTAAGCCAGAATGGACGCTCAAAGTTAAAGACGAAGTGATGAAGCAGTTCCAAGCAGGATTTCTCGCAGTCTCCACGTACCCCGAATGGCTAGCCAATGTCGTTCCGGTACCGAAGAAAGACGGGAAAGTATGAATGTGTGTCGACTATCGGGATCTGAACAGAGCCAGCCCTAAGGATGATTTTCCACTACCTCATATCGACACTCTAGTCGATAGCACAGCGGGGCATGGCATGTTCTCGTTCATGGATGGTTTCTCCGGGTACAATCAGATAAAAATGGCAGAAGAAGACCAAGAGAAGACAGCATTCATTACACCCTGGGGTACTTTTCATTACAAAGTCATGCCGTTTGGGCTTAAAAATGCAGGGGCAACTTATCAACGTGCAATGACGGCTTTATTCCACGACATGATCCACAAGGAAATGGAAGTCTACGTAGATGATATGATCGCTAAATCGGGTATAGAAGAAGACCATCTGGTAAATCTCAAGAAACTGTTTGACAGACTAAGGAAATACAGCTTAAGGCTCAACCCAGCAAAATGTGTCTTCGGGGCAACATCAGGCAAACTGCTAGGTTTCATCGTTAGTAGAAGAGGCATTGAGATAGATCCAGCAAAGACCAAGTACATCCTCGAAATGAAAGCACCGATATCAGAAAAGGACGTCCGAGCATTTCTGGGTAGAATACAGTATATCAGCAGATTCATCGCGCAACTCACACCTATTTGCGAACCAGTATTTAAGCTACTCAGAAAAGATATGCCGAAAGCATGGAACGAAGACTGTCAAGAAGCCTTCGACAAGATAAAGAAATACTTGCTCAATCCACCAGTCTTGGTTCCTCCTACGCCAGGACGATCCTTACTGATGTATATCTCGGTACAAGAAACGTCTATGGGCTGTGTACTGGGACAACACGATGAGTCAGGTAGAAAAGAGCAAGCCATTTACTATCTCAGCAAAAAGTTTACTGATTATGAGGCAAAGTATTCGGCACTCGAGAAGACTTGTTGTGCATTGGTCTGGGCATCTCAACGACTGCGCCATTACCTCCTCAGCTACTCGACTATGCTTATCGCTCGAATGGATCCGCTCAAGTATTTCTTCGAAAAACCAGCACTGACAGGTCGTACTGCAAAGTGGCAATTACTATTATCTGAGTTCGACATCACCTATGTCACTCAAAAGGCCATCAAGGGACAAGCCATCGCCGACCACTTAGCCGAGCATCCATTACCTGATTACGAACCATGAAGACAAACTTCCCTGACGAAGCCATATTGCTCCTGAGATTGAGGACGATGATGAAGAACCAGGTTGAAGCCATATTGCTCACTGAGATTGAGGACGATGATGAAGAACCAGGTTGGAAAACCAATTGCAATCAGACTGAAGTTCCAATGTTCTAATAACGAGGCTGAATATGAAGCGTGCATAGCAGGGTAAAGGCAGCACTGGATCTTGAGGTAGATGAGATCGATGTTTTCGGAGATTCAAGCTTAGTGGTCTATCAGACGACTGGAGAATGGAAGACTCAAGAGCAAAGATTGATCCCTTACCATGAGTATCTAGAGGAACTAAGCTCACGCTTCGATAGATTCTCATTCACTTATATGCCGAGAGTCAAGAATCAATTTGCTGATGCACTAGCAACGCTCCCTTCCATGATCAGTATCTCAGATGCTGATGCACTAGCAACGCTCCTTCCATGATCAGTATCTCAGAGGACTTAGTCATTGACCCTATTGAGATTGGACTTCAAGACGAGCCAGCTTACTGTCTACCCGTCGAAGTTGAAGAATCTGAAGAAAAGCCATGGTATTCAGACATCAAAGCCTATCTCGAAGATCGAACTCTCCCATCAGACGCAACGTCTAACGATCGAAGGACTATCCAGAAGCTAGCAGGCCAATTCTTCATGAGCAATGGCATTATGTACAAGAAATCACATCATGAAGTATTACTCCGATGTGTGGCAGAAATAGAAGCAAAACGACTGATCGAAACAGTGCATGGTGGAGTCTGCGGACCCCACATGAATGGTCACATGCTTGCTAAAAAGATCATGAGAATGGGATATTACTGGACAACCATGGAAAGTGATTGTTATCAACACGTCCGTAAATGCCACCTCTGCCAGATCTATGCCAATAAGATCAACGCGCCACCATCAGAATTGCACAACATGACTACTCCCTGGCCCTTCTCACTCTGGGGCATGGACGTTATTGGACAGATTTCGCCAAAAGCTTCAAATGGGCACCGCTTCATCCTAGTCGCTATCGATTACTTTACGAAATGGGTAGAAGCAGCCTCTTATGCCAATGTCACAAAGAGCAGTGTTCTGAAGTTTGTCAAGAACAACATTATCTGCAGATACGGACTCCCTAGTGGTTTGGTAACCGACAACGCCAAGAATTTCAAGAATAGAGACATGATCAAGATGTGCGAAGACTTCCAAATCACTCATCACAACTCTGTACCGTATAGACCCAAAATGAACGGAGCAGTTGAAGCTGCCAACAAAAATATCAAAAGAATCATCGAGAAAATGGCAGTCACTTACAAGGATTGGCACGACATGTTGCCTTTCGCCCTTTACGCTTATCGGACTTCATTTCGAACCTCAACTGGGGCAACTTCCGTACTCATGGTGTATGGAATGGAAGCAGTCTTACCCGTCGAGGTTGAGATTCCCTCCCTCCGAATCTTAAAAGAAGCAGAGTTGGATGAAACAGAATGGGTTCAAGCCCGATTTGATCAACTAAATCTAATAGAGGAAAAATGTCTCGCAACTATTTGTCATGGCCAAATCTATCAGAGACGAATCGCACGGGCCTACAACAAGAAAGTCAAACCTCGAAATTTCTCACCAGGAGACCTTGTCTTGAAAAAGATCTTACTAATACAAGAAGATGCTAGGGGAAAATTCAGACCAAATTACGAGGGACCATTCATTGTGCAGAAGGTAATGACGGGAGGAGCTTTGATCCTTACAAAAATGGACGAACAAGTCTTCCCTCAGCCGATCAATGCTGACACCGTTAAAAAATACTACGCTTGAGATCTGACCCTGAGATGACGAAAGGCCATCTTTGATATCCCAAACAAACTATCTAACCCTAGTCAACCCCTTTGAGCCATCACATTCATTTCTTAACCCAAGACTGGGGCAAGTCAACGTTATATAAAAAAAAACCGAAAAGAAAAGAGACAAAAGAAAAGAAAATCAAAAAGTCAAAGTACTCCTGGCCCGCATGAGGATAAACTGTGAACGGCTAAAATACAAAAAATTCAAAAAATTCAAAAAACTCGGACACTTGATCTGAGCTCGACCCACATCTCCAGCCTAAACAAGTTCAAGAGACGCTGGGAGGAGACATAGATCACCTTTTCGAAACAAAAATAGACGAACCCCAAGTCTAACCCACTTCAGACGAACCTACCTTAACCTTTTTGTACCTTTCCACTACACTCAGCCTTAGCCAACACTTCGTCCCATTAAAAGTCCTTTCGGATCAGGGAATGTTCTAAGGCATCATAATGACGGTGGCAGCACCAATGATCTGGCAGCTTGATCCGGACTTCAAGTCTTATTAGTCGTTGGAAGACGCGAGAGGGGAGTCCAGGTCGAAAATTTGAAAAAAAAGAGTACTCGAAGTGTAGAGTAGCCGATCTCGCGGCTCAACTTGAGTTGCCAAGCCACGAATAGTCGTCAGCAAACTCGAGAGGGGAATCTAGATCTGTTACTCAAGAAAGAGTGCCACTACAAGAGTAGAGTCGCCGATCTCGCAGCTCAACTTGAGTCACCAAGCCACAAAGACACAGAGGCTCCAAACAAGATTTGTAATGTAAAAAATCCAAAAAATACAAGCATAGTCTGAAAGGGCATAGTGAAAACCCGAAAGGGCGCTATGAGTAAAAAAATCAGACTATGGCAAGATCAAAGCCACCGGCACGATGAAAACCCAAAAAAAGCATCGATGCGCAAAAATGTGGAAATCGGGTCTGGTGAAACCGTAACTGGCACCAGGGGCAATAAGGGACAAACAAAAAAAAAAAAAAAAAAAGGAACTCCTGGCCCGCATGAGTATAAACTGTGAACGGCGAAAATTTCCAAGTCCCATGCTCAATCGATATTCACCCAGTACTGGGGCACTGGGGATGACTCTAAAAGAGCCTGAGAACTGCTGACATCTATATCCTCAGTAGTTGGCAAAAACACAAATATCATCGAATAACAAAGGTCTTTTAAAAAAAAAAAAAGTTTCAATTTGGATCTACAATACCAATTCGACAAAGACAAAACCAAAAAAAAAATTCAAATGCTTTCAAAACTACTATTTTGGGCCATGATGAAAATCTAGGACTTATTCAAACATCATGTTTTCAAAGCAATAGATACACCTGAGGCCAAGTAAGTAAAAAACCTATTTTCCTTTCATTTCAAAAAGTTTCACATTACGTTTTGCAGGAAAGAAAACACAAAAAAAAAAAAAAATGGTGCCAATCACACATCTCGATGAGAAATGAAGAAGGAATCGAGTCTCTCTTCTAAGGCACGAATGCGGGCGGCTTGCCCCATCATTACCACTTCGGCATCCGAAGCATCACGGCTCACCAGGTAAGATGCAAAGGCATCAAAACAAGGACCCTGGGCAAGCCTTTCCCGGAGATCCTCAATCTCTGCCCTCAGAATAGAAGACTCTTCATTCTTCAAAGACTCGAGTCGAGCTATCTGGTTCTTCAGATCATTTTCAGAACGTAGCCAAATCTTTTCAATCCGCTTATGAGACATCTTCATTTCCGCTAGTCGATCACGGTGGTCAGGGGAATGAGAACCAGAAGACCTCCTTTGAACTGAAGGCGTGGCACAAGTTCTCTCAGCAATCTGTTGTTGCATCCAGAGTTGGTAGTTGTGAAAAGAATAACTTGGAAATACAGGATGATCAAGAGTCACCACGCTCTTCCAAGCTTTCTCTAACCGATTACGCAATTGCCATGAGGGGGGAGAAGGAGAAAAAGACCCGACCAATTCTCCAAAATCTCCATGAGTCACTATGCCCTGTTCTTCACCAAATTGTCGCAACACACGAAGAGGGATGTAGTGAGTAGCCCCAGTCAATCCAATCAGTATGGCAAAACAACTCTTTGAAAAGAGAAAGAACAGGTGAAGTCGAAGGCTGGAAGGTGCCTAACCAACGTATCTCTTCATCTGGCATGCCTTGCAAGCCCTCAAACCAACCCAACTTGCCACCAGAATGGACAGGAGGTTCCGTTTGTTCATCAAAGCCACTAAATCAGCATGGACGTTGAAAGGACGACTAATGGTGTAGTTAAAGCCAAATGATCGAAGAACCAAAGCTGCACAAAAAGGGAAGTCAACTCTAATCACAATGCCTCAAAATTTAAAAGCTTCAACTCTAATCATGATGTTTCCAAATTTGAAAAGGACATTACCTGCAACAATGGAGCACACCCATGATATACTCGCTCTCTCCCGCTCGAACAAGCCGTGAGAGACAAATAGGTTTCTCCTAGAAGCATAGGAGCCAACCTAAAACCTTGTCGAACTTGGTCAAGGACGCTTATCAAAGCTAGATTCACATACTCATTGTTCCGAGGAAACAAGAGTTGGTTCATTACCACCAATGTCAAAACATCAAATCGAGATGGAGAATTCATGTCCCCAAGCCATCGAAGCAAAAATTCTTTAGAAACCTTGAGGAGATTCGAGTTTCCATCCACCCGTTCTAATTGTTGCTTGGTGACCCCAAAGAATCCCGACGCTTCTTTTCTATAACTTTCACGCAAGGGTGGTACAACCACCCGAGGCGATTGGCAAAGGCCAAGTATGCGCTCAAACTCTTCAATCGTAGGAGTCATTTCTTTGTCTCCAAAACGAAACAAATTGAGCTCCGGGACCCAAAATCCCATAAGAGCCTCTATCAAGTCCCACATGATAGTGACCTTCGACAAAGAGAGAGTGAACCCAAGCTTGTTGGAATCCCACCTAGCTCTCTCTTCATGAGTCATAGAACTAAGCCATTGATGTAAAAATGGGTCTATAACGGCGTACCTTTTGAGATTGGGAAGGTTGAAGTTACCTTCAAGAGCGGGAGATGAGCTTTCAACCGTAATGTCAAAGTGGGTGGAATCCTCCAAAGCATGAGTGGGCTCCATTGATGCCCTAGTGGGTGTGAAATTCCTAAAAATCGTGAAAGAGAATGACCAAATGAAGGTCTGTGAGTTAAAAAGCAAAATAAAAGGTTCTGGTCCGTACATGGAGTACGGACTAAGTAAATTCACTTGAGTCCGTACTTTATGCACGGACCGAAAAAATTTCAAACAGTCCGTACATGAAGCACGGACCGTTCAAAATTAGTGCAGTCCGTGCTTCATGCACGGACCAGTACATCCAAGATGTTGAATTAATGCATGAATTGATACACAAAGGGGCCCATAAACCCTAGTTAGTTGATGTTACCACCTCCCAGCTCGGTTGCTCAACGACGGTTCTAATCACCATTTCACAAGAGGATCCAAAATGAAACAACAATGTCATATATATAATCAAAATGAGTCACACAATGTGCACGAATACAAAAAGATATATATACATGTGTTTCAAATGTTCATAAGCATATCCTAAGATCTATCGTCATCTGATCCAGGAGCATCTCGAGCAGCAGAATCAACGCCAGATAGATCTACGTCCCTCAGTCCGGAGAAGACAGAGCCGGTACCCGAAGAGGCAGGCAGATCATGCATCCCTAAGCCCATATCAGAAGAATCTACAGTAAAAGCTGGGGGTCGGGTAGAAGGTCCGGCGCCATCCGAAGCCTGAAAAGATAAACAGATGCACTCAAATGACAGGCAAATATGCAAGCAGGCTAATGAAAGAAGATAACTGGAATTAAATGTACCTGAGTGGGAGGAGGTGGATGAGCAGATGTGCTGGCCCCATCATGGCGTCGATGATAGTCCTGAAACATCACATGAAAACAAAGCAATCAACCTACAGTGATAGAAATACGGAATTGAAAGAGATAAGGGAAAAGAAGAACGTACCATCTCAGCCTGTGAACGAGACTCCCTCATGGCCAGCCTCATCTCTAGCTCATGAATACGCTCGGCCTGAGCTGCCACCTCGGCCTGAGCCGCTCTCCACCGAGCCTCCATCTCAGCACAACGGGCCGCCTGGGCCTCGATCACGCTGTACCCCTCCCGGAGGCGACGCAGATCATCAATCTGAGAAGAGAGTAGCAAATCAGACTTGAACAGATATAGAGAACAAAAGACGAAAGGAAAAAAATGTCAGAACTTACAGTGTCATCATGCTCCCGGATAAAGACTCCACCGATCTCAGTAATCCCAGCACGCATGGGCATAGCAGGCATCAGGCAACCAATGGAGGCGGTCCTGAACCAACCAACGTAATCACCCTCCACTAGAAGCCCTCGTGCTGGTACCCCACCGACCTGGGCCAAGTACTCCTCAGCCGATAGATCCATAGAAGAAGGCGTCACCGGAGCTGCTGGGATACGGAGAGATCGATCATGCTGAAAGAATAGCCGCTCTCCAAAGTAGTACACATAGAAGAGACGACCGATGAAACAAGGATAGAGCTCTCGTCGCATGTCTCGATCGAAGGCTGCCCACACCTCTCGGCGCTCCTGGACCGACTGAGGGAGGTCCGGAAAGGTGACTGAAAATATCTGCACAACAAAGAAAAGGGAAACAATGAGATTCTAAAATATTGGAAAGAAGCTCTAGGGCTACAAAACAAAAGAAGTTACTCACCTCATGAAGCCTACACCTGTCAAAATGGGCCCGGGCACTACGGGCATTGCTCTTGATGGTGCGCCCGTCTCGAGTCGCCCAAAAAGCACCGAGAGGATAGCCCTCATCTGGATGGCGCATCTCAGGCAGATAGTACGGGAAGTGAACATGTACAAAAAGCTGGAAGAAAAAGGGAACGACAAGATCAGACCAATCAATCAAAAGAAAGGAAATGCCCAAAAATTCTAAGACTTGAGAAAGAAAGTACCTCGATAAAGGGCCAGAAGAATCTGGCAGAGATACCGCCACCTCGTGGGGAAGTGATACCCTCCACGATACGATCTAGGCCACCAATGATGGTGCCATAAATCAGACTCCCCCAGTCATAGGTAGCTACTCGGCGAATGTCTCGAAGAAAAGGGAGAAACCAGGTCATCACCGTGGAGTCGTCCTCCAAGAAGAAGCAGCTCCCCAATAAAAATAAGAAACTGAGACGGAAGACTACAGCAAAGTCAGCATCTCCTCGCCTCACTGTCCGACCCCGCTGGCCTAGGGTCGACCATAAAAACCGCATGCCCAGTCTATGCAGCTTGCCCACCTCGGCAGCTGGAATATAAGGAGCCCCAATCAACTCGGCAACCTCGTCTAACGGCAGCATATGAGGAAAGATGGCCTCTCCCTCCATAGATATCCCAGTGATAGTGACAAAATCGGACGGCCGAATGCCAATCTCAATCTCTGGCATATGAAACGTATGCGTGGCTGGGAACCACCTTTCCATCATCGCAACAAAAATAGGTCGGTCTGACCTAAAGTAGGGAATCCTCAAGAAAGCTCCAAAGCCTGCCCGAGTAAACTGGCCCCTCAGATCCTCAGTAAATTGGGTGAACTCTAACATAAAAGTCCTCCAACTGCCCCTGTAGCTGCTGGATGGGTAAGGAGTCGGCACGTCCATTCGCACGTACATCGAGACGTGCCTGCTCAATCCAATGAGAAGAGGAGTATCCACCACACCCTCTCTGGCCTCTGCAGGAATCGAAGCACGAGCTCCCTCTACCCCTCGACCTCGGCTACCACTATCACCTCGACCACCACTACCACCCTCACTACTACCATCACCTCGACCACCACTACTACTACCATCACCTCGACCACCACTGCTACCACCACCATCACCTCGACCACCACCACCTCTGCCTGCCGCCTCTGCAGTCCTACTCCTCCCGGGCACTCGTCGGACAGCAGACCGACGTCTAGAGACGCCGACCTCTGCCTCGCTCTCTGAAGAAGAGCTGCTAGATGAAGACTGTGTCGCCTCCTCCACAGGTGGTACCCTCACTGTCTCCTGCTCATATCGAGTCCTCGTAGCTGGTCTATCTCCGGACTCACCAATCAAAGCTGCCCTACTCCCACGAGTACGCGCCATCTACATGAGAAAATCGACTACCCAATAAAAGCCCAAATCAAAAGTCCTAACCGTAATCAAACCCAATAACCAACCGAAGCCTATCCACAAACCAAAACATTAACCCGAACCAAAACCTATCAGCAACCAAGGAATTAGCCCAACCAAGTGAGTTCATTCAAGACCCCTTACAAGTCAAAATCCCACCTATCTTGCTCCAATGACCATGCCTCACCACCTCGAACCTCGAAAGCCAACCTACGCCTAGCCCTCCCTAAAAGCACTCAAATCACTCTATTCGAGTGCTTAACCATTGTCTCAATCATTTCCCAAAGCCCACCTCCAACTCATCACACCTACATCTAAGGAACCTACTCCAAAGTCCAAGGCCAATCCAACGGGTTCTAAAAGAGCAAAAGTATGCGAAACAAAATAATAAATCACAATAATTGAGCCCTGAACATTTCACATTTGAAAGCACAAGTAATGAAGACATCCAAAAGAGCATAAAAAACGAAATAAAATCACAATGCACACATAACAGAATTTCATGATCGCATGTGAACAAACAAGGCGAAAGAAATATCGGAAATAAGCATACGACCGGGTTTTCATGCTATAAGAATTTCGAAGAGGACGAACATGACAAAGGCATAAACAAGAATCCTAGTCTAACAAGCATACATACAACGAGGTTTGTGTGTCTGTCGTGGATTGTTCGAAGCAAGTGGTCATGCGATAGAGGTTTGCAAAATAAAAAGAAATAAAAGGAGATAAACTAACCTCTACCGAAGGAGTAATACAAAGAAATACCAAAAATGCTCCAAATCCAAGTCTCCACACGCCCGACATGACTCTTCGACCACCCAAGCATGCAAGAGAGAAAGGAGAAAGGAGAAGACGAAGAACCAGAGGAGAAAACGAAGAGGAATGGCCAAGTGAAACGTCTAGGCGCGACGTTCGGTTTTTAAAAAATGTTCTGGTCCGTGCATGAAGCACGGACTGAATTAATTTTGCGCAGTCCGTGCTTCATGCACGGACCGAAAATATTAAAAATAGAGTCCGTGCTTGAAGCACGGACCGAATGAGAGTTAAATAGTCCGTGCTTCAAGAACGGACCACAAAAAAAAAAAAAAAAAAATCACAAATCAACAATCAAAAATCATAAAAATCATCATCAAAAAAAAAAAAAATCAAAATGGTATTCATGCAAAAGTCAAAATCAATTGCTTAAAGACTCGTTTGAAAATACCTAAGTCAAAGTTTCCTTCTCAAATCATCACAAATCCAAGACCTCACACGAGCTCCGCGCCACGAGGTCGAGGAAATCAACTGGCGCCCTGTCAGACCCCGTGCTTGGGTAGCCATCTCTCAACCATCAAATCAAATCGGTGTTTTCAAAAACTTGTCGGAGCAAAATTCTCGGACCAGCACAAATCAGGATTTCGTCTATTCTTTGCAGTTCTTTGCACGCAATTCCTGCAAAGAGGGGCAGCTGTAGACACCCGAATTTGAGCGGGCCCTCGACGCAAGATGCCCCGAAAACCAAAAAATTAGGATGGGCCCCAAAGTCCAAACCTACAAAACCCATTGCATTTTTCGTCAATAAATGTCTAAGGCTACTCACGTAGCCCATGGACCCAAAAACAAGTCACCACTCTCATCCTTAAATCCAACCCAATATAAGTCCGAATCCACCTTTACTCTATACTACCCAACCCAACTAAATCCATCACCCTAATCCGAATCAACTCAACCCAACACTATTCTATCCAAGCCCACACCCAAACCCAACCTAAGCTAAGCCCATCACATAAAACCCAAACTATTCTCCTAAACCCAATCCAACATAAACCCAATTCAATCCAAAACCCAATCCATCATAAACCCAATTCAATCTAAACCCAAGCCCATCACATAAAACACAAACTACTTTCCTAAACCCAACCCAACCAAAGCCCAACTCACTACCCAAACCCAATCCAAACCATCATCATCACATCAAACCAATCACCAAGAGATGACGCATGTCATCATCTCCCCCCCCCCTCATCTAATCAACTCAACCCATAACCCTACCCTAACCTAACCTATTCCCCATCCTCTCATCATCAACCACCAACATCATAACCATAACCCTACCCTAACCTAACCTATTCCCCATCCTCTCATCATCAACCACCAACATCATAACCCATAACCCTACCCTAACCTAACCTATTCCCCATCCTCTCATCATCAACCACCAACATCATAACTCATACCCTACATACCCTAACCTATTCCCCATTCTCTAACACTATCAACCACCCACATCACAACCCATATCTATCCATCACTTTCCCTTAAAACACTCCCACAAAATCACCTCAACCCATACCTCCCATACTCTTCTCTCTAATCATCCAACCACCATCACCAATCAACTAATCTCTTCATCCCTACATTTGTCACATGTCATCATCCCTTCAATCATCTCAAAATCAAACCAATCACTACTCATCTCTCCAAATCAAACACCATACCTCTTCAACCATCTCAACACTCCTTTTCCAAACAACTCCCTTACACCACCATTCCTCCCATCAACCATCACTCATCTCACCCCACCAAACACTCTACCCAAATGGATTTGGATAAGATCCAAACCATTTGGGTTAAAACACAACCCATTTCCCTCATTACAAAACTACCCTTATTTCTCCCTCAAATTTCATACCCTTCTTCTCTCAAACCCATGCCATTATCCACTATTCTCATCCTTCACCCTATTATACCCTTAAAATACCTCCCAACCTCTATAAAAACCCCTTCATTCTCCTTTTACAACAACTAATGAAATTTTGATAAAAAATCCTTCAAAAACTACAACTCTCTACTCTACTCTACTCTCAACACCTCACTCTCAACTCAATCTTCTACAACCTCAAGCAAGTCCAAGTCAACTTAAAAGAAGAACATCAAGAAAAGCTTTGAAGATCAACTCAAGGACAAGGTGGGTTCAACAAAAGGAACACCCCCTCTACATCCCCTCTTCTACTCTCCCTTTTCCCACACATTTGCACACACCATCATGGGTTAAATCACCAAAGGGCCCCTTCTACATAAGGGTGCCCTTAATGATTGAATCCAACATTGAAAGTCCCTCATATTTGAGGGCACACATCGATTTTCTTTCTTTTTCATTTTCATTTTCTTTTTATTTCAAAAAAAACCGAATCCGAGGTTACCACATTACGTGGATGGAGTAGGGTGCCTAACACCTTCCCTACTCCATAAATGGACCCCCTTACCTTGAATCGAGGTTGGACCACGTGCATTATCCTACGAGAGTCATCAAACATACAAATGTATGATTTTTCAAAAAATGTGACATCGGGTGACCATTCACACCCTTTTACCAATTTGAATGGTGGCGACTCCAAAACACCCCAAAGTGGAGGGATGTTTTCGAAAATATTGAAAATCCCGTGTCCACAGTATCACGTCTCGTCTCGTTCCATTTCGATATCGAGTTGACTCAGATGATATGTTTTCTCTCGTTCAACATTGAGACAATGATTTTTAATCATATTCCTATTAGAAAATAAATTCAAAAAATATAAAATTAAAAAAATAATAATAATTTGGGGGTGAAAGAATAGAGCGTTGAGGTTTTAACTCGTTTGTATCGATTAATTCGGACGAGATTTTGAAAATCTCGTTCGATATGTCCCGTTTAATTCATGAGTTAATTATTTTCTGTGATGTTTTGTTTGTATTGCCTGAGAAATTGAAAAATATTGTCCAAGACGACTCGATTATCTCACGATACGCGATTGTCTCAAAATATTTTGTGAGTTGGTCTCATTCAATTTCGATACCGAGTTAACTCGGGTGATATGTGTCGGTTTCGAAGGAGTTTGAAAACCATGGATTGAAAACCTCCAATTGAGCATGAGAGTTGGAGATTCAAAAGAGTTTAACTTTCGAAAGTTAACTGTGAGTTAAAAATAGCATTCGTGTTTAGTAGCTATTCAAAGGAAGAACCTCGATAGGAGCTTTTTCTGTTTGAAACATCCCAAGAAACCCATTTGAGGTTATTCGAGCGTATCCATCAACGATTTTTGCTTTTGCTTCCATGGCTCTGTGTCTCTAGTAAATCTGATTTGAATCTCGATTGAATTTCGAAAATAAACCGAGATAGTCGTCCTATCTCATAGACAAAGCCCCATTTGAAGAACGAAGAGACATATAAGATGTGAAGTTTTGATCCAAAAGGGTATCAAAGGGAAAATCGAAACTTTGCTAGAGAACAGAGTGAGAATTATCAAGCTTTTGTATTTGGAGATTAAAGTTGTTGAAGAGAAGGAGATGGTCACCTTCGCTTTGAGTTGACCAAAATACCCCTAAGTGCAGATTGGACAAGACGAGACTGCAATTGAAGATGAGTTGAGTGGGTTTAGACCAAAGACCAGAGATACTCATGGTGACGAGCCAAATGGGTTCAGAAGAGGGATGTAGAGGATGGAAAGAGCGAATTGGGATCGTTGGACTCGCAAGAACCCAAATGAGAAATTTCCAGTTGGATCAATGAGGAGAGGTTTGAAGGGATGAGATAGATGAGTCTGGAGTGGCAGAGAAGCCTTTAAGGAGTTTTTGTGGAGTAGCTTTGACTTGGATCCATGTGTGAGAGAAGAGAAGAGCAGATAGGATGCAAATATATATATATATATATATATATATATATATTTTTTTTTTCTTGAAGATGATTATGAGAGAGAGAGAGAGAGATTCACTCGGTCGAATAGGCAAGCCAAACCATAGTCACCAACTTTCATCACTTATGAAGAAAGTTGAAAATGCAGATTTTTAGCGCGTTGGCGAGTTGCGGACTTGCGTTAGTTGCATTTTTCAAACATGCATAATTAGGCAATTCGCGCGAGTTGGACTCCCACGTTTCTAACACACCCTAATTCGCCTTTTTCCACTCTTTATAATAAGATAATAGAGGCAAAATGGTATTTCTCAATATTAATATCAGGGTCATTTACCATATTTATTGATAGCCTTCTAATTGTTCAGAAAAATAACTTACTAAAAATTTTATTTTACAAGCATTGTAAATAGTTTGGAGTGTGTATTGTCTTGGTAAAGAAAATGATTTCAACATATGTTTTGGTAACTCGCCCTTTTTTTTTTCGTTGCACCAGTCTCGAAGAACAAAGAAGAAGAAGAATTGGGCTTCGAAAGAATGTGTGCAACTTCCAAATAATGTCAAGTACTTTTAAAATAGTTTGAGCTTACTAAAAAAGACTGCAACTTTGATTAGTGCAGTTGTACCAATGGAGTGTAAACAGGATAGTTTAAGTGATAAAGTGCAATCGGTAGTAGGTAATCTATAAGTAGTGTGTTTATTCCAGTTATGGAGCTATATGGCCCATGGGTCAATATTTTCCAAAACTGGATAAAAAATGTTGTCTACTACTAACCAATAACAAATAAACAAATGGTTTTTTGATTATGTATTGTACTTAACAAAAATAACAACTAGTTGTAAGGGTAGAATAGTCATTTAATTTTTATTGTGGATTTGCTAGTATTTTCTATTTTGTATGAGGGGTAGTTCTATCAGTCCCATGTTAACCTAATATAAATATAATGTCCTAAAGGCATGCTACAAATTCATGTTCCCCACCTTTCTTATTTACTTTTCTTCTCTATATTTTCTCTTTTTTCTATATTTTTCTCAATCTAAACTTAGGGTTTATTATTCGCAACTTGGTATTAAAGCTGAACAAAATATGAATAGATCAGTCGCCAGAAACAACCACTTTATTTTTTCTATCAGTCATACTGCTGACATCAGCATATGTACTATTTGCGAGTTTTTTTTTTTTTTCTAGATTTTGATTTAATTGATTGTTGCGATTCGTGGAGTTTTGATGTCTTGAATCAACAATAGGGAAAAATGTACATCGGAGGCAGAAGCAAACTGAGATATATCCCTAGAAGGGCTATTGAGCCAAATCAGTAGGATGCTCTTTATGATAAGTGGGAAACTGAAAACCTCACTGTCATGTCATGGTTAGTTGTGGTTTCTTATTCCTTAGGAAAACCGCGGAGATTTGGGAGTGTGTGGCCCAAATACATTCTCAATAGAAAAGCATTGAATGAGTTTATTAGTTGCGACAGGAGATATCCCATCTGCGTCAAGGGGAGAGTACCTTGGCCGAATATTTTGCTTCTCTTAGGAGCATGTATGAGGATTTGGACTATTACCATATGTTCTAGCCTACGTGTCATGAAGATCGAAAATAATACAAGAAGGTAGTGGTGTAGAACAGGATATTTGAGTTTCTTGTAGGATTTAATTTAGAGTTTGAGTTGGCTCGTGTTCAGATCCTAAATTGGAATGACCTACCAACCTTTAATCAAGTATACTCCTATGTCTAAATCGATGTGAGTAGAAGGCTTGCTATGAATCAGGTTCCTACCACTGAAAGATCTATATTGATTTCAGACACAGCTCCGCTCAGAATAATAGAAGTGGGGCTTAGAAATTTAGTGGCAAAGGAAACAAAAGTTCAAGTGATTGGGATAAGCTCAAATGTGAGCATTGTGGCAGGAAAGGACATACTAAGGAGAAGTATTGGGATTTGGTTGGTTGCTTACAGAAGTTTAAATGGTCTAGACCTTCTTCAACTCATAATGCTACTATGGATGATCCTACATTGGAAGTAGGAGTTCCATCATAGCCTACCACTAAAGATATGTTCACTATTCCCAATGAAGTACTGGAACAACTTCGTTACGCCATGGCTTAGTTAGATCAAGCATCTACGACCTCTTCTTTTGCTCAGTTAGGTATCGTTAGTTCTATTCATCACGTGACCAATTCTTCTCCTACCTCTCCCTTGATTACTGTTTCTAGGGCTTTTGCACACATGACGAGTATGTTGTCCATGTTCTCTTCTTATGTTTGCTCTGGAAAACACAAGGTTGTGATTGCAGATGTTACCCTTTCTTTCATGTCCAAAATAGGGAACATTACCATTTCACCAAATTTCTTCTTATCTCTAACATTACATGTCCCCAATTTTTCTACTAAATTGTTATCAGTTAGTTCTCTCATAAAAAATTGAATTGTTGTATCACTTTTTTTCCTTTGCATTGTGTGTTTCAAGACTTGGATAAGAGGAAGACGATTGACATTGAGTGTGACACTGATGGCATTTATCTTCTCGACAAGACTTCCATTGTCTCAACATCATTGCAAGTTAGTAGTTGTAGTAAAAGAGTCAATAAAGATCATGTTATGTGTTGGCATGCACACCTTGGCCATGTGTTTTTCAATATGTAAAACTTATATTTTCATCCTTGTTTTTTCCCATGTCTTTGTTAGATCTTCGTTGTAAAATCTGTAAATTTGCCAAAGTTTCTTCCTTCTAGAGGTAATAAACTAATTCATTGTTTGATCTTATGCATATCGATTTTGGGGACCTTCTCTTATTACCTTTATTTTTGGGTTCTGTTATTTTGCTACTTTTTTTTATGACCATTCTCAATGCACATAACTATACCTTATGAAAGTAAAGGATGCCATTTACTCTATTTTCAAAATCTTTCATAAGATGGTAGTCACCCACTAATAGAAGAAAATAAAAATCATTCGATCTTTAAAAGAATACTTTTTTGAAATCGAGATTGAACATCAAACTTCATGTGTTCATACATCCACAACAGAATGGTGTGGCAAAACAGAAGAATCGTCATCTTCTTGAGGTGACTAAATTACTTCTGTTTGGTAACAATGTTCTAAAAATCTTATTGGTCGAATGCAATTCTTACTGTTGTGTATCCCATTAATCGAATGCCTTCTCATGTCCTCAATTTCAAAATCCCATATCAGTCTTCAACATGATAGACCCCTTTTCCAGGTCTCACCCAAAGTATTTGGGTGAGACCTGGAAAAGGGTATATCTGTTGTGCTTATTATATTCATGTATTTGGTCCTAACCGTACAAGTTAGATCCTAGGCCTCTTAAGTTCATTTGGAGGGGGAGGGGGGGGAATACAAGCATTACCACCCCCTACACGTTGTTGGGTCGTTTTCATTGATGTTACTTTTCAAGAGTCTATTCCTTATTTCACCATAAGTAGATCCACCTTTTTTCTTGAGAAGAATTTGTGTGACAATATTAGTGACTAGAGGTTTCTTCAAATTCTATTGTATGTGCTAGTTCCCTCTAATGTATCTCCATTTGTTGATAATACTACCATAACTTGTGACAGGTGTGCTTGTGAACAGGAGATCAAAGTCTATAGTCGAAATTGCTAGAACATGGAGAAAAATGCCACAATTGATAATCCTCTAGGCCAACCTGAGTTCTTGGATCTAGAAAATTATGTTACTTCTAGTAATACTCATTGTGTTGATAGTTCTAATCTTCCTATTACTCTCAGAAAGGCACACAAAGGTTGTACTCAGCATCCCATTGATTGATTTGTGTTGTACAAGGCATTGTTCGTCTTGTACATTTCATTTGTTATCTCGTTAGCTTTTGTGTCTACTCTTTCATCTATTGCAAATGCTTTAAAATATCCAAAATGGAGGGAAGCAATGATTGATGAACTGAAAACCTTGGAAAAAATTCTATTTGGGAACTAGTTGATCTACTAAAGGGAAAGGTACCTGTGAGATGTAAGTGGATGTATATTATGAAATATAATCCAGATGGTGTAGTTGAAAGATATAAGGAAATTTTAGTTACTAAAGGCTATACTCAAGCCTATGAAATTTACTACAAGGAAAAGTGTGCTCGAGTGGAAAAGTTAAACTCTATTAGAGTTATCCTATCTGTATTAGCTAATCAGATATGAACTTTATATCAACTTGATGTAACTAATGTTTTCCTTCATGGTGAGTTGAAAGAAGAGGTGTACATGTTTCCTCCACCAAGATTCCTAGTGGCAAGGGGAGAAAAGAAAGTATGCAAACTAAAAAATCATTGTATGGGTTGAAACAATCATCTAAGCCGTGGTTTGAAAGTTTTTGTGGAGCAATACTAAATCTGAAATATAAGTAAAGTCAAATAGATCACACTCTATTTATTAAACATACATCGGGCAACACTACCACTCTCATTGTTTACGTCGATGACACTGTGGTGACAAGGTATTTAGCCAGTGAATTTGAAATCAAGGACCTTGGACATTTGAAATAAGTTATTGATAAAGAAGTGACGAGATCTCGTGAGGGGGTATTTATTTCTCAAAAGAAGTATGTGTTGGATCTTCTTTAAGAGACAAGAAATTTGGGAGCAAAACCAGTTGCTACACCTATAGAGCCTAATCATAGATTTAATAAGCAAAATGGTAAGCCTCTACAGAATATAGGTATGTTCCAGCATCTAGTTGATCGATTAATTTACCTTTCTATCATTCATCCATATATTGCTTATGCAGTTAGGGTCATAAGCTAATACATGCACTCCTTACACAGTATATGGAAGTACTTTATCATATCTTGAGGTATCTAAAGTCTTTCCCCAGTAGGGGCCTGTTAAGAATAATGGGCACATGAGAATAAAAGCTTCTATTGATAATGTAGAAACCTCAATTTGTACGGACCCCACTCAAAAAATCTTCAAAAAAATTATATTTTTAAATCAAATTATTGACAAATGGGCCAAAGGCGCAAGTATGCAAACTCCACATTTTTTCTAGATAAAGCCCAAGGCCTTTAAACAGACCTATGGACCCACAAATAACTATATTTGTATTTCCTCCTACAACCCACTCTGTAAGCCCATCACATTCTTAGGCCCCTTCTAAACCCAATTTTCCTATCCCTAATCAATTTCTAACTAAATTCTAGCCTAAATTCCCAACCAATTTCTACCCCACTCAATACCCTAAGCAATTTCCCTAACCAATTCAACCTTAAGCCATAATCCAAATCCAATATAAACCATACTATTTCAAAACCCATATCTCATCACTAAATCCATCATTATTCTTTTAAAAAAATTCAATCCATGTTCAACCATGCCCATGTTAATCTCCATATCACTTAAAATCCAAATCCAACAACTCAATCCATATCCATTGACTTATGTCAAGGTCCAACAAAATTCAAAAGACTATTCTCATAAAATAAATGTGTCACTACTACATTCACCCTCCTAAATCTATCCCATCAAACCTCATCATAAAAAAACTCACACACTACTCCCCTATTGTAAAGTCCTATAATTTTTATTATTGTAAAAGTAAAATATCTAATGTTGTCGATTCCTCGAGATTTACCCCTAACAATCAATTTTCATTTTTTTGATGCACACAATGATAAAAATCACATGTAAAAATAATCAAAGAAATAGGAAAAATGAGAGAAGACAAAACACAATATTTATTTATGAAATTCGTCCTAAAATCAGACTATGTTTTTAGGCTCTGAAGAGCTGTTCCATTATTCTTCAAGTTATTACAAAATCTACAAAACCTAGTCTCTTCTACCGTTTTTTCCTCATCCTAAGAATATCTGCTCCTTCCACTGAATAATTCTCCTTATATAGATAAAAAGTAAAATCCTTAAAAAAAAAGTAAAACCATTAAGAATTCTCTACATAATCCATCATTATCTAGAAATAGATATTCTCTTGTCAATTAGGAGACTTTCTATTTCTAGATAAGATTAAAATCTTAATCAAATAAAATCTAATCCAAGAACTATCAATTAATGCCTCGAGATACATATTAATTATTGTTTGAACAATCATCGATATTCTCCTTATTTACGCCACGTGTCTAATACCGATTTTACCCTCTACAATTATCATTATCTTAACCTTATTTATTTTGGTTTTCTAAGCTTAACATCAACATTAATCTGGTTTAGTTGTTAAAAGAATGAAAAACACACTCTAGAAAGAGGTTCAAGTCTCCAACGATTAGTTTATATATATATATGTGTGTGTGTGTGTGTGTGTGTGTGTGTGTGTGATCTAGGGGCATTTTAGATATTTCACACATTAAAAATAAAAGCCTCGTTAGGTAGCCTTGAAAAATAGTTATGAGATTTGTTATTTTCTTTCTTTTTTTTCTTTGTTTTAGAACATTAGGACTCTGGATTGGAGGTCACCCTAGAGCTAGGGTTTGCTATTAGAAAACTTTGGAGGAGGTTTTGGAACTTGGAGCAAGAAGAGTATACCTTCTTAATCATCTTTTTCCTTACATATCTTACTTTCGTATTAAAAAAGGCAAGTGAAATTTATCTTCATGTTTTCCTTTGATTCCTTGTATGTTATTAGTTCATACTGATTATATAAATCATATTGGGGATTCTTTGCTTCTTAGACTCTAATCGATTATGAGTTGTTTTCAACATTAGATCCCAATTGAATAATGGATGTTTTGTATGTTAGGTTCCGATCGATTAAAGGACTGTTTTGCATGTATAACTAACAATCAATCAAGGGCATGCTTTGCATGTTTTATTTTACTAATTAGGATTATGTTATAAAACTTTAAATAGTGACTTTATGACATTATTGCTATTTATTCTAATGATTATGAATCATCATAAGTTTATGGTTTCGAATATTATTTCATGATAATCTTAATGTATAACTCTTTTATGTAAAACACATAAAACACAAAGAAAATAATGGTTCATGAAATTTGAATAATGGAATGATTAGATTAAGGGTTTGGGTTGAGTTGACTCGGTAGACCAAGTATGTGTAGAGTACACTGTGTTAATGATTAACTCAGTACACCAAGTCTTAACTATAATTGTGAATCATTGGGTACTGTTCCAGTGGATTGAATTAGTTAAATAAGATTGGTCTACTAATAATATGTTGTCATAGAGGCAACATTAAAGTTAGTATACTATTACCACTCTTTGGTTGTTGGATGGACAAAATTAGTTTGAATTACATTTCATATGGTGCCACCAGTATGAATGAGTTCATACTAGCTTGTTATAAGTGGATTTAGGTGATCATTGTCTAAATCTAAATGTAGTTCTTGGAATCAACCACCAGATTCGATCGGCCAATTGAATCAAAGGAATGTTGTTATGTTATCGACATAATCTTTGTGTAATTTGGGTGCATCATCAAACAAATAGTCAAGTGGAATGTGTGTCTTTCTATGGATTGATGGCTATTGATTATAAATAGAGAACGTTAGTCATTCAGTTGTCATAGAAGATCATGCGTCTTCTACGGGTCTATGACCTTATGTATCTAGTTGTGTAGTCGAGTTACACATATGATGTTTTAGATTAATGCTGATAAATTAAACTTATCTAATGTACCCACAAAAGTTATTCATTTATTGATAATTTGTACAGTAACTTTGTACTACTATGTTTTGCATCATTGGTGCAAGTTAAGTAGTTAGTAACTTGTGAGTTGTTGGCTCATCATTGTTTTCTACATATTTTCAGGTGCAGTACGTGAAGACGATGAAGGTAGCGAAATAGCTTAGTAGATTTGTTTATTTCAGTAGTTTTATCTACTTGTTTTATTTTAGATAGACAAGTAGCAAGTTTCTTGATTCATTACAGTGTTTAAAGTTTTTGTTATTTCTTATAATTGGGAAACATTTAGCAACTTGCTCTTGTATTTTCAATTGTATAAATTTTCAGTTATTGTGATATTCTATGCTTGAGATATGTTTTCAATGTCATCACTCAAAATTTGTGTCCAAATCTAGATGATTTTGAGTATTCAAATTTGGGAGTGTGAAAAATTGGTATCAGAGATCAAGGTATAGAATTCTAGAAATATGGAATTAGGTAGTTTATAAATCAAATGAAGCCTAGGACATATACTTTCTTGTTTCCAATTTTTTTTAAAACTCCTTTATCACTTTCAAAGGTTTATTGATTTTTTCTTTTTTTAGTTCTTTCCTTTTTCCCTTATACTTGAGTTTTGCTTAAACTAATATTATTATTGCTCTATTATGAAAGTTATGGCTAGAGGGAGGGGAAAAGCTCAAGGAAGAAACATATGTGGGGGTGAACGAGCAGATGTACCACCCATTAATGAAGTTACTTGACCAGAGGTAGGTCCAGAGGGTATACCTGACATAGCCGCGGTAGTGAGAGCTTTGCAAGCTGCCACTCGTGCTTTCGATGAGTCAAACAGCAGGATTGATGCCTTGGAAGAAAGGGAAAGAGTACCACTAGTTACTCTAGTGTTAGAGACTTGTATAATTGACTTAGTTAAGGTGTTTTATCTGTATCAACCACCTATCTTTGAGGGCTTGACAGACCTAATGAAAACCGACAAGTGGGGGAAGAGATGAAAAAGATATTCAAGATGATGGATTGTACTGAAGTGTAGAAACAAAATATTGCAACCTTCAAGCTGAAAGGGAATGCACATCATTGGTGGACGAGCAGGATTAGAGACATGGATGACTCTAAGATCACTTGGATTGAATTCTGGTAGATGTTCGATGAAAAATTCTTTTCTTCTAATGTTAGAGACCAAAAGGCGACAAAATTCATGACTCTAGAGCAAGGAGATATGTCAATGGTTGATTACGAGGCAGAGTTTTCTAAGTTGTCATGCTTTGCACCACATATCATACCTAATGAGTATCAACGGGCGTGAAAGTTTGAGCATGGACTAGAACCATCAATTTGTAAGATGGTGATTGGACTTAGATTGCCACTTTGGCTAAGGTGGTGAAACGAGCTCAAATTATTGAATGAGTTAATGTTGCATTCAGGAAGACTAGTACCAATAGAGCATTGCAGAAAGGGAAGAATGAGGCAATATTCCAGTCTACTAGGGGCAACCTGAATAGCAACAATGAAAAAAATAAAAAGACCATTGTGACTTCTACTACAAAATCAGCAGGTAAGCAGATTGGCCGAGTTTAGATCAAGGGCAAATGTTTAACGTCGAGGATAACCAACTCAACAAAATAAAGGACTGCAAAGGCATAATTAGCCTTAGGGACAGATTCAATGCTAGAATGGCCATAACCAACTCCTGATGCAGCAACAACTATCGCAATCAAGACAGTCTAAAAATCACAGCCGTGTTCTTTCAAAACGAGCTCGTGCAGCATTTGAGGTGATAACCCGCAAGCAAGCCTATCAAAAATATCTCACACACACAAAACGTAGCTAGCAATACAAGAGAACGGGAGCAACATGAGGCAAAGCCCGAAGGCAACTTTGTTAATGTAGTAAGCAATTACACGAAGTAATATGTTACAAAAGCAAATAAGGTGTGTTACAAGAAACTAATGATCTAGTACACACGGGACGCCACATAACTTGGGCGAGGGTTCAAAGTCAATGTGGGTGTTGGTCGGGGATTGAGACCAAAGACACCCTTCCTACCAAGAGTACGCTAAGTCTTTCTTAGGTCTCCAGAAGAAAATATCAAAAGTAAAGGCCGATCATACTCTCTCCTATTTTATTACAATAATGTCACTAAACTAACAAATATACCCTGACTTGGGGCTAATATGACTTTATATGGGAGTCTTACATAGATTTACATGGGTGCTCCCGAAAAACTCCGGGATGAGCTACACCTAACTCTAGTCGTCGTAGTGCATGGCTTTCATACTAAGACTCAGGATAGGGTCTATGTTGTGGTTCTAAGGGAGCAAGAAGCCAACAGGGCAGTTATCAAAGTTACACTCCTTATATGCAACATATTTACTAGAATGTTATTTGATACAAATACTTCACCAACGTGTCGGTCTGCCATCCTTGACAAGTAGGTCCTATCAGTATAGGGGATACAATATTTCCAGCTTAGTTAATTGTTCTTGATATGAACGGTTTGATGTAAATTTGGGAATGGATTGGCTATCAAACTTCCATGTCAAGATTGACTCATATGAGAGGTCAATCACCATTTGTTTATCAGGACAACCACAATGTGGAATTGCATGCACTCAGGGTAATTCTTTGCTGGAAAAATTTCTTACCTACTTAGAAGTGGTAAAGCAAGATTCAGGAGTGGAACACATCCCAGTAGTTTTAGAATACTCAGACGCATTTATGGAGATACCAAGTTTACCCACTTGAGTGAGATTGATTTCTATATCAACCTCTTACCTGGAACATGTAGAATTACAAGAGTTGAAGAGACAAATTGATGAACGCTTAAGTTAGGGATTCATTTGCGAGAGCTCTTCAGCATGGGGTATACTTGTCTTGTTTGTCAAGAAGAAAGATGGATCCCCAAGTCTTTGTCTCAATTATAGGCAATTGAACAAGGTTACGATTAAGAATAAATACATTGTGCTAAGGATTGACGACCTCTTTGACCAATTGTGTGGAGCTACTTCATTCTCAAAGATTAATTTGAGGTCAGGATACCACCAATTAAGGGTGAGAGTTGAGGATATGGGTCCCACGAGTTTCTAGTCACGTCGTTTAGAAAGAGGGGAGGGGGGTGCACCTGAGTATCTGATCCATTGGGGAAGACTTTGTCTTTTAAATAATATTAGTGTTTTGAATGTTTCGTATTGTTTCAGTAATGTATTGGTATCGTTTCGATTTTTGAAAAAATTGAATCATCAGAAGGAAACGACATTCTATACCATGCTCATATGCCATAACTATTTTTTCACTTGTATTACCATAGAGTAGTGTTTCTTGATGAGAATGGATTCGATATTGTTCAGACTTCCCACATATTGAATATAGAAGTCTTGTATTAATTACTCATTGCCAATCCACACATCCGAAAAAGAGTTGTTGTATTTCAGAGTCATCATTGCAAATAGCAACATCGGCCAAGCAAACCATTTTTGCATAAGGAAAATCTGATAAAAAGACCCGACTTCACCAAATCATCTAAGGAAAATCATTTTTGCAGCTGTTGGGACAATTTTAATGAGCCTCGCCTTGGGACATGAATCAACGTAGGCCTCATACACCTGAAAACAGTCCAATTGTTTACCATGGAAACCCAAGAAAGAAAATGTAGGGCTTCGAGAACACAAGACAAATCAACTGGAAAATTATATCACACTCAATCAAAACAAGAATTTTTATGAAACTAAAAGAGATCCCAATGTCATCTATTGATGAGACTCATTATGTTTCCACCAAAAATATTAGAATTTAATATTTTATCTTAACTTGGTTGACAAGCAAAGGATCGAATCACAAGAGATAAGGGGTAAGGGGTAAAATTGTGCTTGAAGTGGAAGATGGATCAAACCAAATATTAAAACAATTGAATCGATTACAAGTCACAAAAAAATATAAATAAAAGTTCTTAAAATTTAAACTAAAATGTGACAATAAAAGCCAATAGAGAGAGGATCCACCTAGAGTCATCTACCTAACCTAATCTAATTTCTATCCTCTTTTTATCTCAGTCCAAGAGGTTTAATATTGCTCCTTGAATCGGAAGGTTTAACAAGAAAATCTGAGTTGAGAATTAAAGTTATTATTCATTCACTCACTATAGTGTGAAACCCTTAATACCTAATATCTAAACTAAGCATGAAACATCTTGATCTTATCTAAGTATGAATTATCTAACTTTAACATAAAATGTGCAAAAGTTCATCTCTTAGCTTTATTCCATTGGAGTTGGACAAACCATGAAGAGAGTCCATAAACATTTAAGCAACATAATAAAGGAATTGGAACTAAATAATAACATAAAGAAACTTGCTTTAGACTTTTTCACTCTCTAATGGAGAGAGATTAAGCTAAGGTCATCGCAAGAACAAGAAGATAGAAAAGACCAACACTTACATTCGTTGAAAATAAAGGGTTACACTCTCACTCTCACTATTTACATAAATTATAAATTTACAGGGAAAATAATCATATTCTAAATTGGGGAAGAAGACATAGACACAAGGTAAGGGACTTAGACTTTTTCTATAATAGGCAAGGGTCCTATTTATAAAAGAAATTAGGGCTCCTAGAAGCATTTGAAATTGAGGCACCACCATCAATCAACTTCATTCTCGTGCAAATAATTTCCATGCAGAATTAGGGCAACCCTTCTTACTTTTACCAACTCAGAAATGACCAGGCTTTGATTCAAACTCTTCTCTTCTTATTTGCAAAGCAAAAGTCGTTCTGATGATTTGGTGTTCAATTTTGTTCTTCTGATCTTTGATCTGCATATTTGAACATGCGTGTAATTAATTTTTCAACAAATGCGTAAGTTCATGCAATTATGCCAAATTAACATGATTATTCATGTAACGAGATATTATGAGGTATAAAATGATTATTTGCTAATAAAAGTAAAACTGAGACTTAAACTATGATAAGTGCCTGGGAAAAATACGGATAAATCAATGTTTTGAGACACTGATCATTTATAAGAAAATTTATTTACAGAAATGGATGAAAATAGATGACTCATAGTATTTGTCCTCAAGTACTCAAGTAAAAGAAAACTCACAGCACAAGAAGTGCTCCCATATCAATTTCAAAGTGTCTTGAAGCATGTCAGTTATGGGGTTTTGTTCCACTGTCCGATCCTGAAAATTACATGGGAAGGTTACAGAACCTAGTTACAAAGTAAAGTCATCAAAATAGTAAGCAGGAAGTAAACATGAGCACAAGGAAAGCATCCAGAATTTCAAATGGATTGAAAGCCCTATGACGATAATATAAGGTAGAAATTTCATACGGGGCAGCTCTAAATATAATGTTACCATATACATGGACAAATGACTCGTTGATCCAGGACATAATAAGCAATCCAACATAACGGCAATTTGGATTTATCATTCAAAAGTTTGTTAAAAGATTTTAAGGAGAAAAAAAAAAACACAAACAAAAATTGAAGATCTGAAGATTCTGTAATATTAATATTGAAAATGTTCTTTAGGGGTTCAGGCCCCACCATTCAGTGGTCCCACCTCTGCGAATTAGATCAAAAATCAAAACTAACCAAATTTTCCAATATTTCTCACGATCCAAAAGAATGCAATAATTGGACATCTACATCTTTAGGGTTTCGGAAAATATAGGACGTCAAGGCTGTTAGTAACAAAATATAGCCAGTGTAATCAAATAAAGAAACTTACCCTCAACTCCCTGTTAATTTCTGCCATCTTCAAACTAACTTCACTTGAAACTTCACCAATTGAAGTCTTGAAATCAAATCGATCCGCATGCCTTAACTTTAGTTTCATCGATGAACTTTTGAAAGATTTAGCTTTGGTGTGCCAAGCCCCGACAACATGGTATCTATCACTTGACTCCTTTCCCAAAGGCCACCTCAGCCCCCCCTTCACATCTGGATCTATAACTGCAAACTTTACTAAATTCCTCAAATCATTCTTCTCATCATCCTGGGAACAAAAAGTATATCAGCATAATCACAAATGTTCTGAGTTTGCAAGGAAATTTCTGATAAATTAAACCATTCTTTTCTCGGATTTTTACATGGAAAACCTAGGGAACATTTAAACATAAGGAGAAAGCATAGTAAATGCATATTTACCAATTAAAATTTAGGTAACTTTATTCATAAAATAATAAATATCAAATAGTGAATAAAAGAATACTGGAAGAGAATTATGAAAATAAAAAAGCATTGTCTTGCATAAACCAAAAGTTTTATCATTTTTTCTTATTTTCAGAAAAATCCCAAGAGATTTTGAAAACTATAAGAGATACCCAAACTTAATGGTTCACAAATTATATGTAACAACAAATTAAAGTTAGCTACCAAATGCTTAAAGTACATAGGGGAAGGTGACTCACTGTCAGTGCTGTCAAGGTCCTCTTGGTGGACAGCATAAGCCTCAGGTCTAGATCCTTTTCAAGACATGATATGTCTACTACCAAGTGACGCACTTGGTTCAGTTCGATCTACAAGATGTAACAGAATATGTTTTAATCTAAGCTGCCAAAAACACAAGCTAGTATGTTATTCCTCTAAAATTTGATATAAGAGCAAGTGTAGATACTATACAAGGAAAAGCATAAGCCTCAAGTCTAGATCCTTGTCAAGGCATGATACATCTATTACCAAGTGACACACTTGGTTCAGTTTGATCTACAGATGTAACAGATTATGTTTTTATTTAAGCTGCACAAAAACTTGAGCTAATCTGCCATTCCTAAAAAATTTGACATAAGACCATATGTAGATATTAAATGAGGAAAAATCAAAATATATGTTTAGAATGTTCTATAATTTTTTTCATGGTATTACATTTCGACTTGTATCTATAAGAATAATATCCCAAAATATTTATAGCCACACGGACCAAAAACAACATTAGCACAATATTTTCATTTCTACAATATTTCTTTAGTTATTTTGAATTGTTATCTTATCACTTTTTTCCCAAAAGACACCTAATTAAAAATGCTGAGAATTACTAGACGTTAGAGAACCAGGAAACAAATGTTTCTAAAAATGTTTGCCTCGAATTGTATATGCTAAAATAAATCATAAAAGAAGAACTAACACAATTATTTTCTTGTTTCTCTTATTCCCAACATAGCATTATAATAAGCAAATTTTTGGTTAATTTAACCCTGGCAAAGTGAAGTTTACTGTAATACTTTGGTGAAATTTACATTTCAGAACCAAAATATTCCAAAACAATTTCGTCCCTTTAAATTTCACATTCATTATTTATTTTCATTTTTCATTTTTGAGGTTCCTTGACGAAATGATCACTTGATTAAGATTTGCAAATATAAAATCTCGTAGGGTTTAAATAAAGATCAAACACACCTGAGGTTGTTTATTTCTCTGTCATTCTTTGGTGATAAGAATATTTTTTATACCAAGTTTTAAGTGTTGTTGTCATAGTTTTACTATCATTTTCTGAAATATTAGTGCCTTTTCAAAGTTTTGACGGTTGTTATGCACCAGAGACATATCTGATAGCAATAGATATCTAAGCTTAAAATTAGTTCGTGTACATATATTCATACGTAAGTGGGGGAAAAGATTAAAACTTGCCTTGTGGAGTTCAAGCTCTCCGCTAGCTTCCATTATACTGCATTTGCATGAAATAGTTGCATCCGGTAGGAATTTATCAAAGACCTAAATGAAATAAGAAAATGATTCACAAGCACATAATGAGCTTTGTTATTAACACCCATGAAGCTGGCAATCAGAGGTAGTAAGCCGAAGAAGTACCATCACATGGTAATACTCTTTCTCCTCAACAAAATTGACTCCAATTTTAGGGACAACTCCACCTAGAATGGCTTCCATATATGAGTTAGGAATATTGGTACAAAATGATCTCCACACTTGGCTCAAAGCAGTTTCAGCAGCTGAACTCATGCTGGTTGTGTCTAGGCTGATAGAAGGGCTCCTACTCCACATAAATGCAGGATTATATTAGAAGAATCGATTGATAATATATACTCTATCTAAATATGAAATTTATTTTAAATTCTATCAGCTCAAGTTTTAGCTTAGATGATTTGGTCAACCATCTATAAAGATCAATATATATCCAACCTTTATCAGCATGATTCCTTTAGCATTCTAAACTTCACTCAAATCACAAAAATATGCTTTCTTTTCGCAGCAAAACATTGTAAGCCATCAATATGTGCAATACCACGAACTACTACTTCCATATTTGATTCAAGGTTAGTAAAATATGAAAATGATGTCCGAAGGAATTCTCCGTTTACGATATTTTTTTATCAGCATAATCTTTTGGGATTCTAAACTTACTCAGATCTTTAAGCATTCTAAACTAGATCAAATCTCAAACATATGTGTAATTCTAACAGGAAAACATGGTCAGCCAATGTCACTTGCAACCTTTTTTGTATTTAGCTCAAGAAAAAGCACACATAAAAACTCCATCATAAAAGAACGGTCTTTTAGGAAACCATCATAAAGTGATATTGCAGAAGTTAACTTAAAGCAGGAGAGGAGCCAATGGGTGTGGCCAAGGTTTAAAATCTCGCTTCGAATCGTTGTTTCGGTTTTTTGAAAAACCGAACAAAACCGAAACATCCTTTAACATTAAAAAACTGACATTTCAGAAAAACCGAACAAAACCGAAACATCCTTTAACATTAAAAAACTGACATTTCATAAGAGACCTTATTCAAGGGGTGTGTCCTCCGTTTGAAAATACAGGGGCAACTCAAATTTCTAACAAAATATAGGGGGGTTTCCCCAAAATACAGTCTTTCAGTGAAGACCTAGGTCAAGGGCACATATCGGGCATGTTCTTGTTGTTTAAAAGACAAAAAAATTGCAGAAGAAAAACAGAAGAAGAAGAAGAAGAAGAAGAAAAGGAAGAAAAGAGAAGAAAGAAAAGGAAGGAAAAAAAAACTGATTTGAACTCCATAGAATCCGGTGACCGGCGAAACTCCGACAATGGCGCGCGTCATGTTTAGGGCGCATTGGGTGCTTTAGAGGCTCACTTTGCACATACGCATCATCATGAGGAGCATTAAGGAGCTCTTTCCTATTTGCTAAATGTACCACCAAGGTTCAATATTGATGATCGATAGATGATCGGGTTGATTAGTGGTTCTAAGTGGTTGATTGTGGGTCAACATGGTTTGACCACACAATGACTTGCCAATAGGTATAACCGTGAGTCAAATAGAGTTGATCTAGCATGAAACCTTAGATAAATGTTGAAGAAACAGTCATGGTGCCCACCCAAAATGACACAGTCACTCTATAAATTTAGATTTTTAAACCCTTTTTCAATACACTGAAAATTACAGATTTTTTGAATTTTCAAATCTCTCTCTTTTTCTTGGACATAATTTCTTAGTGTTTGGATCTCTTTCTGTTAGTGCAAAAACAATGGGCGATAACAGAGAGATTGGTTTCGTTTTATCCTGGGAACGTGTTTGTTAGAACATTTTTTGCATTCTCGGTTTAATTCCGAAAGGGGGCAAATAATGTTTAAAGAAAGCGTCGTTACAACGTGTCTCGAACCACAATCGATCTTCTTTGTTTTTATCAATCTTTTATTGCTTCCATACTGTCTTCGAACATTTGATTTTGATCCCCATCATCATGCGGATTCAGTCTGTCTGTCGACACCTGTTTTTGTATCAAAGGAAGTCCATATACCCTGTTTGTATCGACAAACCAGAAGCATCATTGACGTCCATATCTCACTATTGCTTGTTGCCTTCGCCTCCATAATAATCAACTTGTATAAGTTCCAGTTTCCCATAACCCTAACCTGTAGCTGTTATGTATAAATTTATTGCTTTATAATTTTTGTGGTTCTCTAGTTCATCATATACAGTCCCTTGATCAAATAAATAAAACTTTCATTTACTCTACATTGGAATGAGAATGTAACCGATAAAATAAAACAAAGTGAAATAGGTTCTTACCCATGAAAGTGAATTTTACCAAATCTAGCTACAAGAGAAGGCTTTACTTCCTCAGACCCTTCGTTCCTCACAGTTTGAAAAGAAGCAAGTAGGTCTGGCTGTATCTTGTCTGCTATAAAAATCAATGGACTCTTCGCAGAGCTGCCGATCACCCCATTCACCTCTACAAAATCAAAGACAGAGACAATAATTCTACTCAATAAAGTAGAAATAAAGGTATCTCTTTTGGATTGAAAGTTAATAATAAAAAACTTGAAATCAAGATATCTTTTAAATTCTCAACAAACTTGAAATCAAGATATCTCTTTTAGATTGAGTGTTGAAAATGATTGTTCAAATTCTCACTAAACTTGAAATCAAGATATCTCTTTTAGATTGGGTGCACAAATAGAAAGCTAAAAAAACATAACGAACAAAAAAGTAACCTTGAAAATCAAAATCTCTCTTTTAAAATGGGTATGCAAGTTGAGTAAAAAAAAAAAACTCAAAAACACTTGAACTCAAGATTACTTGATGGTTCAAATTCTCAAAAACTTGAAACCAACATACCTCGTTGTTGTGGACGATCATAGAATAAAACCTTTGGTTTTTCACCTCTTCTACCGTCAATGGATTCGCATGACATCGGCATCAATCGAATCGAACCAAGAAGCCGATCATTGTCATCAGTTGAACCAACTAAAAACCATCTATAAATCGAATTATTGTCGTGAACTACATAATGTTTATCTTTCCTTCTCTCCAAATATGATCTCAGATTCGAATTTCTCTGTAAACGAGGATGAACGAACGAAGGAGGAGTAGGTGACGACCCCTCTGCGTCTTTTAAATGCCTCTTGTGTGGAGGAATGTACGCCATTAACAACAATAAAAATTGCAGAAAAAAACACTGAAGATTCTCCTCAAGATTTCAGAAACCCCAATGAGATTCAGTTTCAATTTGAAAGAATTTATAGCCCTGATTCGTAAACACAACTTGCTGCCGAAGGTAATGCTTGTCTGACAAGAACCTAAAGGAGGAACCATTTGCTTTTTACAAAGTTTTGCTTGCCTCTGAAGCAATTATTTGCCACGTGTACTAATAAACTTGGCGCCAATATACAACCATTAATTTTTTTTTTTTCTTTTGGTAGGGTAACTACTTGCAGATCAAAATCCGTCGAGTGCACCCCAACTTTGAAAATACTCATCATTGAGAGAATAAAATAACATATTCTTAAAACTTTGGTTAGTGCAATTATACCAATGAAATGCAATTAATATTTTTTGAGTGATGAAGTGCAATTGGTACTAGGTAATTTACAATTAGCATGTCTAATACAATTATGGGCCTGTGAGGTCCATAGTTTGATGTCAAACCTTGATAGAGATGCTAAAATAAAATTAAGAATATACAAGTTTATCCACTTTTAAAAACACAATGAAATGAGAATAGGAAGAGAAAAATTACAAAAATAGAAACACAACCTACGAACTATCATTAACAAACAAGTCCTATAAGAAAAATATCCTTGACAAATGGTGTTTTACATTTCTTGACCACCACCGACCAATAAAACACCAACCCTCATATTGCATAAAATAGCATTGTTGAAATACTCTTCTTTACTTTCAAAAGTTCTTCAATTTCTTTCATTCATAATTTCCTAATATATAGTAAAAGAAAGTAAATCCCATAGGATTTGCTCACTTGATGTGAAAATTGTGTTGAATATTTTCAAAATAAAATTTAGATTTTTATGGTTTAATTTTTTTTTTTCATTTTTCTTAAGGTAGATTTTGGGGATGTTTGTGTATATAAGATTTAGTCCCATATTGCTCACAAGTGAGAAAGTGGTGTACCTTATAAGTAGTAGTTAACATAGTTAGTTGTATTTATGTCACATTTTTAAGACTTTGATCCGGTGCTTCGAGGTGGTGTTAAGCACCATCCGCACACGTGTGTCGTGCAAAAGAGTGCATTGGGCTCTTTGAGGCGCACTTCGCACTTACGAATCGTCGTAAGAAGCCTTAAAGTTTTCGGGATACGAAATCATCCAACAGTTGTAGTTGATCCGTCATATGTGATAGATCGAATGCGATTTGCACTGCACGATCACATTAGTATCCGATCGAGAACTAATCAGATACGATGGATCAAAATAATACCTAATCGAGAATGATATGGTGTTTGGATCAAGTTAGTACCCGATCAGAATCAATTAGGTGTGTTAATTCATGATTGGTATCCGATCAAGGACAATCGGATCCGTTAGATCAAGTGACAATTGATTGCATGCGATCAGAGCTATTAGATCATACATATTCAACTAATAGGTGTTGATTAAAAGGCATAAGACACATACATTCAATAGGATGCGATCTAGATTGTTAAATCTGATATCAGACACAATCTAACAACTGTTAAACTAGGAGATATTAAATCATGACTCTTGATCAACAGACACAAAAATAAATATAAAAAACCAACCAAAAATCATATTTCTTTACTGAAAATTTTTGTGTTATCCTTTTTCTAAGCTTAAGCATTTGGCATCCTTAGTTTCCAATTATTCTTGAGTATTCTACATTAAATCAGACCGTATATAATCCGATTTAGTAACTTGAGTGCAGATTTCTCTATATCTTGAAGGCACTTGTTCTTTGACCCCTTGTATACTGTGGTTCTGACTAGTAAGAGAAAATATTTGTCTTAAAGAGATTGAATCAGATTTGAGCCTAGAAGTTATTTTTTTTCCTTCATTGAATTTCTCCCAATTGTAAGGTCATAATTTTCCAACAAATTATAACTACCAATTGTTTACAGTCTATAAGAGATTTGGGTAAGATCCAATCGATGCCAAAAATGGATAAAAAATTATGTGCAAATGAATTGTGCTTACAAACAATAAATAAACAAATGCTTTGTTGATTATGTATTGTATTTAAAACAAAACAAAAAAAGGGGAAAAAAAAAAAACAATATTCCAACATGATCAACTTCTTGGATTCTAAGGATAACTTTAAGTACCTTAATTGAGTCTCCATGCGGAGTAGGGCTTGAACATTTTCTTGTTGTTGTTGGAGAAGTTGTTCTTGTTGAATAAGTTATTATTGCTGATTTAACAACTCCATCATCATGTATTTTAATGTGATTAGTAGTTGAAAAATTGAAGTAGGACAATTGTACATTGGTTGAGGCTCTATGAAGGGTTGAAAGGTTAAGTAAGATTGCTGAGGAATCATTGAGTTATCATGCGTATAGTTGTCAAAAAAAAAAAACTATCTTGAGTGAATTCGTTTTGCTTATATGAGAAATTTGGAGGAGACCAACTTTTTGAATGATATGGTTGACTGAACGGGTTAGGGGTCAACATCCAATAGCAAGTATACTCATGAAAGGTTTGAAACTGCTTATTCCTCAAGATGGATAAGTTTTGCCAATATTCAACTACGTTATCATAACTATCGCACAAGACACATAAAAATTGTGTTCCTCTATCTACTCCTATGACATATTCGTACATATGGAATGAGTTTTGAGTTGATGGCTTTTGAAAAGTATTGATTTTATCGTTTAGACTATTCACCTTACTCAATATGTTTGACATGACATATTCATAACCATTATCCATCAAAAGACTAAGAAATTGTAATCAATTTAATTAAAATTACTTAGACTCACTATATGGCCCACGAGCTCAATAGGAGAAATCCACTTTAAGTTGCACCGATTGCATTTCTTGGTCATCTTTGGTATCTAGTAAGATATTGCCCTTTGAGGGAATAAACTTAGTCTATTCCAGATAGGAAGGTGATTTAAGAGTGCTTTTGCTTATGCATTGCGCGTCACCCCCGATTTGGAGATCCGAATGATCTAAATTTGATTTCATAAAATCGAGTCGAAAAGTTAGTTGTGCCATTTCTACTTAGTTAGAAGCTATCTAGAGTTAGACAACCTAGAGGGGGTTTATAGGTTGAATTTTAGCTCTTCTTTTAGTTTATTTGGTAAGACTGGAATCACCATAGAATATTATGGTATAGGAACCGAAGTTTACTCCAAATTCTACATAAGGAGTTAAGTCTAGGACCAAGGTTTCGACTATAGGGCATTGTAAGGTGTTCAACATCGATTCCACCCTGTGTCGATATCTAATAAAAAAGAAAAATTGATACTTCTATATAGTTCAAGTAACGAAATCTTCGCTTGAAAAAAATAAGTGACAATATTTGTGACGTCCCCGAAATACTAATACAAAAACCCATGTCAGACTTAAGGTAGTAGGTGGCGCCTCAAAATTTTGGCATGGTTTCCTCTGTTTATATTAGTATTCCAAGGCACTCAAATACTTGTTTCACTTGATAAACGATATCAATAATATCTTGTATATATATACATAAATAAATAAACAACGGAAGTCTATATACATCTACTAACGTAAGATAGATCAGAGTGCAAAAGAAGTAATAATATACAGGATTTTATAGAAATCTTTCTTTAACAAAATCATAACGCTCAACCAAAACCTATAATATAACTTGGATGAATTGACGTCATTAGGAGGTATAGTCTCAATGTTCATCAGGTACTCTGGTCGTCTATCTGACCAACAGATAATCCTCACTAGTATGCTCTACACCTACTTTGTTAAGTATCGGATTTGAAACTAAAAAAATGGAGAAGAAAATGGTGAATAACATGGGTTACCCAGTAGGTAAATAAATAATTGTGACTAATAACATCTCCTACTATGAACGAGTAAGCATTCTCAATCATTTCAATACATGTAAAGTTTTACAAGATAAACTACGATTGATTGGTACATATAGTCAGGGATGAGCAACTAAATAGTTAAAATTCATATTACATCGATCAATAGTACTCATACGATAACATTTTCTTTTTATACAACTCTAATTGATAAACTTGAAATAGTAAACATACTTTTCATTTTATAATTCAAAATAGGGTAGCGATCAATGGCCAACAGTTTGGCAAACATTTTGGCAAACACATTTTTCAAAACATGGGTTAGAGGTCTTGGAATGGGCTGATTTTTGGTGAGGATGATCTCTATGGTGAGGACATCATCATCACCAAAAATCAGCCCATTCCAAAACTTCTAACCTCATCAAAAATGGTTTACAAAAAATGGACGGTTCACGATTTTTCAACTTGTAAAATGGGGCTAGAAGTTTTGGAATGAGCTGATTTTTGGTGAGGATGATCTCCTCACCGTAGAGATCATCCTCACCAAAAATCAGCCCATTCCAAGACCTCTAACCCATGTTTTGAAAAAGTGTTTGCCAAAATGTTTGCCAAACTGTTGGCCACGGATAGGGACCCTTCAAAATAATGCAACAGATACATAATACACAATGGTGGAGAAGTGGAATGAGAGAGTTGGAATTTTACGACTAGATAACTCCCAATCTGGACCCGATTGTACTAGACTTGATTGATGTAGAACCCCATCGTACCTGATTTTGTGATCGGTCGATGCATTATCACTGTTGGTTAACCATTTCTTCAGCTCCGGTTGGTTAACAATTTCTTCAGCTCAAGTTAGTCGTTGATCCTTAACGAAGATCAACCGTTTGACTACTATAGACTGTTAGTGATCATTGGCTAGCCATCTTCGTTTATGCCTATCATTCGTGCATGTGATTCCTATTATACATTCTCACTTGTGTACGATCGCCTTTATGTTACACGTTTACTGAAAAAGATAGAAAGAAATATACTTGGATTCCAATTATAATGTCATTCTCATGCGCGTCTCATACCACATATGAGCTTGATTGTCCTTACCGTACATCCTAAGATAGTATATCACTCTAGATGATATGACGAACTATCCCTTCAGGTATTCGCAAGCGCTTTAACAATTCACAAAATAGTTTTATATATATATATATATCATTTTTTTCCTTTAAAAATAAATAAGAAATTAACATTACACAGTTGAAAATTGATATCCAGTTTGTTACCGTGCAACTATGCCCCCCGGGCTAAATTAAATAACAGTATAAAAATTTAATTAGCGCATCGCGTTAATAGAAAATAAATAAATATGCAAGTCATATCATAACAACAAAAAGTAAATTAATCATGTATATCCATTTATCAACCCATACATAACACCACAATGTAAAATCCATACATCACGCCTCAGGTGTGATTCTAACATTTTACCGTTTCATCCATTTTTCGGGTATTAGCACTCTTTGAACATTTCGATGTTTATCCAATCATGGTAATTTATTTAATATCAAATAATTTTTTAAATTTTAAATTTTATATTCTTATTTAAATTAAAAATATACAAAATTTTGATTAAAATAGGATCCTAACAATGATACATGATCGAACTAGCGAAACCCACAGGGTTCTTTGATAAAATATCTCACCTACATATAAATTGTTATAAAATATAATTAAACACATCAAACAAATATATTTCTCACGAATTTTAAATAAATGAAGAAAATCCTACTTTTTGAAATAAAATCGAAATATTTATAAAAATCTTAAATACATTTTCAAACTTTATGATTATTAGTAAGAGTCATAAGCCCCTACCACTATTTGGTCGTTAGAATTGAAAAACGTGTGCGAAAATTGAGGTAACTGGTATGGAAATCGAGATAATTGATATGAAAATCGAGACAAAAAAAAAACTTAGATGCGGCTAATTTATAAAAAGAGTCCAATGGTTTCGAAGATCTCAACGACAGTATCCTTTTTTCCTTCTTTGGCAGATGACAGTTTAGATTTTTAGTTGATGAAATCGTAAATTGAAGAGGTCGAAACCCCCATTTATGGTTTGATTGTTATTCGAGAAAAAATGGGGAAGGAAAAGAAAAATAATCCGGTGAACTCGTAGTGTTCAACGTCGTGAACAACTTTTCATTTTTCACCGACGACTAATAGAGTCCCAATCACAATGAATTGCTCACTCAAAGTTAGTTGAAACCTAATGTTTTTTGAAAAATCAAGTTATTGAATTTTGACGGGTTGGAGAAAACAATGGATATAAAAAAATATAATTTTTTACATAAAAATATCAGGACGAAATCGATATTTTTTTTAACTTATTTCTATTTTTTACGATAGTTCAACTTTTCGGACTCGAAAATTGATGAGTAAATACTTCATGCTAAAAAAAAATTCATTATGGACCTAATGGTGAGATCGAATTCTTCTAATTATCGTTTTAACAAAAATTCACTTTCTTAGCCCCGTTTGACCCGAAAATCGAGGATTAATAACGTTTCCATTCGAACTCGAATTTGAGCGAGCTTATAGGCTAAAGTATGTTTTTTTGGCCACTTTGAATCCAACGGTGAGGTCAAATTTTATTAAAAGTGTATAGAAAAAATTCAAAAATTTTACCATAAGTCCCACTTTTTAAATTTTCTCAAAATTTCACTGATTGATTTTTCTCGAGATATGAATTAAAAACTCGAGGTATTACAAAATCACTATTTTGAAGACATTGAGAAAGAACAACCATGTCGTTGCTTTGTTGTGATTTAAAAAGACGATTTGCTTCTTCGATGTTTGTAAAAAATGATTATTTCTCAATTTTACTCATATCTTAAGAAGCGTTCTCCATGCCAAAACTCTGTATCTAACTATGATTTGAACTAAGTATGTTTCAAGCAAGGAATGCATGTTCTGAATTTGTAACTCTATGTAGTATTAGTATAAGAATGTGCAATGAATGACAATGATAGAAAGTAGGGCTACAACCTAGGTGGGTTGGAGGGTAATCTCAGGTTCAACCTAAGTAGGAAAACCCTTAACTCGAGCTTGATCTTTTAAAATCGAGTTGGGCTCGTTGAATAACCCGAATTTCATTTTGATTAGCAAATAAATTTTATATTAAAAAATACAACATCAAAAACAAAATAACTAGTAAAATGACATAACATATAATCTTCAAACCCATAATTGAGAGAATATTTATACCAATCAAATATTCAATTGTCCACAAGCCACAATAATAAGATAGAATAAAAAGGCTAACTAATATAAAAATATTCATATATTGGTATATAACATCGGGTTTGGGCAAGTTGAGTTGGGTTGCCTAAACTCTTTACATGAGCTCAACACGAATTGAGGCCAGGTTGAGATATTCAAACCGAGGCTCTACATCTTCTATGTAACTCAACCTAGGCTTGCCCATCAATCGGGTTAAGCTCAGATTGAGTTCAAGTCAATCTGCCTAGGTTGCAGCCCTAATAGAAAGGTTCAAATCTCATATAATAGAAGTAGAAGTGTTTCTAAATTCTAAATGTGTGCACACCTAACTGGATGGTACTCGATCATTTCATTGTCACTAAATATTATCATTTTCTTTGTGGGCATCTTGTAGGCTTTCAAGTTCATTTGATTCATCTGGGAAAACTTCAATGACTTGATTGAATCAAGTAATTAAATATTTGAGGTATTCTTGTAATTTTTTTATTTTTTAGTGGTCAATTGTATGTTGTCAGTATTATTTGTAAGGCATTTGTATATATTTTTTATCACTGTATTTATCTTTGCTACTCTTTTTGTTCGGATGAAACTTATAGTTATTTTTTCATTGATTTATATATATATAGGATTAGGTTCAAGAGTCAATAACATAACAAACATGGTTTGTCTCATATGGGCTAGAAGTTTCAAAATGGGCTGATTTTTTGTGAAGATGATCTTTATGGTGAGGAGATCATCCTCACAAAAAATCAGCCCATTCCGAAACTTCTAGCCTCATCAAAAGTGGTCTTCACCTTTAAAAAAAATGATAGGTTAGTTGTTGTAGGTGTTCATTCAGATCTATAGTGAGGTTGATCTCGGCATAGATACTCTCCTAAAGCTTTGAATATTCATTGAGGGTTTCTACGCGAGTTATCAAAAAAGAGTTAAGCTTAAGGAATGATAGAGATTGAATGTGACATTGGAGTGGCTTTTATAGTGGTTGTATGAGATCTTGAGGGTGAGAAGTTAGTGAAATTAACGGTTGTTGTAAGATAAATTAAGTTTCTATGATCATGAGAGAGTTTTAGAGTCGTTGTGAAAGAGTATGAAGGAGGATGATGAAGGTATTGATTGTGGAAGATGAGAGAGGTGAAGGTGGTGCTATTGGGGAAGACAAACTAGGTAAGTTCTTCTTCCTCTTATCTCTTTTATCTTTTATTTCTTCTAATCTCTTCTTCTTCATCTTTTTTCTTTTTTTCCTTTTTTTTATAGAGAGTTTGTGTGAGTGACTATAAGGGAGGAGAAGTACAAAAAGAGTTTGTGCTGTTGTGGGATAGAGATGAGGAGAAGGTAGAAGGCTAAAACTCAATGCTTTGGATTGAATGAGGTTCCTCTTTTATAACTATTTCTCATATCCTAATCGTAATTTAATGTGTGACTCCTCTAGATTAGATTTCACGCAAACTCAGATTTTCCACCATGTTAATTTCTTCCTCTTGATTTGAAATTATCCTTTGGGATCTACTCCCAATCTCAACTCTTAGATCATAATCACATGGTCTTCTTCTTTTCAATATTCTGTTAGGAATCGTAAAGAGAAGAAACTCATATTATTTTGGTTTGTTTGATTTTAGATAGTGTAGTTATTTTAAAAAAATTTGTTTGTTTGACAAGTCATAGGAAGATACGGAACTTAGTTTATTTTATTGAATTTGTGTCTTTTTATTTTACTAGATTATGATTGTGAGGAATGAAGATCAGAGACTTTGATTTTTCTAAATCTTAGGTATTTTTAATGTGGATAGGTTGGAGAGGTGGGTTTCCTAATATGAGTAGATTTCTAAGATTTTGAAAGATTTTCTTTTCTTTGATCATGAGGCATAATTCCTTATTTTTTTTAGGTGTCCAACGATTTTGGAAGTCTAGAATATTTCTTAAAATTTATTTTCATTTTAAGAGTACAAACATGAGCACATTTCGTAAGAGGCATAAAACTCTCTCTCGTTTTTTTTTTTTTTTGTTTAGAAAGACTTATTTGGCAAGCCCTAACTGTTGCATTTTAATTACAAATATCCCCCTTGGAATTCTAACAACTCTAATTGAGCCTTACTTTATAAAGTTTATTGCTTTCCTTACTTTATCAAGTTTGTTCTAGCAAATCTTGAAGTGGGCATATTGCACAATTCAAATTGGGGTGGTTATTTTTGCTACTTAACATACATTGAGGTGCATGCTAAGCTTACCTTTTGTGACATAAAAACAATGATTTGATGACATATGGTGATTTTCAAGTAATCTAAAGAAAGGTCAACTTTCACCATTGAATCTTTGTTTTAAATTTGATTTTTTGCTAACCATCCATTTTCAGCATCTTCGATCAAACACAAGAAATCTAAAAATTGTAGTTGGGTCAAAGATTGGTTAGTTAAGTTGGTGATTTGATCGGTTGATTGATGTGATTAGCTAATTTACTTAAAATCGATTAAATTGATTAGAATTTAATTTTTTTGGATTGAATATAATGATTATGATTCAATTAACTTTAGTTTCATGAATGAAGATTTTGATTTTTTTCAAATATTGAGATTTTCAATTGATGTTTTGATTTTTGGCTTCGAATTAATGTTTTGATATTTGGATCTTGACTTAAATTTTGTCATTTTATGTGATCGATAGGTATATTTTCATATAATGAAAATTGTCATTTCATATGGCGAAAGTCGTTATTTTATGTAAAAAAATTATCATTTTATATGAAGAATTGCGTCATCCTAAGTGTAGGGATTTCTAAATGTTACCGATTTGCACGAATATTATCAAAAGATTTGTTTTTTTATCCCAAAGACACGTTTTCTTATCAAAGAGAATTTTCTAAATGTGAATTGGAGGTTAGGTTTTTTTGGTCATATTATCATTTTGTGTTAATTTTGGTGTGATGCTTCTTTTAGTCCCAATGTTATTATTTTTAAGTCTTAGGATCCTATTTTTCTAGTATTGCAAGGTTTCTAGATTAGTAAATTTATAACAATCTTAGACGTATGTGTAGACATGAAAATGTTTATCTTCGAACCTCAATGCTACATTGTTTGTAGTCGCTACTATTCTTTTTTGAAAATAGGTATGAAAGGGCACCCGAATCAATTTTTTAGAAAATTCATTTTTCATGACATTTTAATAACTCTTATTTATGAAAAATGTATGGTCTACCTAATATCTAGATAAAGGGATTTGGTTAAAAAATGGAGAAGGTGTTAAGCACCCCATTCTCTATACTTAAAGTGGTTACCTTTTTAAATTTGACCATTTTGAATAGTTAACAAAACAACAAAAATACATGAGATGCATGCATAGTGGATATGTACCTTTTTGAAAGAAAATTTAATGTTAGTATTGACATGAGATATGAAGTCATCACATTTTACATAAGTTGAAATGTTGATTTAGGATTTTAGAAAAATTTCATGGATGGAGTCCCCTTTAGATCCATAACCTTGATGCATGTATGTTTGGCTAAAAACTTAGTGTTCCAACCCTACCATGAGAGTTGAACATGTCATCATCATGACCAAGCATGTGTGGTGTGTGTGCAAAGTGTACATTATGATGTATGAAAAATGGGTTAAAAATGAGTTTCAACCTCCATTATTTTGACCAAATCGCCTCAAGCATTCCATGCCAAAGGTTGAGGTTCAATATATTCGGGATGGATGAGGGTTCTCCATTACATCCTAAAGGTTTTTAAAAAATAAAATACAAGAGAGGGACAAAAGAAGAAGATGCAAGCTAAAAAGTAAACTACCTACTACCTTGCCCCTTTGATAGTCTTGAATGAACTTGAGCCTTGAGAGATGATCTTGAGGGTTTAGTGATTTAGTTGAGGGTAGAAGATGAGAGCTGTTGGTTAAAGGTTGAAAGATGGGTATGAGTTTTTGAGTTGAAAGTTAGTTTGAGAGAAGGTTATAACGGTGAGTAGAAATTTTGATAAAGTTTTAAGTTGAGAGAGTGGCGCTTGAGAGCATGCATTGCTCATAGAAAATGAGGGTATTTATAGAATTTACAAACCGAAGTTAGAGATGATTCTTGTGACTTGGAATAAAGTTTGCAAACCGAAGTTAGAAGGTGGGCTGGGTGTTAAAACTCCTGCTGAGGTTCACAAAGCGGGCTTAATGAAAATGTGTTGGAGATTGACTAATGAGAAAGGGTTGTGGATAGACTATCTCAAAAATAAGTATGTAAAGGATGGAAATTGGTGGACTCATTCAAAAACAAAAGGCTCGAAGATTTGGAGATCTATTCAGAGTTTTCTTCAACCGACAATTAGCCTTTCAAAAAGGTTGATCGGAACAATGCAACGACTTCTCTTTTTTTACACAACTGGCGAGGATCCGCTCCATTAATCGAAAACTATCAAGAAGCAAATAAAGAAATTATGGTGAAGGAGGTATGGAGTAAAGAGGGTTGGAATGTTTGTAAACTTAGAGAGATTATCCTGGACGACAATGCTGTAGAGGATATACTTGCTTCGAATGTCTAGCAAAGTAGTATTGACAGAACAATTTGGATGCCATCTTTATCTAGAGTGTTTTCATCTAGCTCGGCAAGGGAATTAGTGAATGTAAAGGGTACTACTTCTCAAATCTTTAAGGCATTTTGGAAGGCTCAGGTTCCCTACTAAAATGAAGACTTTGGCGTGGAAAATATATTACAAAGCGTGCCCGGTGGACTAAGTTCAGAAAAAATGGGGTATATCCATGACATCAAAATGTTCGTGCTGTGATGATGAGGAAGAATCCATTGATCACCTCTTCTTTCAGTGTTCTTTTACAATTAAGGTATGGAATTTTTTCAGTTGCCAACTTCTAGATGAGCAAACTAGATTTTGGTCGTTAGCTTCAATGCTAACATGGGGTCTATAGAAAAAATAACTCGATTTGGTATTGTTACTAGTATGCCTCCATGGGTAGTATGTTGGAACATGTGGTTAGAAAGAAATGAGTCCATTTTTTATAGTAGGAAGCTCGCAGCCCAAGGAGTTATTAACAAATGTCTTAATGATTAATGGAATTTGAGAAGCATCAAGTAATCAACCTTCCTTCCTCAAATGCGGCAATCTGTAAGCTGAAAGATATTGGAATAGATAGGAAACCGATTTCTCGTAGAAGTATTGTTAGAATCTACTGAAAAAACCTGCCTCCAGGCTGGTTTAAACTCAATACATATGGTTCAACTATAAGTAATTCAGGCCTTTCAGGAGGAGGGGCTATTCTTTGTGATGAAAATGGTGATCTTTTGGAAGCGGGGCATTGGTTCTTCGAAGCAACGATAAACAATGTAACAGAAATTCGAGCTTTGAATGCTACATGGGAAAGTTTCAATTTAGCTGGGAAAAAATTAATTATAGAAATGGACTCAACAATAATAGTAACGGGTCTAGTACGTCAGGTCGTCTCTTGGAGACTGAACCATTGGGTGCACAAAATAAGAACAACGTTATCGAAACTTGAAGTACGAGTAAATCATGTCTGGAGAGAGGTGAATGCTGTAGCAGACACCCTTGCTGCAGCTCTTCATAACCAGCATTATTTGATAGTTAAAAGAGTAATGGATTTTCCTCTAAATGTAAACTTATTTTGAAGATAATCTAGATCTTCCGTAGTTCCGATCTGTATTTCGTTAGGGCTAGCCCTATGTATCAATTTTTACATATATAATATATCTCCCCTTGCTTGCTTAGCAAAAAAGAAAAAGAAAGGGGGAAAAGTTCCTTCTTGTATTCTTCTTATCATTAATTCTCTTAAAAAAGATATAGATTATATGGAAATTTATTAAAAGAGAGTTAAATATTTTAATATTTACAACAACAAAAAAAAAATCTAATTTTTCAAAAAATATCAACAGAAAAAAAAAATTAAGAGCACGGATGAAAAGACTAGGAGATAACGGATCTCCTTGTCTTAGGCCACGACTATCTCCAAAAAATCCATAAGAGCACCCATTGACTAGCACTGAGTAAGAAACACTCCGCAGGCACCCGTTGATTAGTTTCAGAACGAAAACTCCATCTTGGAGAGGATTGTCAATAAGAAAGGCCATTCCAGCATATCATAAGCTTTCTTCATGTCAATTTTCAACGCCAAATTGTTTCCTCTTGCTTTCAAGTTAAAATCATTTAACACTTCATAAGCCAGCACAATGTTATCATAAATATTCATTCCCTTCACAAAAGCACCTTGTTCAAGAGAAATCAAGGAAGAAAGAATCTCTCCTAATCTAGAAGCCAAAATTTTGGACAAATTTTTATACAAAAAATTACATAAACTAATAGGCCTAAAATCTGAAAAGGAAAGGGGTACCTCAACCTTCGGAATCAAGGCTATAGATGTGGCATTGACAGATTTTGGAATGATGCCTTTCGTGAAAAAAATTTATAATTGCCTTCAACAAGTCTTTCTTGATGATGTCCCAACATTTGATGTATAACAACCCTAAAAAACCATCTGGACCTGCTGTTCCTTGTGCATTCATACTTGGATAGCTTGCAAAACCTCAACTTTAGTAGGGATAACACATAACCGAATATTATGTTGAGAAGTTACTTTACATTTCAACCCTCCAACAAATTACTATAATCGCATCTTTGAGAAAAGTTAAGAAGCTCTTTAAAAGCATGGACTGCCTAATAACCAATTTCTTTTGTATCTTCTATAATAGACCCAGCAGCTTTTCTTATTTTTTTAATTGAATTTCTCATAGTTTGAATCTTAGTAGAAATATGAAAGAATTTTATGTTTTTGTCACCTTCCTTGAGCCAAGAAACTCTTGATTTTTAATTCCAAAATGATTCTTCATTGCTTGCCCATGTTGCATACCCCACCTTCGATTTTTGACACTCTAGATAGAGGTTATGATCCCAACCTTGAGTAACAAGAACATTTTCATATTCTTGGACTATAGTTTCAGCTTCCTTCATCTTCTGTTGGATATTACCTACAACCTCCTTGTTCCAAGCTTTCAGAACCCCCTTTAATCTTTTGAGTTTAAAAAAGAACCGGAACAATGGAGTCCTTTCCGCTCTAGAATCCAAGAATCCCTCGCAATTTGTAAAAAATCTTCCCTCTCAGCCCAGAAATTTAAAAATCTAAATTGTCTTGGCCCCTGGATCGATTTAAAAAATTGAACATGAAGAGGACTATGATCAGAAGACAATCTAGACAGATTTGAAACCATTGGAGAACCCAATTTTGAAATCCAGGAAGATAACACCAATGCTCTGTCTAATCTAGCCCAAATTTGATTTGTTCTTTGTCGATTATTACACCAAGTGAATCTGTTCCCCGAAAAACCCTTTCTAATTTGTGAATGAGTCCGACCAGCCTTGCTAAGTTAGTAAAGATTTCACCCTTACTAAAGGTGTTAGGGATCACCTTGTGGCATTCAAAAACATGATCTGTTCAAGGGCTGTGGAGGATAAAATTTTATAAACTTTATTTTTTTTTTCACCGTTGAATTTGAATTTTAAGTTTAGGAATTATGTGGAAGTTTGATAGTCGTTCATTTTCAAAATATTGGATCAAGATAAAACAAAAAACAATTGTTTTTTTAATTTTCTTCTTTTGGATCTAAGTTTTTGGATGAAAATTATAGGACTATAGTGTTGGATTGCTGATGTGGTAATCCATTTGACCATAATGACTCTTAGTAAGGCTTAAAATCTTACTATATTAGTAAGGAAAGTGTTTTCCCCCACCATGAATAACACGTTGATAGGAATTCAATCCTATAATATGGTCCTGTTTAGTAATTTTAAAAGGGTTGGGCTATCTACACACACTCAGTTTTTTGTTCATTCACTCACCTTACTACTTTCACCCACTTCTCATCTCTCATTCGTATCTCTTATTTTCTTCTTCTTCATTAAACCTACATAAGTTTCAACTAAGATTTCATGGAACAAGAAACAATACCTTTAGGACTTATAAAATATATTAGCAACGATCATAGAAAACTCAACTCTTAATATAGTAATTATTAGAAAAACTCGGTAGCAAAAAAATTAAAAAACAAAAAAGCTTTATTTGATAAGTCAATGTCGAATTCGCCAATCAATAAATTTTGATTAAGTCCTTGTAGGTGAATTTGGTAAGATCCTATTGGGCTGTAATGTAAATTTTTAATAACCTCGTATCGAACAAAAATTGTCTTTTGTTTTTTAAGTGGGTGTGAGAAGTAGTTTCACGATTTATTGGAAAATAAGGTGAACGGGTGGGAGTGGATAGTGCACGTCATTTGAAAATTTATAAATCATGGGTGGTCCCATCAATCGAAAACGGTTAATCGCCACAGAAGCAATAACGAGGCAGCGAGGTAAGCTGTCGAAAATGCTTCATGGGTAAGCATCATGTCTCGATCCATTGCGAGTTAAGATCAAACAAAACCCTTTCTCTTATCTCTTTAAGACTCATTTAAAAAAAAAAAAAAACAGAGAAAAAAACAAAAGGAAGAAAAGAAAATGCTAGGGTTTCGAAATGTGGTTGAATGTGAGGTGGTGTTGGTTCTTGGTTTGATTCTTCTCCATCATGTAGTCTCGGCGGATTTGTTTTTCAAACCTTTCAACGTGAGCTACGATCACAGATCTTTGATCATCGATGGAAACCGAAGGATGCTTATTTCTGCTGGAATCCACTATCCTCGTGCCACTCCTGAGGTCACTTTCAATTTTGAATCCTAACCAAATCAAATTTATTTATTAATTTGTTCTACAAGTGTTAAATTCATGATTGTGACAGTCAAGATCATCCAATAATACAAGTGTCTGTGGTTTCTGCTCATGAATTTTATGTTAGATTTTAATCTTCTTGTTTTAATTAAGTTCAATTCGAACCTAAAATTTCAGAAATAACTATTTAACAGAACAATAATCATACAATTGTAATCTACCAGTTATCTCTACAATTGCTTAAGAAATTCAATAGAACACAGTTTAGAGATGATGGACTGTGGCACGAGCTAGATTCAATATCCTAAAGGTGATTATTGCCTCTAGGACAATGAGTTAATGCTGAGGGCTCTAGACGACCACATCCCAAGATGCACAACGATCTGATTTTCTTGGATCAAATTATCGAAGATAATCCTAACGGACTAATTCTTGGATCCAATTAGAATCTGTTTGATTTAAGGAGACTGTGGGACAGATGTGCACCACGATTCTCACAAATAAAAAAATGCTATCCAACGGATATAAAACGTCTATGATCATAATTAAACACACCAGGAATTCTAAGAAATAGGATACCATAGGAATTGTTATAAATAGATGGTTGTAATTTTGAACAAACAGAACTATTTTTCATTAGACAAGGCCCCACAATTATAAACTTGGAATAGTTTAATTTTCTAGGTGTCATATTTAGAGGAGTCTGATAGTACTGATCTACAGGGATGTTTGGAAGGGCAATTCCATAATTTTGTTGGTAGGATTCTAACCCTAATTTGTTAGGGCTATTTAATATTTATAGTTGTTTTATGCGGGAGAAAGATTGTAATTATTTTTTTGGCCTTTGAACATATTGAAATCAGTGTGGCTCCATGGTTTTTCCCTTATTAGGGGTTTCCATGTAAATTCATGTGTCGTGGTTGATTTCTTTTTCTTGTTAATTCTCTTCAATTAATTTTGTATCCCATGATTGAAGGTTGGAGAGTTTTTAAACACTAGGGTCTTAGAATATTCATGTTTGGAGAGGAATTTGGTGAATAATTGTATTGATCCATTCTCAATTTGTTTAGATTTATTGGAAATAATTTAGTTATTTCAGTCTTAATTATTTTTGGTAATAGCTTTGATTATTATATTTCTTATTATGTGTAAGGGCATTTTTGTTTTTTTACTATTTTATTAATATAAATTCCTGCCAAGCTCTCAGAAAGAGATTTGACAATTATTCTTCTCAATTCTTCTAAGTATCAAAGTTAAGGAATTTTGTCCCCACTCCTTGATTCCCCTGCTCGTTTTTCACTCCTCCTTCTTCTTCTTCTTTTTCTTCTCCCCTGTATGTCCTAAACCTTTATACCTAACTTAGACCAACTTCGTTAGATCTTCTCCCCTTCGGGGGCCTTTTTTTGTTTTTTTTTGTTTATTATTCCCTTTATCACATGTTGCTATAGGGATTTGATCACATACTGCGTTTTTGCACTGTGTCTCTTACCTTATGACAGGGTTTTTGCATTTGATAGGCTTTCTTAATGTTCTTTGTCCTCCGTTAGGGTTTTTTTCCATTGCTTTGGTCTTTGGAGAGTTGTAACAACAACTACATGGACTATAAGATCTTGGAACAATACCTAGGGTGCCCTTGGGAACTTGTTACAGCAGCTACAAAGTCTGTGGAGGCTTGCGACAACAGCAACCATCTAAAACAGCTCTGTGGGCCCCTTTAAAAGTCTGTGGCAGCACCTAGGGTGCCTTTCAATCATGGTCTCGATTTGTGCACCTTTATCTAGGTAGTAGAGGAAATTTTGGATGGCTCTCTAGCCCCGTTACTAAACCACCCATTCCTGATCCCAAATTTAAATCATGGGAGGTCGAGAACTGCACTATCCTTGAGTGGCTATTCAACTTCATGGAGTAACGCATCTATACCATGTATTGCCATAGACAGTTACCCAAAGGAATAAGAGTAGCGAATTACATTGGATTTTTTCAGTTACGTTGGGGGGAACTTTCTCATTATGAGTCTATGGTTGGGTTGTCTTCAAAGGCAACCGATTATGTGGTTAAGAGGATTGCTTGACAATAGACCTACCAGTCTCTTATGGGTCTACGCCCTGAGTTTGAGGCACTTTAGACACAGATCCTCAACACCACTCTTTTACTTTCTTTATTTGAGATATTTACGATTATTAATAGTGATGAGTGTTGTCGTCGTATTGTTCTTTTTCAGATTTAGGTCCTTGGCATTCTTTCTGCTCCAGTTATAGATTAGATGGCCTTAGCTACCAACTCAAATATCTCCGACTCGTACCTTGAGATCAGGGAGTCGTAGCTGTGGTTGTGGTAAATTGAGTGGCCCTACTTGTAGTCATTGTGGGAAGACTGGTCATGAGAGGGTTTACTGTTTTCAGTTTTATCTTCATTTGATACCACGATCTCCTTCCATTCTACTTTGGGACAGTCTATTCCTTGTGCTGTTACAGTGGAGTTATTATCCATTCCTCTCACTAATTCTCCTTTTTTCACTTGACATGATTGACTTGCAACAGTTACAGACTCAGATTGCCACTATTGTCCGAGATCATATTCATGCCCACACTCACTCCTCTTCAACTATGGCTTCAGTTACTATTCCTCCAAGTACATCCTTTGCTTTTCATGTCATTTAGTTTGACTCTGCTCTTCTGACATGGGTTATTGACTTTGGTGCCTCTGATCACATGACTGGTGAGTTTAGTCATTTACTTCTACTTTTCCTATCACTCATAGGGAGGTTCGCATTGTTGATGGATCTCTTACACCTATCCATAATAAGGGTATCATCCCCTTATCCTCTAGGATTTCACTAGATTCCATGCTTCATATCCCTCACCTATCTCTTAATATTTTGTTTGAGTAGTATTATTAGATTACTAAATTGCTCAGTTACCTTTTTCCCTACTCACTGTATTTTTCAGTACCAAACTTCGAGGAGGATTTTTGGCAAGGGGTATGAGAGGGATAGACTGTATTTATTTGGATCTCAGCTTATTGTTGTTCCGGCTTCTGTGCTTCCTTCTTCTGAGAGTCACATGTTCTCATCTTAGACTTTAGATTTATGACATGCTCGCTTAGGACATGCTAATTTTCAACACTTATGTTTTTTATTTCCTGTTTTAAAAATTACTTGTAGTGGACATAAATTTCAGTACTCTGTGTGAATTTTCTAAACACAAAGGTACATTTTATATTTCTCGTATGCATCAATTTAATGCAATATTTGATTTAGTTCATTTTGATGTGTGGGGGCTTTCCCCTATTACTGTTTTTAATGGTCATATATATTATTGATGACTATTCTTGCTGTACTTAGGTTTATCTGATGCGTTCTCGTTCTGAGGTGCTTGTTATTTTTGTCAATTTTCTTAAAATGATTCAGACCTAGTATAATATCACTATGAAATCTCTTTGATTTGATAATGGGGGGGGGGGGGAATATATATCTAATGGGATTTGCTCTCATCTTCATGAGCATGGTATACTTTACTAATTGACTTGTCCTTATACTCCTAAGTAGAATAGGGTGACTAAACGTAAAAATCGCCACCTCATGAACATTGTTCGAGATCTTCTTTGAGGAATGCATGTAAAAATCGCCACCTCATGAACATTGTTCGAGATCTTCTTTGAGGAATGCATGTTCCTAAGGCATATTAGAATATGGCAGTCCTCACTGCGGTTTTTCTTATTAATCGTGTCTTGAGTCACACCTTTGAGGGACAAGTGCCTTTTCATGTCCTTCAACATGATAATATACTTTTTCCCATTACACCTCGAGTCTTTAGGTGCAAGTGCTTTATTCAGGACAAAATTTCTAATCGCACAAAATTGAATGACAAAATTATTCAGTGTGTTCTTTTGGGTTACTCCTCTATGTTAAAAGAGTATCTGTGTTACGACCCAGTTTCTCACCTTGTCATACATTCTCTTGATGTTATTTTCTTTAAAAATATTTCATACTTTTGTACCACATCTACTTTACAAGACCCGTCTCCTATAATGTTGCGTTCTCCAGTTTTTTCTCTATCTTCATCGACGCTTAAAGTTTACACTCATCGCCCTCACCCTCGCCCTTGCCCCTTTTCACCTTTGCCAATCTCCTCATTGGATTCAAGTATATCCTCTCCTACCTCTACACATATTTGTCCTTATCCATTCTATTTTTGACTCTCACTTGCTTATTGCGAGATAAGCGGGGGTGTGTGACTGATCATCCTATTGCTCAGTTTGTTTCCTATCAGGGCTTTTCTTCTTCTTGTCAACCTTAACTTGCAGATACTAGTTCTATTCGCGTTCCTCGGTCTGTATTAGAGGCTTTGCGAGACCCCTAGTGGATTAGAGTTATGACTACTGAGATGGATGATTTGCAGAAAAATAATACTTGGGAGCTTGTTACCCTTCAATCTGGGAAGTGGACTGTTGGTTGTAAATAGGTCTTCACTATGAAATATCTCATTGATGGGACTATTGATCGGTATAAGATACGCCTAATTGATAAGGGGTTTACATATACCCATGGAAAAGATTTTGGTGCCACATTTGCTTCGGTTGCTAAATTTTCCACTGTTCAACTTCTTATCTCTTTAGTTGTGTGTCACTCCTGGCTACTTCACCGCTCGATGTGAAGAACGTATGTCTGAATGGTGATTTGATTGAGGTTATTTATATGGACTTCCCTCCTAGGTTTCGTTTTCAGGGGGAGTATTTTGAGAAGATATGTTGCATTCTTAAATCTCTGTATGGCTTGAAGCAGTCTTTGCGAGCCTGGTTTAAAAGTTTTTTAAGGTTATTTTATGTATGGAGTTTTCTAAATACTTCTTAGATCATACTTGCTTTATTCGTCAAGGAGTAGATGATCGTACCATTGTCTTGGTTTATGTGGATGATATTATTGTGATTGGTGAGGATGCACAGTGGATTGATAGAATTAAGATGCTATTGGGTCATGTTTTTGACGTTAAAGATTTGGGTCCACTTAAATACTTTTTGGGGATATAAGTGGCTCATTCTCGTTATGGTATTTCGCTATCTCAACGTAAATACACATTGTATCTTCTTCAGGACACTGAGATGCTTAGTTTTCGTCCTGATTCCTCTCCTATAGATTAGAATTATCGTCTTCATGTTGACTCTGGTGATCTTTTATCATATCATTTCTAATTTATCTGACTAACACTAAATTAGACTTGTCCTTTGCGGTTAGTGTGTATGAATGCTGTAAATCTCACTTCACCTCTAATAGAGGATAGTGATTAAGTATAAAGAATACAATCTTTCTAAAAACAGTAAAGAAAATATCTTTGAGGAACATTATTGGAAAGCTTCTAAATGCATAAATCAATTAGTGAGGATTCTCGGTGGCAATAAGGGAATCATGATTTGGTGAAGGTGATTGTGGTATTGTTCTTCGAGATAAGATTGGTTTGAAGGGAAAATTACTGGTAATCCCAGCCATGGAGGGGTGCGCAGGTTAAGTGCCCAACACCTTCTCCACTCAAGTGGCCGTATCAATGATGGAAAGGAGATCTTGTCGGAGGAACACGTTAATGGTGGAATGTAAGACGTTTGAGCTTAAAGAAGTCTGGATTCGGAACAACAGATGAATAGAGGTGAAAGAGAAGGGTAGAAGGTTTGAGTTGTCTATTCAGTTGAAGGAGGAAGAGGCAGTTTGGGTCTTGAATAAACTAGACTTAGCGAGAGTTTCTTCGGGAAACTTCAGGTCAAAATATTTTAAGGATAGCAGAATCTTCGTGATTCAAGGTGAGCATAATAGTTATTGAAAATTCCTAAAGCTTCAGCAGTTTTCGAAAAACTCCTGTTCGCGTGAAATGTTGTTTCCGGGAGGTTTAGGTGGAATGTTGTTGGGGAGAAATCAACATTTCTTTGAAAACACTATTAAGACCAGATGATAAAATGAAGTCACCTGTGGTGGTAGAGGGGTGGTGGGTACTTCTTGGGCCAAGGTTGTTCAAAATCCTTTGGCTTCAGATGTAGAGGCCACTGACAAACCAGGGTTGGAGATGAGCCCTAGGGCTGGGGGAAATACAACTAACTATAAGGGTAGAAGTTTTGGTAAATGGAGATGGACCTTCATATGCACAGCGAGTTCACAAGAAGCAGATTGGGAGGGTTTTCTATCGGTTATGAAACAATGATTAGGTCGAGTGATGCCAATTAAACTATTAGCTTGGGAACCACTTACCCAAATTCTAGTGATGGGGAATAGATTGGAGTTTATTAAGGTTAACTCGAGGAAACAAGTTTCGGTGGGAGAATCAACCTTTAATCTGCGCCCCTAGTTTGCGGACTGCAATATTCTAAAACCAGTTTGGAAGGAAGGGGGTTCTTGGGTTCGAATCCGTGGTTTGTCGTTTCACCTGTGGGGTAACTTCGTGTTCAGGAAGATTGGAGCCCAACTGGGAGGTCTGTTGGAGGTGGATGAGAACATGGCTCGTCGTGCGAGGTTGGATAGCATGAGGCTGAAAGTGAGCAACTCGCCATGGAAGATGCTGTGTGCTCTGTACCTTTGGGTGCTATGATGCTTCTTCCAATAAATTTCATATATCTCGTAATGTTGTTTTCTTTGAGCATCAATGTTTTTTTCCTAGTTCTATTACATCATCTCCTGCAGTTTCTGTTCTTCCTCACTTTGATGATTTGATGTGCCTTCCTAAATGTTTCAGGCCTGGTTTTGTATATGAACGTTGTCGACCAACTCTACCCCATCCTGAGTCTGATCTACCACCTGATCCCGTTTTGCATCCTCCTCGACGATCTGGCTGTGCTTCTCATCAATTAGATAGGTATGGTTTCTCTCATACCTCCGTCACGACTACCTTATCAACTGTGTTGATTTCTAATTCTTACTCACAAGCTGATAAACATGAGTGTTGGAGAAAGGCTATGCAGGAAGAATTTCAAGCTCTTCAAGAAAATCAGACATGGTCCCTTGTCCTTCTCATGTCAAGCTAATTGGGTTTAAGTGGGTTTTTTCTGTGAAACTTTGGCCTGATGGGTCTGTGGACCGTTATAAGGGTCATTTGGTTGTCCTTGGAAATTGCTAGGAGTATGGAGTTGACTATGAGGAGACCATTGCTCCTATCACTAAAATGACCACTGTGCGTACTATTATTGCCATTGCAACCTTTTAGGGATGGTCCCTTTGCTAGATGGATGTGAAAAACGCATTTCTTCATGGTGATTTACGGGAAAATGTTTACATGACACCTCCTCTTAGCCTCTGCTCATCTTCGACGTCGAATTGTGTAAGCTGAAGCGCTTTCTGTATGGTTAGAAACTGGCTCCCGGGGCCTGGTTTGATAAGTTCTGGGCTACCTTACTTCGATTTTCTTTCATCCAAAGTCAGTATGATTCTTCGTACGACTTAAGTTGGTATCGTTCTTTTTCTGGTTTATGTCGACAACATTGTCATCACTGGGACTGATTCTACTCTCATTGATCAGCTCAAGCAGCATCTTCATGATTCCTTCCATATGAAGGATCTTGGTCATCTCCAGTATTTCCTCGGTTTGGAAGTTCAGTTCGATTCATCTGGGATTTTCTTGCATCAACATAAACTCACGGAGGACTTGATTTCCTTGTCTGGTTTGCAAGACTCCTCTTCAGTGGATACCCCTTTGGAAGTGAATGTCAAGTATCGACATGAGGAGGGGATCTTCTTCCTGATCGCACGGTGTTTCGACAATTAGTTGGTAGTCTCAATTATCTCACTATTACACAACCTAACATCTCCTTTGCTGTCCTGCAAGTCAGTCAATTTATGCAATCTCCTCGCCACCTTCATCTTGTCACGGTCCGTCGAATTATTTGATATCTCCAGGGTTCCTCTCACCGTGGCTTGTTCTTCTCTATTGTACTCCTCTTCGCCTTGTGGCTTTTAGTGATGCTGACTGGGCAGGATGTCCTGATACTCATCGGTTTGTCATCGGGTGGTGTATGTTTTTTGGTGATTAACTTATCTCTTAGAAGAGTAAGAAACAGGACCGTGTTTCCAAATCTTCGACTAAGTTAGAGTACTGTGCCATGTTGGCAGCCTACTTGGAGATTGTGTCGCTCCGTGGCTTAATTGCTGAGATAGGTTTTCCTTAGTCTACTCCCACTCCTCTTCATGCTGATAATACGAGTGCTATTCAGATCGTTACAAATCCCGTCTATCATGAGTGTACCAAACATATCGAGGTGGACTACCATTTTATTTGGGAAGCTGTTGATACTTAGGTTATCTCTCTTCCACATGTCTCAAGTGACTTTCAGATAGCGGACGTCTTCACCAAAGCTATGACACGACTACATCATCAGTTTCTTACTGGCAAATTGATGCTTCTTGATCGACCAACATCAATTTGAGGGGGGATGCTAGTAGCATAGACAACAAACTTACCATAAATTGTTCTACATTTATTTAGGAAACAAATATGTCAAACCTACCATAAATTATTGTATAGTTATTTAGGAAACAAATCTGTAAATATCTTTTCTGAATTAGGGGTCAATGCTTAATGTTAGGAGATGCTATAATTAGGAGATATTGTAATTAAGGGATACATAGTAATTAGGGAAAATGACTTCTATATAAGAAAAGGATCACTCGATTGAGGGTCATTGAGCAAATCTAACAACCCCAAGGTTGTCACACCAAAGAATGGGGGGGAGGGGATGTTGAGGAGAGACCAAGTTCTAGTAGTAAGGACTGTATCCAAATGAGCTCGACAGTGGCAATGGCTAAACCTCTATATTCGGTTTTTGTACTTGAACGAGAGATTGTTTTTTGTTTGCGATCACTAAGGATATAAGGTTGGGGCCAAGATAGATGCAGTAATCGCTGGTAGAGTGCCATCTAGACATCCTGCCCAATCAACATCAGAGAAGCATTTAATTGGAAGGATGAGCATGGTCGAATAGAGAGACCACAGTGCGGGGTATGCTTGACATACTGAAGAATTCGCTTAATCGCATCCCAATGAGCATCAGTGGGTGCTTGTATAAATTGGCAAACTTTGTTGACCGCAAAAGCAAGATTAGGACGAGTCAATGTGAGGTATTGAAGGGCACCCACTAGACTTCGATATGGTGTGGGATCATGAAAAGGTTTGCGTCCTTGCATTGTGAGCGTAAGTTGGCTGCTAAGAGGTGTTGGAACAGGTTTGGAACCATCCATTTTTGTTTTGCGGAGATGTTCAATGGCATATTTCTTTTGGGAGAGGAAGAGGCCTTGGGTAGTGTTCAAAGCTTCAATGCCAAGAAAGTAGCTTAAGGAGCCAAAGTCCTTAATGGAAAATGCCAATTGAAGTTGAGCAATAATATCTTGAAAGCATTCTTTGGTGGAACCTGTGAGAAGAATGTCATCCACATAGACGAGCATATTAACAACGAATTGTGAGGTTCGTTTGATAAAGAGAGAGGTGTCCGCCTTAGATGATACAAACCCAATCTAAGAGAGGAATGTGCTTAGATGATGGTACCAAGCTCGCGGGGCCTGTTTAAGGCCATATAGGGATTTATGAAAACAACACACATGATGAGGAAATGTAGGGTCAGTAAGCCGGGAGGTTGTTTCATGTACACCTCCTCTTTAAGAATGCCATGTAAAAAGGCATTGTTGACATCCAATTGATGAAGAGGCCAGCCACTAGAAACAACAATGCTCAATACTGTTCGAATAGTGCATGGCTTGACCATTGGACTAAACGTTTCCCCATAGTCAATACCTTCTTGTTGGTGGAGTCCTTTTGCAACAAGCCTCACTTTATATCTATCAATAGATCCGTCGGCCTTCTTCTTTATCCGAAAGACCCACTCATACCCAACAATATTCATCTTGGAGTGTGTGGGAACTAATTTCCATGTACCATTTTTCATCAAAGCATTAATTTTGGCATCCATGGCACTCCTCCACTTGGGGTTTGTGTTTGCTTGGGAGAACCATGTTGGTTCCTCAAGGTCATTGAAAGGAAGTGGGTGTTTGGTGGTAGTGTAGGCTTTGGGTTTAAAAGTGCCAACTTTGGCACGAGTGATCATGGTGTGTACATTTGAGGTTTGGGGAGGAGGACGAGATTTAGATCTAATTGGGGGAGGGGTGGGTGCAAGTTGGGTGGATGATGAGGGTGGAGAAACATTAGACTCGGATGAGGTGGAAGAAGGAGGTACCGTTTGAGTTAAGGGGGAAGTGGTAGGTAAGGTGATGGAGGAGGGGAAACTTTGGGGTATGGAGAGAGAAGGAGAATATACCTGAGCAGTGGTGTGGATCGAGCATGAGGTACGGGAATCCTTCAATGCCGCAAAGGGATATACCTTCATCAAAGACAACATGGTGTGAGATGTACATTCTATTGGTTGGTAGGTGAAGGCATTTGTAGCCTTTATGGGAGGAACTGTAGCCGAGGAAAACACACGGTAGGGATCGTGGAAGGAGCTTGTGGCTGTTAGAATCATGTAGGTGGGGATAACATGTGCACCTAGAGACTTTGAGAGTGTAGTAATCAGGGGACACCTTGAATAGTGTTTCAAGGGGAGTTTTGTTATGGAGAATCGGAGAGGGTAAACGGTTGACCAAGTAACAAGTTGTTTTAAAAGCACCAATCCAATAAATGGAGGGTATGTATGCATTGGCCAAAAGGGTGAGGCCGTCTCAACAATGTGCCTATGACGGCATTCGGCAAGGCCTTTTTGTTGGGATGTGTGTGGACAGGAAAAACGATGGCTGATTCCTTGTGTATTTAAAAATGACTCTAATTTTTTGAATTCACCACTGTTATCAGATTGGAATACTTTAATTTTGTGACTTAGAAAAATTTCAATTTTGTTTTTGAAGGAGATGAAAGTGGTACGTGCATTAGAACGAACAGCAAGTGGAAATTTTTTTTTGATCAGCAAGTGGAAAAATACAAACATAACGACTAAAAACATCCATTAAGAGGAGGTAATAACAAAATCCATCACGGGAAACAAGAGGGGCAGGTCCCCAAATATCCGAAACAATCAAATCTAAAGGAGCATGATAAAATGTAGTGCTGTAATTGAATGGTAGATGATGGCTTTTGCTTGTGTGGAAAGCATTACAAAAGGTAGAGTGAGATGTCCTAAGGGGCAAGGAGTGCGAAGCAATAACGACTTTAACCATTCACATCATGGGATGGCTGAGGCGTTGGTGCCAAACGTCAAGGGATATGCATTCACCAATGAGAGCAGAAGGAGTAAGATGGGGGGAGGTGTTATTACGACTTCTTGTCATTTGATAGAGGCCACCTTCATTCAGCCCGTGAAGAAGTACTGTCCCTGTGCTGCGATCCTTTATAACAAAGAAGCGAGGGTGAAACTCAAAGAAAACATTATTGTCATGAGAGAATTTAGAAACAGATAAGAGGTTAGTGAAGATCTTGGGCACCCGAAGGATGTTATTGAGAAGAAATCTGCGATTATTAGAAACAAATGAAGACATACCAACATGTGAGATTGGAAGGTGGGACCCATTACCAAACCGAAGTTGATTCGTACCATCATAGTTAGAGTGGAGGCGAAGATTATTCAAATCAGAAATAACATGGTTGGTTGCACTGTTATCAGGATACCAATTGGGATCATAAGGAGTGGCTGGAGCAGCAATGTATGTGCTGGCAAGAGGTTGGAGCTGATTTTTAGTTTTGATCATAACGAAACCAACAACCATCGGCCTTATGATTCTTATGACCACAAAGTTGGCATGGTCCAACTGATTGAAAAGATGATTGTTGACGTGGAACATGATGTCCATTGCTATGACCACGATTATGGTTGAGTTTTCCACAATTGTTGGCTGAGTATGAGGCCTGATTGTGACTTTTGGTTGCAACATTGGCCACTGTAATGTTAAACAAGTCATTGTTCTGCGCATCTAGACGCAACTCAAAAGCGAGGAGATGAGCTTGGAAGTCATCCATAGGTATAGTGTCCAGCGTGGCAGTCAAAGTGGTAACCATGGCATCATGTGCCGACTCAAGACTGTTGAGGATGAGTTGTTGAAGGTCAGAGTCAGACCTGGCATTACCAGAGATTGCCAGACTATCGGCTAGTTGTTTCGCTTTGTGAAAATAGTTAGCCATAGGAAGGGAGCCCTTGCAAATCGTTTGAAGTTCACGGCGAATCTGCATAATGCGAACACGTGAATGAGAGGCAAACGGATTTTCAAGAGCAACCCAAATGACACAAGATGATGATAAGCCCAAGACTTGGGTGAGGATTGTACCTGATATAGAGGAGAGCAGCCAACCAAAAAGGATCTAGACCGGGTTAAGCGTTCCATCGGTGAGCACACGAGGTAGACACTCATATGTCCCATCAACGAAGCCTTCAAGGTGATATCCAATGAGTAGTGGGCGAAATTGGGTGCGCCATAGTAGGTAGTTGTGACGGTCGAGTTTGACCGAGATGAGATGGTGGATCGCAGCAGCTTGCAAGTTTGGAGATGGATGTGGTACAAATGATGGGTTGGGTGATGTTTGAGAGCCAATGGAATTGTTAGAGGATGATGATGAGCTATGGGTGGCCATTTGTATATGTGAGAAGCAAATTTTGGAAGAGAGATTTTTTAGAAGATGGTAATGGTGGATCGGTTTAGGGTGATACCATGCGAATGTTGTAAATCTCACTTCACCTCTAACGGATACAATCTTTCTAGAAGATGGTGATTAAGTATATATAGAAGTGGTATGTTATAGATCCTTCTATTGAGAGATATATAGAGAATATATAAAGAATTCAATCTTTCTAAAAATAGTAAAGGAAATATCTTTAAGGAACATTATTGGAAAGCTTCTAAATGAAGAAATCAATTAGTGAGGATTCTTGGTGGAAATAAGGGAATCATGATCTGGTGAATCTCAATCATGATTCTGTGCTTCCATAGTGTGGTCAGTCAATTTTTGCATACCCTGCGTACTTTTCATTTTGATGTCATTTATAACATTCTTCGCTTCTTGAAGTCGTGTCTTGGTCTTGGGTTTTTCTACTTTTCTATTGTTCAGCCGCATTTGTCTTGTTTTATAGATGCTGATTATGTTGGATTTCCTATAGATAGGAGATATGCCTTTGATTTCTGTACTTTTTATGGTGATAACCTTATCTCGTGGAAAAGTAAGAAACAAAATGTGGTTTCTCGTTCTAATGCTGAAGCTGAATATCGTGTTATGGCCCTTGGCACATGTGAGCTACTATGATTTCAATCTTTGCTGACAGAGTTAGGATTTCTTGTTTCTGGTTCTTCTACTTTGTTCTGTGACAAGTTTGCTATCATTCTTGTTTCTGACTCAGTTCTTCACGAAAGAACTAAGCATATTGAGGTTGATGTTCACTTTCTCAGGGAAAAAGTTTGATCTGGTGATTTTAAGACAGTCTTCGTACCTTCTTCAGATCAACTTGCATGCTTATGAAGTCTGTTGGTCCGTTTATCACTAATTCTCACCTTGTCAAGCTGGGTTTAATTGATATATTTGCCCTAGCTTGAGGGGAGTATTGGAAATAATCTAGTTATTTGAGTCCTAGTTGTTTTTAGTAATAACTTTTATTTTGATATTTCTTATGTGTAAGGGCATTTTTGTCTTTTTTACTTTTTTTTATTAATATAAATTTCTGCCAAGCTCTCAGAAAGAGACTTGACAATTATTCTTCTCAATTCTTCTAGATCTAATTTTTATTTTTTTCCTTTGATTTTTCCCTCATGATATTTAATTTTATTTGATTGGTTTTGTGTTCATCTAGTGAAATAGAAATGATATACTCACAAAGAAGCATACTTATATTATATCCAGAAATAATCAATTTGGAAGAGAATTATATTATTTTGAATTTTATTTTAGTTAATCAATCAATTTTAAATAGTGAAAATGCCCTTCAAAATGCAATCTTTATTTTTATGAACATGCTTCTATGGATTTAGCATTTCCCTTGATCGAATTTTATGCTTTTGTCTTCTAGAGTGTATGTAACCATTTACATTCTCCAATGTCTATTATGTATTTGTTTGGATCCATGCACTGCTCATTGGGTCATTATTATATGTTTAAAATGATGTCAGATGTGGCCTGATCTGATTGCCAAGATCAAGGATGGTGGGGCAGATGTAATCCAAAGTTATGCTTTTTGGAATGGACATGAGCCAATTAGGGGACAGGTTTAATAACTTATTTTGACTTAGCAATGTATCAGGTGGTAATTTTGCAAAGTTGTTTAGAATAAGATTTATTTGTTTCTTCTAAAATATTGCCCATACTTTTGGTGTTCTATGTGCAGTATAATTTTGAAGGAAGATATGATATTGTCAAGTTTGTGAAGCTGGTTGGGCTGAGTGGACTTTATTTTCATCTACGAATAGGCCCTTATGTGTGTGCAGAGTGGAATTTCGGGTATCCCTTTGTATTTTTTTGATAAGTTCAGGTATCTCTGTCCTTTCCATTTGTTTACGTGAAATTTTCCACCTACTTGTTCTTGTTGAACGTCTTATATATATTTATCTCACTCTTTAGGACCTTTGACTTGAGTTTTTCTTTTAATTAGGGATGTAATTTGAACATGTGCAAACCGTCAGAGACAATTTCCTTTTAGTTTATTGCCTATTGGATTTGGAGCTACTCCTGCGTTTTCCCAAGTGTGTTCATTAGCTGAGTTCATCATTTTCTTATTTGAAAGCCACTCGTCTTCTAATAGTTATTTACGTTTGAATATAATAATTGTTTTGACACAAGCTCATATAAATTCCGCTTATGTAGTATACTATTTGAACACGACGTTTCCTGGGGAGTCGGCATCCATTATGTGGAAGTTGGGTCACACCTTGGATGTACATAATTCTAGATTGACCTCGTACTCCTTCACTTTTAAATTACATTGCTGGTTCCAACCCCGGATGGAGGGCTGCGTCAGGTTGGCACCTGGTGTAAATATCTCCCACCCTTAACATTGGCTTGGATAAGTTTGATCCAAATGGTGGTGTGTTCGCATGTTATGTAATGTTTCTCTGTGCAAATACACCACAATTTCTGCTTCGTCGCCGCATTTGTTTCTCTCACCATGTTAACCATGGCAACAATGGTTGTTAACTGCATCAATTTCTGAGATTGTTTCCTACGTCCCCCTATTGTTATCTTGAAACTTTGGCAAAAAAGATAATCATTGACAAATACATTGTTCTCTGGAAATTCCATGCTACTGTACTGATTTACATTATAATTCAGTGAGATCTTTGTCGTATTTTGGTCTGTAATTTTGCAGGGGTTTCCCTGTGTGGCTGCGTGATGTCCCTGGAATAGAATTCCGAACCAACAATGCACCATTCAAAGTATGACATGTTTATGGGCATGTGTATTCAACTTGCATGTGCCATAAGTATCTGGAATCCTTTCCTTGTACTAATTTTAATTTATATTTTGTATATCTGAAATGGAATTGTTCATTATATTTTCTTATCATATGTTTTTACATGGAAATGGTATAATTTTTTTACTTCAGTTTGGAACTTCACTTTTATACATACTTGTTCCAAGGAAAGCAAGTGAAGCTGATAAGCCTTGATGGTGCACCATTCAATATATTGCGTGTTTATGGGCATGTATATCCAATAAATGCATATATGGTGCATTTACTGATTACAACCCCCAGTTATAAGAATTATTCAAGTTTACGGTTCTGAAAGAGCAAGGGGGAGACTGAACATAATGTGGATGGAGATGTTGTAAGCAATTTTGAACACTTTTTCAATAGTAGAAGACGTGGCTTTGGAGAGAGAGGAATGGAGGAGCAAGATCTGTTTAGCTGACCTCAAATCTTTGGGACAATGTTTTGAGGACGATAATGTTGCATGTGCTGTCATGAATATCTGGAACCCTTTTGTTGGAATTGCTAATGATGCATGACATGGTGCCTAAACTAAATAACGAGTCTGAGATTAACATTAATTGCTAAAACAATAGAAATAAACATAAACTGACACTTAATTCATCCAATATACAATAGAAAATCCAATTGATAATTATGTTAAAAGTCCAAGACAACCACAATCCCACTATGATGAATCCCTCAAATATGATGTGGAGGGATGGCAATGGAAGATTGGACTTATACTAGCTTTGGCTTCAATTCTAGTCTAAGTGGCTTATCTTAATCCTTCAAGGATTTCGAGACATGTGGGTATCCAAATTATGATGACGTGAGAGAGAAATTAACATGTGTGCACAAATAAGGATATTCAAATAATTTCCAGCAACTTTCAAGTTCACAAATTCATGTAATAATGATGACGTAAAGTCTAAAAGGGTTTGGGTAGGTTTAGGAAAGTTGGGCTAGGTGGATTTAAGTGAGGATAGGTTGAGATTAGGTTTTAGATAGGGCGTGGGGACCAAAGAGGGTTTGGTTAGGTCTAGGGATGTGGGGTGGTTTTGCAATTGGGTTTAGAGTTGGATGGGCAGCAGTTTATGGCTGTACTGTGGGGGGAGTAGTATTGAGGCTGCTGTAGGGTTTGGTTGGGTTAGGGATGGGGTTGGAAAAAGGTGCTAATAGGTTTTAAGGGCTGGTTTGGGATTTGGATTTTTGCAAGCAACCTAAACAGGTTCGGTTGTGTGTAGGGCTCCAAAAGGGAGTTCAGCTGGTGTTTTGGGGAACCCAATAGGGTTAGGCTGGTGAATGAAGTGTAGGGTAGGGATCGACTAGGGGTTTGGGGTGGTAGGATTAGAGTTTGAGGGCCACGAAGGGTTTGGTCCAGGTATAGAGGGGAAGCAAAGTTGTGTGAGGAGCTAGGACATAAACAAAAGGATTTTGGATGGTAAGGGTTGGTTTGACCAGACAAAGTGTTGTATTTCTAATAGCAGCAGGTTATGATGTTTAAGAGAAACAGAAAAAAAAAGAAAAAAAAGAAGATAGAGAAGAAGAAGTGATGAATAGAGCAAAGATCACACCTTGGAATCATACCAAGAAGCTTGAATGGTTTAACAGCATCATCCAATCACTGGAAGCTTTCAGAAGAGATAATAATCATAAAACTAACATAACATCATTTTAAATATGGTTTGAGAAGCCCTAAAATGTAAGGAAGCAAATACCTAAACTACCCTCAAATAATTAAACCCAACAAGCCTAATAACGAATAACATAGATGAGTAGCCTAAAACAACCTAAAACCTAACTACTAGTCCAATGGAAGGGGAGCATGAAACCCCAAAAAACTCCAAAAGTAGTCCACAATGTATCTTCATAATGGGAGTTTTTCAAAATATGTAGAAATCATGAATGCGGGTTCTTCAACTCAAACTCTAGGCCATGTAAATGCCATCCATCCATTAGGATTGGGTGTGTGCCCCTCCTCTATCTCCTCTGATAAACTCTAAAATGATGACCACATCAACTAACTTACATATGTATTTCCAAAATTGAATTGTTCAATTTAGTTTCTTCTCATTTGTTTTATATTTTACATGAAATGGGGGCATTTTGGCATTTTTTTTCTTCGGTTTGGAACTTTTCTTGTACATTTTCTTTTTCTAAGGAAAGCAAGTCTTGAGATGGCACAAGTGATAATACCTTGCTTGGTGGTGTCTTGTTGTGATGTTAAGTAGTGACAGCACATTTGTTAGCCAATGTTTCTCTTAATATTGAGTTGATTACAATTGGCTAAATTCAATTTTCTTTTACTGGTTTTTCTGATTGTGTTATGAGATATATCCACTTCTTCCCAGGAGGAGATGCAGAGATTTGTTAAAAAGATGGTAGATCTGATGCAACAGGAAATGCTTTTTTCTTGGCAAGGTGGTCCCATCATAATGTTGCAGGTTGTAAAATCATTTCTGAAGTCCTGTTTAAACTTGAAATACACTTACTAGCTCTGATATTTTCTGTGTTTCTATTATTGGCCTAATATACACTTTAATTGAAGCAATAAATTAAGCTAAGAGAGTTGTCGACTAAGCTTATGTTTGATGCATCTAGTTTGCCTTATTTTCATTTGGAATTATGAATCACCAACTTTACTTCCTGCGCTATCTATATGTTTAAATAACTTGGACCAATTTTAACAGATTGAAAATGAATATGGAAATGTTGAGAGCTCATATGGTAAGAGAGGGAAGGATTATGTTCAATGGGCTGCAAGAATGGCACTTGGGCTTGGTGCCGGTGTTCCCTGGGTTATGTGTAAACAGACCGATGCTCCAGAAAATATTGTAATGTCTTTTCTTTAAATTGTTGTGCTGGAAGTGTTACATCATCACCACGATGATTATTATTATTATTATCATTATTATTATTATCATTTAACAGGTAGGAACTGTTTCATTATTAATAAAGAGCAACATAAATGGAGGTTCCATGCAAGGTTTAAAACCTCGTCTTGAGACAATGTTTCGGTCAGGAGAAAAACCAAGGTGTTCTTGACCAAAACATTTCCAGAACATTCAATGTTTCGTTCCGGTTTCGACCAAAACTGAGATGTTCTACCGAAGCGGAACAAAACTTTGAACCATGGCTCCTTGCATTGATTTTCATGGGTTTTCAGTTTATGCTATGCAGTAAATAACCATGTTTTGAAACTCAAGTGTTATTCTTTTTTGTTTTTGCTCACAGATAGATGCATGCAATGGATATTATTGTGATGGTTTCAGGCCAAATTCGTATAAGAAACCAGCACTTTGGACAGAGGAATGGACTGGATGGTATGATGATGCGCTACGGCCTAATGTGGTTTACTGTAGTTGTCTTAAATGTTTATTATTAATTCATCTTATGCTAAGATGGCTCATTGACTTGAGCTGATAGTATTGCAATTCATATTTGCTCCAATACTAGAGATCTTCAGTTTGTGGTAAATGCTCTCTGAGGATGAGTTTATTGTAAAAGTCTTAGAGGGGGGTGCCTTCCTCTGTTGGAATAGGGCTTGTTATCTCACAAACGTGTTTGCTCTATTTTTACCCCTTACTCTTGGCAGAGCAGAGGTTCTTTGTCGTCAATGGGCTTAATACATAAGAAGTTTGTGAAATGAGTTAAATATTAGTTCACACCAACTAAATTTTGGAAGTAATTTATTGATTATTTTTGCATGATACGTTTACTTAAAAAAATCCATATGCAGGTCCTCTGTTCTTCCACTACACACATTGATAGATACCATGATTACATCAAGCCCAACTTTAACCTACTGCTAAGATATCTGTTATGTTCAAGTAGAAGTTGTCAGGGTCTATTATTGAAGTAGAGGTTATTGGGGTTCTTTGGTGGCAAAGTATTGGGAGGGGAATCACAATAATGGAAGTCCATTGCTGATACAACCATTATTAAATCACGGGCCTTGTGTGTGCATGCTTTACGGATGTGTATGATTAGAATGCATTACAATAATATGATATATAGATATCTAACTAATCTTTATTCATTTCTACTTAGTGTAAAGGGAGCATGCCATTAGTTGAAAATTCAAGGGTATCCCAAATAAATACCAAATACAAGGGGGCATGCATTACACTTTGGTGAATATTTGAGATACCCCCATTTTTGTTTTCGAACTGATGACATGCCCCCTTTGATCTTTTTCTTCTTTTCTAGACTGAAAAAATTGATCTAAATACCCTCATTTCCAACCTGTACCAAAAAAACCTTATTTCTTTCTTCCTTAAATTAGTCATCTTCAACCCCCATAAAAAATTAATTTTAATTTATTTAACTACATCTTCATTCCATCGTTTTGATCATTCTCTTAATCCTTCATATAAAACTTTGAAATTTTCTATGAAAATTCTCACCATCTTCTACTTCAAAAATCCTATCTTGTT